>NC_137469.1:174125148-174591557 GCF_964235325.1 Thermobia domestica | reverse complement strand
GTAGGGGCCTGATTTTAGTAGGTACCATCCCGGCATTTGCCTGGTAAGACTTAGGGAAACTCTGGGAAAGCCCAATCAAGATGGTCGGCAGCGGGAATCGAACCCACGACCTCCCGAATGCGATGTCAGTGCTTTTTATAATATTTTATTCGTTTTATACAATATATCCTTCATTCAAACCCAAGATTAGAGAGGTATTATGAAATATTTTTGTATTTTAGAAAAATTTAATATACTGCCCCTTAATTAAATAGATAGTATAGTCTCATACATTGATAAAATAATATACCACTACAAATGCGGTACTCTTTAAACAATTCTGATATTTTATTCCAATGACATAGACTATTCATATGTAAGAAAAACTTCTATTTATGATAGTGCTGCTTAAAAAGTTGAATCTAGTAATATGTGCCCCTAAATATTAATATAATGTCAACTCTCATTCAGAATACCTGGTAGTTACTACCACTATTTGGTAGACTGGGAAAGAGGAAAAAGTAGTAATGTTCATTTTCCAAGACGGAAACTATTAATAAAACAGAACTAATCAAAATACTAAATATATATCAATAATACCTATGTAAAATTTCTGCAATGTACCATCGCTTTCATCAGACATAATATCTGATGAAGTCGGTGGTATATCGCCGAAACGTTACACAAGTGTGAAGGGGAGTCAAAAAGTAACGAGACCTCGCACTAGGGCTTGGTAACACTGCTAGTATCCAGCGCTGAATTAGTGTCGTCAGCAACACTTCTATGCAACATGTCACTCTTATTTCCGTGTTAGTCGTTAGAGTGTAGCAGACCGTTAAACATGGTAGCTCCATTGTCAATCTGCACCACGGAGGAAATGGGGGCAGTGATTCGCTTTTTGTTTGCGGAAGATGTTAAACCTGCGGAATTTATTTGTCGAATGGAAGCTCAGTATGATGACAGCTGTTTATTGCGAAGCATAAGGCATAAAGGTTGGACATCTCTCGTAAACAGTTGGCCCGTTATCATTGCGAGGGAGATGATCTTTTAAAGTCCACATCGTTACTGTAGATGTAACTTGCGTACAACATCACGAACCGGAAAGCGAGGCTGCGAGCATGATTCGGAAACACACATCATCACCAGAAGTTAAAATATTTAAACATCAACCATGAGATAGTCATTAATGCAGTGCTAAATTGGTTACAGGTGCAACCGAAAAACTTTTGTTCCGACGGAATCAGAAAATTTGTGACTCGTTGGAAAAAATCTGTTTTAGGGAGATTATGTAGAAAAGTAATGTAAGTTTCAGCTTTCTATCATTAGAATAAATGCACCTTTTCTCAAAAGTCCCTTTACTCTTTGACTTCTCCTCGTATTATCAATATATATTAAGTGTTTTGGTCAATTTTGTTATATTAATTCTGTCGCATATTTCTCAAGCTGTAGTAAAAAATATTCGACATAAGTGAGCATAGCTGCATACTGGGGTTTCGAAACAGGAGTTCAAAATTATGAACTTCTTCAGATTCGATGGTAGCAGTGGTTTATAGCATTAAATAACATTTAAAATATGCAGGTACAAGACTATAGTACAAATATTGAGGAGACGCATAATTGAGAAATTTTGTATACTTCTGATAAATTATAGTTTGCACATACAGTAATTTTCAAGATTATTGAACCAATAGGATAGTTTCTGAACCATTTCGTATCCTTCACTCAAACCCAATCAACGAGTATCTAAAATTTCGTTGGACAAACTTAGAGATGTTACGATGAAAAAATTGTTCAAACTAAAATTGTAAACAGCGATGCGATCGAAATCTAGAATAGTAATCGTAGAAACAACACAACATAGATATTGCCATTATGGCCACTCACTTGAAAAAATATACAAGGTGTATCAAAATATAACTTCGAAAGCTCACATTAATTTATTCATTTATTTTAAAGGCATGGTTTTGGTGTTATTTTGTAGTAAAATACATCAAGTTTTGACTCACGTAGTACACTAGTTCAGAAAAAAGCCACCTCAGGCGCTAGCGGCAATTGCAGCAAAGATGGCTGCCTTTACTAGTCCCAAGCGTGCTAGCTGTGTGTTTCAGTTTGAAGAATCCGAGTCTGGGACAACTCTACTACGTAATTTTCGTACAAAGTATGATAATGACCTTATGAGTTTATCAATGGCATAAGTGTACAAAGTATGATAATGATATACTATTTATCAGTGGCATAAGCGTTTTATTGAAACTGGATGTTCGGTAAGACACCAAATCTTTAGGTCGCTTCCGTACGTCTGAAGACGTTGTAGAGCATGTAAGACAAAGTTTTGTGTCCCGCATCACCAACGGAAGACACATTGGACCTGTTTTGGTATAAGGTAAAAAAACGTGATGTATTTTTCTACAAAATGACCCCAAAACAATCTATGTAAGCTAATTAAGTAAATCAATATGAGTTTTCAAAGTTGTAAAATCCTTTTTGACACACTCTGTTTTATATATCTGCCCATCACATTTACAAAAAGTAAATTTTTCAGAACGAACAAATATTTTAATCATTTATCCAAAATGAAAATTTGATTAAGCTCACTTAAAACGATTTTCTTACTAAAGAAGAACTAGAAATAGAAAATAATAATAAATAAATAAAACGGTACTGATAATGCAATACAGCATAGCAGTAAAATGGGCATAATTAGAATAATACTTGCTCGAAACTTTTTTCAGTAAGATTAAATATTTCGAAAGGAAAATGAAATCCAGAGGATACTTCTCGAATATATTTTGTATAAAAAGTATTAATTTCAAGATTTAAACTATTAGCCATGTTAATACAATTTACTCTTAACTTGAACAGCAATAAATATGATACATATTAACTTTGGAAACAGGACTAGAAGACTTATTACACTCTTAATGACATCTTTGTATTAAGTCCTTTGCTTTAGAAAGTTCAGCTACATTTTTATATCAATTTTTTTTACGTAAAATTACAATAAAAAAATCTTATTTCTTACAAACATTTATTTTATATTTTTAAGAAATATGTTTTATTTGATATATAAATAAATAAATATTCATTGGCACTTGATTGATGTCAAATGCGTGTTAACACTTCTCGCCTTCATTTATATTGTCTTACAACAAAGTGAATACAAATTTTGTTTTGTTTTTTTTTAATTTAATACAGTTTCTTAAACACAACTTTTTCAAAGAATAAATTAGTAAAATAAATAGTTTGTGAATTCTAAATGAACCTTTGGAGATTAAAGAAAGTTACTCAAGTTTCATCCTGAAATAAAAAGAAAATAAACTTATTAGAGAACATTTAGAAGCCAATACAATTATATATATATATATGAATATAATAACCATAGATTATCATTTAGTGCCATTTCGGATGTTACATATGGGATGAGCTTTGTGATAGAAAAATATGCATCTAAAAATTTAAAACTCCCACCAATAATTCTGCATTAAAAATTGTAAAACAGGGTTAGTTAACCTGGGGGTCGCGTAGATAAGCGGAAGAGATAGAATCTAATCCCGGAAAATATTTTTAAAAAGCCTATTATTTTGAATTTTGTTCTCATACACATATTTTTACATTTATGCGTACTGTTAAGAACAACAAAAATTAGGTATACTGAACATTTTCAACAGGTGCAGAGTTGTTTAAAAATCAGTTTAAATGAAAGAGGTACGATATGAAACTAATGAGAACTGCATATTGAAATACCAGAAAAAAAAACATGCATATTGAAATACAATTAAAATTCAAAGCTAATGAGATACCTGAGTATGGTGTGGTTGCATTAGTGCGGCAATGTCCGATTCGATTTTCGTGACGCACATTATCAAGACATTTAAATACTCAATAACTTTTTTTAACAACTCTCCAACTTTTTAAAACCAAAATTAGAAATCACTTTATTTTTCGATCAAATGACCCAAAATTAAGCGAGTTGTGAAGTTTTAAACTTTTCAAATGGTCTCCATTTCGAAACAGTGTGACAGATTGGATTAGATATTTGTAATATAATGAACTGACCAAATTTGGTTTTAATCCATTCGCTTTTAGGAAAGTTATTGTATCCACTATACATAAGAAATGGATTATACTATTATAAAAATAGGTGGATATCGTGAGATCTCCGCAATAGGTATATTAAAAATCAACACAAACTTATTACGAACCAGAAATTATAAGGGGGTCGCTGGCAAGAGGATCTGTTAAAATAGGGGTCGTCATAGGAATTAGGTTGAGAACCACTGCCGTACAGTGTTCAGTTGGTGTGTTTCCACTTTGCTCATTTAATTTCTTTCTTTCAGGACAAGCGATGTCAGGCGATGATCTATGATTCGAAATGCGATCAAATCAGCATGAGACAGAATTCGCGATGACAAGAGATTTTGAACTGAACAATAACACGAAGTTCCTGCTTTTAGTGCAGATTTAATTTCTTCGTGAATATGGCTTTTATCTGTTAATCCTATATTTGAAAGTAACCACTTTATCAAAATTATTATTTGATATTTTAACGCATCCATAATTTGCCGTATTAGGATCTCAATGAACTCTCATCTATTAGTTTTCACTGCATTTACTTCTAAACCCAAGTCATTGCAAGCGTTTAATAAGAAAAAAAATCTAATATTGATTTGAAACCATTGTGTCGTATTTTGTTTGAAGTTTTCGATTTTTTCTTTCTTTCTTTTTCTTCGTTATCCTTTCTTGAAGCAAAATCACAAAACAAAATAAATGGATGAATAACACAGGAATCATAATGTGAATATACCGAGGTAACTCGTTATTCATTCACATAAAGAGAAAAATAGAGAGTGGAGTGGTATCTCCGCAGCCCATCTTATTAGACAATGTTTGTACTGCAGGGATTAATATTTATTTATCAGGTATTTCTAAGAGGATTTTAAGTCCTAATAACGTTAATAGCCATACAATGGTGGTAAATCTATAAAAAAACCAACTTTCAACTGTTGTAGTCAAGTTAAGAGGAGTTTCAGTGGAAGGAATACTTAAGAAAACTTTTTTAAAAAATGTCTAATCAGATCCTAGCTTCCACATATGCCTGCATTCTGGCTGAACTCCTGGCGACAGCAAATGACATCTGAGAAGTTCCTGTGATAAAACTGAAACAAGAACACAGAACAGTTTTGGCTAAATAATTAGAATTATCGCCTTTTTGCGCTTTCAGTTCAATGCTCGATGTTATATGTAATTGGAATCCGATATTTATTGATAGGTTCTTTAGATTGGAAAATAAATAGAAATCTTTAAGTTTTACGTCGCACGGTTATGGCGACTAGGCTAAAGCAAACAGTCATGATGAGAAATGAATGAAATGGTGGAATGAAAAAAGTGGAAGGAAGCGTCAGAACCCGAAAAAAAAACCCACACACGATGTTTGTCCATCACAAAGCTCACTTGGCGCGAGTTGGGATCGAACCGAGAAACCTATGCAGCAAAGGTAAACGCTCTACCACCGCGGCCCCTATTTAGATTGGAGTTTTTCATCACTTTTTAGTACTAAGTCTGTATGAGACGTGGGCCAGCAGATTAATATGGAATCCGAATCTCCGTAATGCATTGAAACTTGAAGATTATTCCACTGGGAATTGAACCCGGACCCCCGTTCAGCGAAAACGCGTGTGCTACCCATTAGACCAGACCTTTAGTTTAACCTATGATACAATATTGTGCTCAAAAGTGCCTTTTAATACAAACAAAACAATCAGTAGTGTTTATTCAAAAATATAGATTTAGTGTGAAGTTCGTATTAACAGCTTATTTTTTTCTATTTGGATGTTCTTTCCATTTTTTTCGTATGTCGTTCAGTTCAGCCAAATGGCCATGTGCTGTATGAAACTTAGTAAATAAATAAATAAATAAATAAATAAATAAATAAATAACACCAGAGCCTAAACGTAATCTGATCATCACACGATGCATAACTTCGAAAAAAAAATTCTACTGATATCTCGTGCTTTCGTTCGCATAAGAAACGTAATTTCAAATCTAATACTATGAGGAAACATAGCCAGATAGTGTACTTCAAGGTTCGTTTCGAGTTTATTATCGCAATGATTAGTTGTATCTTTCTATGATCCCATATAGTGTTATATCAAGTTGCTATTTTAACTATAAAGAAGAAGAGTGAAAAATTTAAGTCCTTATTGTATATATATTTTTGTATAGAAGAAACATAAGAAAAAAACTAATTTTGTCGAAGGTATAAATTATCAGTTAGGCATTGTAATTACATATTTTATTTTCTTGAAACAGAAAAGTGATAGAAAACGCCGTCACTTAAGAAAATATTAATGTTTAAATGTTTTACATAACCTTAATATATGTTGACTGAAAACAAAATCCGTGCTAAGTCCCAAAAGTGGAAAAGTTCGATATAATGTAAAAATGTGGTCTATGTGCCTAACACTGCTCAGTTGAACAATGGGATATCTATTAATCACCAGAAGAATACGCATGGGCATATGAACCACCAATTCTGAAGGAAAATTTAGACTTTTTACTCAACATTTTCGTTTTGACATTTACCACGGATTTTATGGTCAGTCTGCATATATAAATAACCTCCAAAATCATGAGATACAATGGAAGTTAAAGATAACGTTTTGTGGGTAAAAATAAGGATCTTGTTTTGCATTTCTTTTAAAGTAAACTGTTATCTTCTAAAATTCGTACTCATAGCGAAACGATTAACAGTTTAAACCTATAGAGCAAAGTTAAACTTACACTTAAAATAGAAGTTAACATTCACAATAACTACATTCTAAGCAATGATAACTCGATTCAAATATTAATGTAAAATTAGTTTCTTTAATTCATTACTTTTCAATTCGCAGCTTATGTATAACAGTAAATATCGTGCAATTATAACAATCATACTCGGCATGGAAATAAACAAAATCACATTTCCTTCACCTTGTCCTTTTTTATTACTTTTACGTTACGGTATATCGATACGGTATTCAGGCTTCATAAATTAATTGTTATGTACACGAATTACTTAGCCGTAGAGTTTGCCACGTCCTGATAAATATCGAGTAATAAATTGCTATTGGGCAGTTTCTACTTGGTTAATGAAGAACAAATTCGTGAGTAATTAGGACATATTTCTATAGATGTCAAGCGAAGACAATTGGATTCATCGAAGCATTATAAAGTCATTACTAATCGTAATTGGCTCGGAAATTAGTTCGATGCATTGGCCTCTATTTCATGAAATCTGGACGAACCATCACAGTACAATAACTCGTAAACGCACGAAATATGATCACGAAAGAGTTGGTATGAAAACTTTCAAGTTAAAGATAACGTTTTGTGGTTAAAATACTATTTACAAATCTTGATGTTAAACAGCTTTTGGAGTTTGCTATACTTGGTAGCTATTAATTAACTAACTAACTCTATGGCCTATGGAAGCCGAAGCATCAATGCCACGTTCGCAAAAGCTCTCCACTGACTTCTATCCTGAGACAATTGGATCCAGTTTCTACTTTGTATTCATATTTCTGCGAGATCCATCTTAATATTTCCCTGCCATCTGCGTCTAGGTCTTCCTAATGGTGATTTTCCGACTGGATTTTCAGTTACAACTTTGAAAGCGTTCCTACTTTCTTCCATTCTTGATACATGACCTGCCCACTTAAGCCTCCTAGATTTGATGTCCCTAACGATGTTTGGTAAACCCTTTAAATTGTAGTTCCTTGTTATGAAGTTAAGAACTTCAGATGAAAGATATTTTTGCACTTTCTGTTGACATATTTATTACATGTTACAAAAACAGTGAGTAAATCAAGTTTAAGATTGGGCGTTTTAATGCGTATTATTTCAAGAGTTATAGATTTTAACATTTCTTGAAATATTCCGATTTCTCTCGAGAGTTTCTTCTTTGGTTCTGAACAAAAGGAAAACACGAAGGAAAAGAATGTGTTCCTTGTAAACTGATATTCGAAACTGCAACTTTATTTTTAATTTTGCAATAATTTATGAAATAAATTATTACATAATTATTGCCCAGTTTGACTGAAATATTTCATATTATACTTTTAATTACCATCTTTTAATTTGCAGAAAGCTGTTTTACAGTGAGACAAATTATGAATGAAACTGAACAACCATGAACAATTTCTCGCTCAAGTAACTATTTTTGGTTTATACTGTTTCGTTTGCTACTACACTGAGAAAACTCCGTTACTGAGATAGCAGTATATTGTACAAATATATAGAATCCTTATGTTTACTACAGAAATAAGTATGAAGCATACGTAATCCCTATGCTACATACGCACTGCCCCTTTTTCCAGCTTAGATATTATATCATGCCTTTATAGGATGTCTGACATCTAACAGTATTCCGTATACTACACACATATACGTATGTTATATACGTCAGTTATATGTTACATACGTCCGTCCGTGTGTGAGATTCTGACCCCCTATATACAGTTCTTTCATTCTTACGGAAAGTACTTTATTCGGAACACTTATATTGAAAGTACGTTTAAAATACACTTTTTTCAGTTATACGTTTGCTGTGTGTTATGTCCAAAGACTACAGAATTTACACATGTAACCTACGTTTTTTTTTTTTTTTTTTTTTTTTTTTTACATACGAAACATACATTTTTTCTCAGTGTAGGTAACATATTTCTCTACAAACAGGAAAATAGTACTATGTTTTATCACAGATTTCTAAACTTAATATATATTTCTTCCCATGATAAATTCAGTGCTTATATATCTTACCTACAGATTTCGAGGTTCGTCCGGCCGTTGCATACCATACGCCATATCATGTGGGGAATACATATGACTCAATTGCATTACTCTTCGATTCGAATGATGGTGCGGATGGATTTCTACATGACTCGTGGATTCCTTTCCGCCTCCACCCATGTTCTTAAATGCTTGGATTGCCGCCACAATGAGAGAAACAACAGCCATCACTGCTGAGTGCGTAGCCAACACTTTACATGCGATAACAGCCATACTCATCATCATGATACACATGCCGCCTCCATGGCTACTACTACTTCCACCTTTCTTATCTCCTCCTCCTCGGCCTAAAATCAAGGAAAACAAAAAGAAACAGATAATTCATTACTTACAGTCAATTATTTTTTTTATTTGAATATTACTAACGTTAATTTTGTTCTGTTATATCTCTTATTGTGTATGACGTGTTGGAATGTAAGTGGATGCATATCAGATCTGATATGATTCAGGGACTTTCAAAACAATATCGACAACATTTGGGAGGTGTCGACAACATTTGGGAGGTGATTCCTGACACTAAAATAAGACAAAAAGTATAGACCAACCCAGGAGCACAAATGCTTTCTTTCGGAGTTAAAGGCTGTTGATAACATGAAAAAATGAACTTAAAGGGTCCATAGCTCCAATACTATGGGGCCTAACACAGCAATATTTATAGAAAGAGTTTGGCTACGGAGGTATAATTTGAACTGTTCACCAAATACCTCTATAAAAATTGTTGCGGAAGTACCGCAGGATTCTGAAACATGGATATTTGGATATTGTACATATTAGTTCGTAAGTGAAGTCTTGACCCGAAGTGAAGTCTACGGTAGGTACCGCAGTGTTGGAGCTATGGACCTTTAAAGCTCATTTTTGCATGTTTTCAGCAATCTATAACTCAGAAATGACGTATTTCTGCAGCTAGGTTGGCCTATACTTTTTGTCTTATCTTTGTATCAGAAATCACCTCCCAAACTCTGTCGGTGTTGTTTTGAAACACTCTGTATATATATTATAAAGAATATTAATACAGAATATTGCAGTATATTTCTATTAAATAAGCTACATGTAAGAGACTGAACAGACTTCATCAAAGCAAAACACGTCCAAAACACATGATTTTGTCCATCAGTTTGCAACGAATGTGGAAATCTGTTATTTCAAATCAATTTGTCAACTTTTTTGAAATTACTGACAAAACATAATCCATAACATATATACACATTTTCGTTGGAATCTTAATCAACCATCCATCACAATAATAGAAGACAAAATGGTGCTGGAGTAGTGGAAATGTTACAAATTTGCGACCTTCCGCTGTGGCAAGTTTCGTCTCCTAATTTTATCATAATTAATATATTTTTAAACGTTTAGTTAATTTTGTTTTGATATCACTGCTGTTTATTACTGGTTTCTATTTCTTACGAATCACTTTTTACTGTTATATGGGTAATTGTACCCAGTGCCGAATTTAGGTTTGATAGAGTCCTAAGCAATTGAAAGGAGCCCTTTACACGTCAAGCTTTCTTTTACAGGGACAACCCTGTATATACAGGTTTGAATATATGCTATAAGCTAATTTCCGGACCTAATGGGTATCTAAAAGGAAACAAGGGCCCATTACAAGCAGGGCTGGGAAACAGGGGCTCCATTATAAGCGGGGTTGAGTAACAGGAGCCTCATTACAAATGGGACTGAGAAATAGTGCCTTATTGCTTGCTTCATAAAAGCCTAGTACATAACAATACAAAACACCGTTGTAATATGTGCGTTTTATCTTATCTGCTCTTTTCGTTATTTGGAAATTACATTACAGTTTTTTCTTTAATTTATTTTGGGCCCCCAAGCGAATGGGGTCCTAAGCTATAGCTTGTTTAGCTTATACGTAAATCCGGCATTGATTGTGCCTTTGTTCTGGTAAGAGCAGAAGTTGGTATTCGCACGAAAATGACAGTGATAATTTCTCAGCTGCTGGGAAAATATGCGCTAAGTTAGTAGGAGGTCTGTAGACATTTTTCAGTCATCAACGAGCTCTTTTGCATTTACAGTAATGAAGATAACTGTTTCAAATTTCGATTATAAAAACTTTGATTACGATTATATTAATGAGTTAATATCACCAATACAGACTAGAAAGGACAATTATATTCTTAAATATTGACATAACTAGACGGAATTTATGCTCTCTCTTTTCAAAGGTGATTCATTGAACCACAGGCGATCCATACTTTATCGTCTTGGCACTATCCTAATAATCAAAATGGTGGGCCCTACATTGACTTTTGGTTGAGTTGATTTGTTGTTCATAAAACGATTTTTGGACACAAGTATTTTGACGTTGTCAAAACCATTGATTTCACAGTGAATTTTCATTGTTAATTCAACTTCAATCTACAGTTAATAATTTCATTGAATACGAAAAACTAATGTTCACCGTATGATCAACGTTTACTTTTGGTACTTAAGTTTGAAAGTGATTAGCGAATTAGGATCTTGGAAATTGATTGGTCGAAAATCTACTGTGGCAAATGAAAATAACCAACGTGTTAGCAGCGGTGAGAAAAATAATTGTCACTGCCAAATGTTAACCTTTAACCAGCACTCATTTGATTAGTTAGATATGTCTTTCGCGTCACGACTTTTGTGGTAGGTATAACAATAGGTTTCGAGATTTCGAGATCGTGAATTTTCAGGTTATGTATCTGATTTTAAAGTGTAATTATTGAAACAGGTCGCTCCAGATGCCGAATGAGCTCTACAGTGATTTATTAGCTCAAAGGATCTTTATGATAATGTTCTTCAACATTCGGCGACCTCTCTCACTTAAGCTTTGTAGGTTGTTATGCTGCAAGAATCTTGTAGCTGTGATTTAAGAAATCTTGCAACACTACAATATTTCTTCATGTAAATGGTCTAGAAAGGGACATACAACATTTTTTTGCACCTTGCAAGCAGTAAAACCATGCACAACTTCCTGGGTCGTCTTGCTTCCTACCTGCTATCGCCCTCCCACTGACATAAAGGAAAAAAACGGTTTCGCTGCTTCCGAAAGGATGAAGTCTTTTGGATTGGGAGGAGAAGCGCGCCAAAATATACGTTTCTAATGAGGAGGTTCACTATTTGTTCACTAGAGTGCAGTGCTGCATGCGTGGAGATGTCTTTCTTGCTTTCAGAGCATTGTAGTGTGTAAACAGTAAATAGAAAGATGGAGTTGCAAGATTTTTTAATGACAGCTACAAGATTCTTGCAGTATGGCAACCTAGCTTAAGACTTGATTTCCGTAAACAATTATTCTTCTTTGATAGTTCATTGTATCGAGTTTTGTGCATCATTATCACCTTGCTGACAGGTATTCTCGATATTCCTAATACACGGACATTCTTCCATACACTTGCTCCAGCTAAGCTCGCTCACAATGTATCTTCTTTGAAAATTGGATAGCTATTTAATTATGAACCACCAGGTTACGTCTATTAACACACGAATCCCTACTACATAGCCACACATGCTACTATCACTTAACGTAATACTATCGCAAGTGTATGAGTATTCAGTATTATGAATCACAAAGAATATATTTGTTACAGTATGTTAGCGCAGTACTAATAAATCGGTTCCCGAAGAATAGCAAGTGTTTCAAGTTTTACCTTACACAAGTATCACACAACGTACTATATCGCTTGAGTAAAATATTTTCTCTTCCCACCGAGACATTAATATAGAATCAAGTAAAAAAAAAAAAAAAAAAAAAAAAATGACCAAAGTATAGCCCACTACATTATCTATTTTATTTAAAACGCATACGATATGGAAAATACGTAAAATGAAGCTCTGCTTTCATGTGTGCCATTTAAAACGATTTTTTTTTCTAGCGCGTCTATGGAAATAAATTTGTCATTAAATGTATATATTGTGAACGTAGAATTAACGGAATCAAATCATTTTAATGTTTAGTGGAGTTTGATTTGTTTTCACTCCAACGTATGATAAATATAATAGATATTTGCATTTTTTTTCTTGTAAATTGTACGCTTTATTGAATAATCAAATTAACATATCGTTTAGCAGATAGAATACACGGACAATGAAGTTCTTAGAGTTTCAAACGAGTGTAGGGAGTCGCCTTTGTTTTGCGGAAATAAGTCTGATAAGTTTTAGAGCTGATTCAAGCTCCTCCTGATTTTCTTAGTTTTATTTCTTTTAGTGTAACGTCCCACATCTATGTTCAGAAGATGTGGGAGACGGTGAGGATGATGCTAATAATAATAAATGAAATGGTAGAATGAAGAAAGGGACAAGGAACGAGACAACCTCGCGGAAACCTTTCCACACAGTGTTTGTCTACCACAAAGCTGACTTAGCGCGAGCTGAGATCGAAGCAAGTACCCCAAACACCAGAGCGCTCTACCACTTTCAGGTTTTTTTAAAGGTAACTGATTAAATGAACACATCTCAGTTACTTTGTTTTCGTAATTGCTACTTTTCCCCCTGATTTCACGTTTTACTACTAATCTTAACGACTTGGACACGAACACAGAAATATTGAGGGTACTGAAAATCCAAGCATGCTCTTCAGACGAACTTAAACAGCTGCTGGTGCATGGGGTTCTTGTTTCGATCCAAGCTCGCGCCAAATCGTGAGCTTTGTGGTGGACAAACACTATATGCGTGAGTTTTCTCGGGATTCTCCCACTTTCTTCATTCCACCATTTCATTCATTTCTGATCATCACCGTCTCTTTTAGCCTAGCCGGCATAACCGTGGGACGTAAAATTTAAAGATTTCGTTTCATTTTTTGAAATACGTGATAGATTACGCCTCATAATTTGAACAGGAACGCCGAGATCACTCGGCTATTCTCACCGGCACCAATGACAGATTCGGATCTAGAAGATGAAAACTGGGGGGCAGCTAAAACCAAGATTATGATATCATGAGTTTACTATAAACTTTTAAAAATATATAAATAATGGCATAAATTACTTTTGTTGCTCAAAAACTGTGGATGCTAGCCCCCACCTGCCCCCGGGCTAGATCCACCACTGATCCCTGAGCCACTGCATCTTCACTCATTTCCTTTGTCTCTTTTCCTTCTGTTGTCTTTCTTTCCTGTTTCTTTCTTCTACTCAACAAACATCTTATAAATGTCCTTAAGCTTAGTATATCGTATGTACTATACGTATGGTGTTTTTGCTGAACCAGGCTCCTAGCCCGGGAGGGGCTAGAGGGGGCACTGCTTCCCCTAAATTATTTTTACCCGCTCTAAAAAAAATACCGCTGAACAGAATTTTCAAACTGACTGAAAACCAGTGAAATTCTTGCAATTATATTTACCAAATTAAATTTAACTTTGCGAATTCTACTCATTTCTGGGTAAATTTATTGTATATGTTTCTTGCTAGGTGCAATAGATCACGTGTGCAGTATAGTTTTTTCTTATTTTCCTCACAACTTGTTTTTTCTGATATGTTCGTTTCACAAAATAACGATTCAATTGTATATTTTGAGGTAAATGTAATTTTTTTACGCATCACAAGACTTCCATGCTTATCTAGACTGAACATGTGATTAACGAAGTAGTAATTTCTAACAAAGCAAAGAGTCCTAGAATTCCAAATATATACAGTCTATTACTTCAATAAGGTTACATTAATGGAATTACTCAAAGTCTTTCTTTAAATAAACACTCGCCACCTTATTGCTTTTCTTTTACGGAAGTACTCTGGCAAGTTGCTGCGCTGGACGTTCACTCACTGATCACTTTAAACTGACCGAACGTGAACGGGGAGTAATGACAGAAGTCTAATACAATAACAGCAGAATATTAACATGTAACGAATGTTTTACCAGAAACTACAGAGTGAATCACCAAAGTACAGACAGAAAGTACGTTAATATAAATACGAATTTCTTAGTTTGAAGTATTATCACAAATATTGAAAAAAATCTTATTATCACCATTTCATTCTTTCTGTTTAGCCCTCCCTTTGATCATACTTCATTCTAGACGAAATTTCTTAAATAGGCGGATATTTTGGGGCAATTAAAAGTCTATTTCACATGTTTGATATGATTTACTTAGCCACAAATTCTGTTGTACTTAAACGAAACTTAATTATTTTTTATGTTATACTTATTATCAAACACACACAATCACATATTATCATCAATAACATAAATTCAGGTTACCAGTTACTAAAGTTCTTTACTAAGTTATTTGTAAAAACGGAACATATTACATATTATCTACTGATTGTTCTATATTAGAAGTTCCATATAATGAATTCCGATTAAAGTTCGTAAAAGCAAACATATTTCGTCAAAAGTAAATTTCCCTAAGACAGAGACAATATTTTACCATATGCTTTGCTGACTGTAATTATTGAATAATTCAAAAGCATTATAAAATTATGCAAACATAGTGTTGGATATAAATAAATTAGATAGGCAATTGAATTTTCACTTTATGTTCTTATGTTTAAAGCTTTATGTTTATGTACCGTGAATTTTAAAATCTTTAATAATGTTAGTATACACGTACTTTAAAGTAATTTAAAAGACATGAACGACTGCCGTTTAATTTGTTATTGCACATAACATCATTGAATGATAATTAATGGCCTGTACATATGTACACTTGGATTTGATGAAATGTTATATGTGCTTTAAATGAATTCAGCAATGTTATTAGATGATAGTCGTAAAACGAGAAAGTAATAAATTTCACACGTTTTTTAAAAGTAACATGGATTTAAAGTGTTATATCTCTAAACGCAGGAATATAGTTACAAATTGAAATTAATATGTAAATTTTGTGATACAAAAATATGAAAATGTACAGATAAATATTAATTGCATGTGTGTACTAAACATGTTAGCAATACTTCATAGTATTTCTATTTTTTTTAAAGTGCATATCTGTTATTGGTACCCAAAACTAAGTTTGCACATTTAGCTCTTGACTAATATCTAATAAAAGTAGCTTACGTCTAGAACTTACCTTCACCAAGGGAACGACCGGAGCTATGAGTTCCAAAATCAAGACTCAAAAGTCCATTCCTAGTCGGTCCAGTTGAGAGCTTAACTCTGAGCCCGGATGGTAAATCAACTTTGGCGGATCGACTTAATAGCATCTTGGATACTCCAGCTAAAAGCAGCTGGTCCAGACGTCGATTAGCTTCGTCCGTAGTTCTGGGGCTTCCGTAGAAATTAAAATGACCACCCCAAGCCCTTCCAAGTTCTTCAGTATTATTAACGGGCATAGGCTCTACAACCACATTATCGAAGAGCTTGAAAGACTTTTTCTGAAGCATTTTATTGAGATTCGAATATAATTTTGCCCTTACGCAAGTGAAGTCAAATTCCTTGAAACATACTGATAATCGTTTCGCGCTGTATTCTCTTTGAATACTTCCAAGCCAGTCGACGTCCAAGTCTTCTTGATGAAATTTGCTAATGCTGCCGAATTCTAACTGACTTCGCGGAACGTCCAATTTGCTAGCACTCGCCAAACTTAAGACGGCGACAACGAACACCAACGTACCCATGTATTCCACCTGTTATCCGAACACACTAAAAACACACAACGGTGGATATGTATATGGTGGGGTTGAAGGGCTTTCACGGAATGTACCTGGACGTCCGATGGTCAGCGGCCAGCTTTGCAGAACGAAGACTAGTGACAGACTGTTGCCCCCTAATGAGCGCATGCTTATATAACTGAGACCAACTTTCTGCTCAGTGAGTATTCAGTGCAATTAGATCTATCACGAGGTGAAGAAACCCAGCAGTGCAAATCACACTTTTAATACGAAATAGGCCTACGCTTCTTTTCATTTTCCATGGAACAAATCATTTACAAGTGAAGAATAGAAAAGTTCTTTTAATATTAAAATTAATACAGTGTTATAAGAAAAACATAATTCTCAGCTAGATATTTTATTGTGTTTGTCTCTATGTTTTGTAAAGAGTGACTCTTAGGGTCAACTGTCTATCGAACCTTTAAAATAAAAAGAAGAAGAATCAATTTCACTCAAGGAGGACCAGAAATTATAACATTAATTAAAGTGTATCGTAAGGTGACTTACTTTCTCTCTAAAGTTTGACCCCAAGAACACTTTTTGAAACTACTCACTGAGGGACAGCAAAGCAATTGGTTGGTTCGATTTAGAGCCGTAGCTTGGAAGGGGGGGGGAGAGCAGGTTGGTTGCCCCAGGCGCTGATAGTAAAGGGCGCCGAACGAAGATAAAGAAAGAAAAACTGTTGGAAAAGAGAAAACAATTCGGCGCCCCTAAAGAGTATTGGCGCCCTATACAATCAACAATGTTGTCGGTTTGCAAAGAAATAGATTTGCTAAAAAATTTCTTGCTCGCTAAGCTCGCACTCGAAACGTTTCAATAAGAGTCACAGTAAGTTTTACTTATTACTTAAAAAAGCTATTATATATGATTTCTTAATGACGATGTGATACACAGGCTGCCAAGTACTGACTTATAGTATACGCAGAAGCGTCTTCAAAATTAGACACACGAGCTCCTTCGTGGCTAGGCGGTTAGCGTACGCGCCTTTGGCGTGGAGACCCGAGTACGATTCCCGGCGTCAGCTCATGTGGTTTGGATTCCACTTTAATAAGTAGGTCCCATCTCATATAGCCTGAAAGGGACACTAAACTCAAAACTCAAGTCAACAATGTATCGTATATGATTTACTTTCTCCCAAAAGTTTAACTTCAAGAATACTCCAAATTACTTAGGACCGTGGTGGCTCACAGTGGGAGAAGGTGATGTAGACCGTTCACCTCTGGTGCATGATCTTCTGGTTTCAGCGTTTCTTCCAGACATGTTTTTTTTGGGGGGGGCACTTCACCCTGGAGCTCTGAGAGTGACCCCCTGACGAGACCAAAATAATACGTTTATAATATAATAATAAATAAAATAGTACCAGAAGTGCCCCCCGGAATATTACGTGAGCCCGCCCCCTGGAACATTTTTTCTGAAAGATCGACTGCCTGGTTCTATCCCAGCTCCCGCCAAGTGAACTTTGTGGTGGAGAAACACCGTGTACGTGGATTTTCTGGGGGTTCTCCCGTTTCATCTCACTTTCTTCATTCCACCATTGTATTCGTTTCTGATCATCACGTCTCCTTTAGCCTAACCGACATAATCGTGGGACGTAAAACTTAAAGATTTCATTTCATTTCATTTTCTTTCAAATTACTTATTAAGAGTCACCAGAGCAATAGGTTGCTTGATTTGTTGTATTAGATCCTAGCTTCCCTTTCAGCACCGAGACTGTTTGAAGCTATTCGTAAACCTATATCTTATAACGTGAGATTTGAAATATGTGCTTCTGCTGAGAATCCTAACCGAGTGTCTTATCCAGTAGCATATTTAGGAGTTGGGCTATCGGGTTCAAGACTCCCCCAAATAAATTTGTTAGTTTTTCGCATTCCACGTACAACAATAATTCTTCTTACCATTCCTAAGAATTTCATTGACTTTCCACTTTCTTATCCTCTTTGTTCAGAAATAATATTGCATTTGTCAAATTTCATTCCATGTAAGAACTGCTTTCTTTTTTCTTTCTCTCGTCCATTCTACTCTTCTGTTTCTTTTTCATACTGTTACTTTCTTTCGTTTCTCCTATATTTTCGCGGGGGCGCTGTGGCTCAGTGGTAGAGCGTTCACCTCCGGTGCTTGAGGTCCCTGGTTCGATCCCAGCTCGCGCCGTGTGGACTTTGTGGTGGACAAACACTGTGCTCGTGGGTTTTCTCGGGGTTCTCTCGTTTCCTCCCACTTTCTTCATTCCATCCTTTCACTCATTTCTCAAACCCCGTGTACGTGAATTTTCTCGGGGTTCTGCTCCCCCCATTACGAAATCCTGGCTAAACGAACTAATATATGTTGCCAGTAAAACAGTTTAGAACGATCCAGTCCCTGGTATGATAACCACAGTGTTTAGTCACGGACCCCCCCCCCCTTCCCCTTATTACGAAATCCTGGCTACGGGCCTGCAGATCTTATGCCGTTTTGGACTTGTGTCTTTTCCATTTGCTAGCTTTAGTTCTGAAATTTGGAACAAAAAACTCCGACAATGCTGTAGTTGACATAATGTTGTTACGAACGTAGCTTATTTCAAGGTAATAGCTATATTCTTCTTCTTCTTCTTCTTTATTATTATTATTATTATTATTATTATTATTATTATTATTATTATTATTATTATTATTATTATTATTATTAATGTGCAGTTATAATATATGAACTATACAAAATAAATTCACTTCCTTAAAACAATTAGGTACTAAAGTGTTGTCTTCATTATTCAATTAAAAAAAGTACCAATAAAGCTTTTCATTTCGTTTTTTTTTTTTTTATTTTTGTTTTTTCAAGCATAGAGACATTGTAGAACACGTTACGTATGGCTTTCACGCCTTTCTGAGTCTTGATGATGACGTCATAACCTGTGAAAAAGATTTTGTTGTTAGGTCTATTTTTATTATTTTTTTGGCGAACTTGCATTTGCACCTAGAAGATTGCAATTTTACACGAACATTTGGTGCATCAATTAGTATTTTTCAAATATCTGCGTTAACACAGGGGGGAGAAAAGGGATTTTTTTTATATACAAAATTCCCTTTTTTACGATTTTCTGCATCGGATACATGATGAAGTCATGTGAATGGTACCGTTTGAAATGCTGTTCTATTCTGGAGAGAATGAGGTACGACCCATTATCTTAGGACAAATAGGAATGTCTCAGGAAATTTTTACCTAATATCTTGACTATAAATGTTGATTAGGCCCATTTTTATTATTTTTGGCGGGTTCACTTTTCCACCAAGAAAATTAAAAATTTGTTCAAACAGCGAGTAGTAAACCGAGTGCTATTTATCAGATTTTTCAGATCTCTGCGTTAACACAGGTGACGCCTAGACGACCAAAACGGTAAAAAAAAAAAAAAAAAAAAAAAAAGAGGGATTTTACTTCCAAAATCCCTTTCTCCCGGGTTTTCCTGCCTGAGATACATGATGGAGACATGTGAATGGTACCGTTTGAAAGGCTGTTCTATTTTGAAGAGAATGAAGTATAAAACATGGCCATAGGTCAAATAGGGATGTCTCAACATTTTTTTTTTTTATCTGAGATCCGGGTCCTTTGTGGTAAACTGGGGCATTGTGGGACTCATTGGTAGATATTTCTTCCCTCCTTATTATTCAAGGTAGAAGCTTAAAAAATTGTACACACATTTAGTATACCCCTTAGTATTTTTCAGTTGATTTTCAGATTTCTGCGTTAACACAGGGGGCCAGTGGGACTCTAAATTTTAAAAAAATTACTGAAAAATCTATATTTCTCTCAATTTTTCCCACCTCAGGGACACGGTAAGGAAATGTAAATGGTACCATCTTGAAGGCAGTTCTATTCTGAAGAGAATGATGTACGAATTATGATCCTAGGATAAGTAGGGATGATGGTGTAGCTGCTTGACTGAAAGTCCATAATTTACCTTTAAAAAGGCCATAATTTAAAAAGGTTAACAATATTACCGTAATACATCTTAGATAGAGTATTTCTCTCTTCATTGTGATATAAGTCTGAAGTTTCAATTTGAGGTCAGAGGTGGATCATTGATAGAAGTTCGCCTATGGTTCCTGGGCTCCTGGTTTGATAACGGATTGCATAAAGTAAGTCTTGTGGTGGACAAACAGTATGTGTCTAGGTTCTCTAGGGGTTCTTCCGTTTCCTCCCATTTTATTCATTCTACCATTTCATGCATTCTCATAATCATAGTCTTCTTTAACCCACATGGCACAACCGTGGGATGTAAAATCGAAAGATTTGATTTTTTTTTGTAAACATAATAATTTATCGAAGTGTAGGTAAGTATAACTTAGAATTCATTTTTTCACTTTCAAATAATTTCTTATGGTAATAATTGGTGGTAATACGCACCCGCAGAAGCCGTGAGTAGGTGAAATCCAGGAAGTAAGGAAGCCAAGCAGAAAAACGTTCAAGAGGAAAATTGCACTTGCAGAACCAGTAAGTTCATTTTTTTTTTTTTTTTTGTTTAGCATACTAATTGGTTTGAATATTTTGATTTAAAGGTGATTTACCGTAAAATTATTATTAGCCTATTATTTCCTTGATTAGGAGGAAGCTAACAAATATAATTGTTCATAGTATAAATGTTTTCCAGAATTTTACAGTCCAAAGATATTAACGATACAGTGATTGTCTTCTTCGCCAAACTGCTTCTTTGTACAATGGTAATTTACAAA
Source organism: Thermobia domestica (assembly GCF_964235325.1). NCBI lineage: Eukaryota > Metazoa > Arthropoda > Insecta > Zygentoma > Lepismatidae > Thermobia > Thermobia domestica. The sequence continues at coordinate 174,570,490 of NC_137469.1, read as the reverse complement.
AGTAGCCAGATTTTAACCTACATCTTTTAAAAAACTCTAGTAGCATCAAGGCCAAATATTCTGGCTGGAGCACGCAGTGTGTACATTAGACGAAGCAACTCAAGCATTTTTCTAAGATATATAACTTGCTTCTCACTAAGATAGTGAAACGAAAATTAGCGTATAACAGGTTATGTCCTTTGTAGAACTTCATGTGTTCGATCTCCATCAGTTTATGAGAGAGCATGAAGCGCTCGAAAAATTACAAAATTTACCACTCACTCAGCAACATTCATGTGACACTTTCTGTAGACATGAAAACACGAAATCTGACACAAATGAAAGAAGTGTGGTACAAGTAAAGAAAAAGCTTCGAAAACGAAATTTCCTTCTCCAAGGGGTAAAATTAGGTGCCAAGACTATAATTACATTGCTTTATTCAAAACACATGTGACACTTTCTGTAGACATGGAAACTTGAAATTTGAACAAAAAAAAAAAAAAAAAAATGATACGAGTAAAGGAAGAAATGTGAAAAGTAGAAAATTTCCTCTCCAATGGAAAGAATTATGGGACAGGGCCGAAATTACGTCACTTGAGTGAAAACCTATAGAGTATAGGAAGTTTCCAAGGTTTCATTTGGGGCAAGATTATATAATCACATCATTTGATTCAAAATCTGTAGAGTACTTCCTAAAACAAAGAGACCTAAAATTCGGCAATGTGAGATTTGTAATATAAGTAACGGAAAAAGTCCAAAAACTGGAAATTTCTGCTCGAATTAAGGAGGAAGATAAAGGGTAATAATAGTAAGGAAACATGAAGAAGGATTGGGTGTCTCCACTAATGCAATATAGATGAACTTTACACCTTCTCAATGGAAATATTCTCCATATTTTGAAAAATTAATAATTTGATTTTTAAGGAAGATGAAACATTTAAATTTGTTGGTATATGAAAGTTAATTTTACACCTGCTTTTATGATCATAGCATTTTCTTTGTTCCTATTCTAGATTAAAAGAGAGTTACCGTGGCCTCGTATTTTTCAACTTTTTTGAGGTTAAAATTTAGAATTCGATGAGCTGTATCCAATGGCACCACTTTTGAGACTGCTTCAAGGTTAAATTAAGGGTCAAAAATAAAAAGTGGAACCATTTGGGCAATTCGGATCAGTGACCGACTGGGACGAAATGGGTATCATTTTAATCCTTTCCACATGTACACTCATGTCCAAAATTATTGTCGCATATCTATAAATATGTTGTTGTAGGAATATAATTTGATAACAAATTCGCCCGGTATTTCTTATAATGTTAGTATGTGTATAATCGGCAAAGACATGTATGTGGAAAATTTCATGTTAAAAGGGCAGTAAATAAGAACAATAAAACGAAAATGAAACTTTCTTGTCCATTTAACAACATTTTGTTTTACTCACTCTATTTATAATTCTTAATTTAAATTATTATTATTTATAATTATTTTATAATAATTATTTGTAATTCTTTGGCATTTATAATTTCGTATTTACAATGGTTTTCCTACGACATTTACCACAAATATACATTTCCCGATTCTATACATAGTATCTATCAGTATTGAAGGTACCCTGCAAAATCATCATCAAATTATAGTCTTACAAGAAGATAGTTATAGATATGCCACAATCATTTTGGACATGAGTGTATATAAATAATTAATATGCTATTTTCCCGAAAATTCAATTTTGATCCGGAAAATTAACGAAAATTCAAGATCCAAAATTGCCGATTTTCATGAAATTCTCGACGTTAAAATAGAAGCTTCGGGAAAATGGCATATCAATTATTCATGTACATGTGGATAGAGGTCAAATGACTCCCATTTGTCCCAGTCGGTCACTGATCCGAATTGCCCAAATGGTCTCACTTTCTATTTTTGACCCTTAATTTAACCTTGAAGTGGTCAATTCCAGAAATCAAAAGTGATGTCACTGAACATAGCTCATCTAAATCTACATTTTAAACACCAAAAAGTTAAAAATATTGGGCCACAATAACTTTCTTTTAAGCTCATTGTTCCTCTAGTTTAAAAAATAGTAATAAGAAGATATTGGTACACATATTTATCTTCATAAATAATAATAATAATAATAATAATAATAATAATAATAATAATAATAATAATAATAATAATAATAATAATCTAACCTTCAAAAAGATGGAGCAAGTACCCCGCGGCTATCTACAATAGAAGAAACTCTTTTATGTGCCTCTACCTCCGATACACACTCCACTTTCTATTCAATCAAAAGATAGTAAAACTAAACCAATAATTCTGAGCATTGTAGATTTTTCTTTTTAAATTTTAATTCCAAATCTTCATTGTCTTCTCCATTATCAATTTCATGATGGTCATAAAAATAAGAGATTTTTTAAAAAAGGAAATTTCTCTGCACTTATTTCTTAAATCTGAGGGAGGTGGGGCACTAGCAGATCCAGAGGGATCGTTTGAGGAGAGGCGGTTCGCTTTCTGGAAGATAAGCGTAACTTCAAGGATCTTAATTTTGCAAGAATCGGACGCATATGAATCCGGGAAGAGAGAGGGATTTGTAAACGTGATTCCCAGATTCCATTTTGGGACCCGAATTTGTAAGTTTTATTATTTTTTTAAACGAAAGTTTATTCTTTCTGTAGATTTAAATTAAACATGCACTTCCGTTTCGGAGGCGTGGCGGAGTCATGTTTCACTTCACACATAGTCACCGCGATATATCAGATGCACTGACTTCCACAGTACTTGCACAAAAGAAAATTCCTTATTAACGATGGCATTCCTTTTAACGAAAGGGTGTATATTTAATTGGTTAATAAGTAAGAATTGCGGCATAATAGTCGAAAACAAAAGATAGGCTTCGTCTACAAAAAAAATAGATAACAAAAGTATACAGTCATAAAGAATAGTACAAAATGTCAGCAAATAACAAGACATTGTGATATTTCTATGTGCATTTCCTGATAGCTTAAAAATAATACAATAATTAATCGTAAAGTGATGTTTAATACTGTAGTATATAGTATACGTTTAATGTTAGTTCATTTCAACTTCCCTTTTTTGAACATTTGTCATCTGCCATACCCATCAGTTTATCTCCGAAGGGCCAGCTAGAAACGAAAAAAATGTGCGTCTTTCTGATTCCTGGAAATAATGTTGAACAACGCAACCTGTAATTCTGCCGCGGCGGTTTCTCTGCTTTTCAACGAGGCGGGAGATTGAAACTATTCTGGTGTAACACATTTTAACTCTGATTATCAGAGAGTAACTACACTTTCGAGTTAGTGTTGCCAACTGCTCGGCTCACGGCTTAGTCACCACTGAGCCGAACCGAGAAGAGAGCCTAGCCAACAGCTCACCCAACAGAGCCGGCTCGAGCTCTCGGCTCAGTTGGACAGCTCAGAACCGAACCGAGCCGATGACTCACTGCAACCTATGCGGCTCGAGCCGAACTGAGCCGATGGTTCACCTGAGTAGAGCCGGTTCAAGCCGATGGCTCACCTGAGCCGAGCCGAGCCAAACCGAGCCAATGGTTCACTCCAATCAAGCCAGCTCGGACTGTTGACTCAGTTGAACCGAGCCGAACCGAGGCGGTTGACATCACTATTTCGAGTGTAATATGTCATGACTGTTTTCCTGGTTATGAAGAGAGCAGGAAATACACTGGAAAACTAATTTTTTCAGCAAGAAAGAAATGGTATATTCATACATTTAACACAAATCTCATGTAAAAATAAAATATATGAAATTTAGTTTTTTGCTATTTTCACTACCAATTCAAACACATTATTTCGATTTTATAAAATGAAATTTGGAAAAGATAGTCACACATTGGGGAACTTTTGAAACTAAATAAAATCAATTTTTCTTTTGTGGCTTTTACGCGCCTATTACTCAGGCCGGGTTTAGACAGGATGTAGGAGCATTAGACAAGGACCTTTGTTATGGTACCACTCAGGCATTCACCTAGTTAAAGTTATAAATCTTGAAAAATGTCATTTATGATGGCCGTCGTTGAGTTCGAATACACGTTCCTCCGCAGTCCTCATTGCAAATACGAAGTTCCGTACTCGAGCCATTGAACCATACAACGAGATACTTTGTATAAATTGATAATTACTTGTATTTTTGGGCAGAAAGTGCTTCTACATAAGCACTATACCAGAGATAATGTTAATTTAAAAATAACAAAAGAAGAATGTTTTTAATATAGAAGAAATAGACATTATTATATAGTTGGTTGCTATGTTGTTGTTGATAGATACCTAACTAACATGTACGATTGTAATACAGTCTATGTGCATATTCGTTCAACAAGAATCAACGAATAAAATTGTTTAAAACGTATCATCGTTTTGTAATTTCAATATAAAAGGTGAGAATACTAGTAAATGTAATCACGAAAGATATTTTAATGTGTAAACAAATAATACCATTCAAGATTTACTGATATTATTAGTCGAACCAGGGTTGACGACTACCTTTGGTGAGTCGTTATAAAAATTTTGGTTTACCTCACCCGGGATCTTGTAAATTCATATCCCGAAGTAAAGTAAGGGTGAATTTACTTCTGTAATAAGGTTAATGATTACGAACTTGACAAGACTTAGAAGTGGTAGAATAATCACACGAAAAATGAACGGTGAGGCCATGGAGAAAGAAACCAGTGATTGTGATAACGGTGAACAAAGTGCAGCACCCGGAATGACATTAGAAGACCGAATTTTGCTAGCCTTACAGCGGCAAGAACAATGTCGAAAAGATGATTCGGAAGCCATGAAGCGATTGAACAAAATTTGGTTCAGATGTCCAAGGAATCCAACAGACAATATGAAGAATTAAAGCAAGAATTAAAGCAGACGATGGAGCAGAAGTCCGAGGAATCCAACAGACAATATGAAGAATTAAAGCAAGAATTAAAGCAGACGATGGAGCAGAAGTCCGAGGAATCCAACAGACGATTGGAGCAGAAGTCAGAAGAGACGAAACAATTTATTATACAGGCGATGAATGACATCACCGCGCAGTTTGATGAAAAGTTAAAAAGAATATCTGAGGATTGCCAGGATCATCAAAACCATCTAATCCAAGAAGTCAGTGGTGTAAAAAGGGATTTGGAAGTAATAGAATCTACTGTACAGCAACAAAAGATTCAGGTCACGGATAACTCCAACCAGATACGCGCGAATACTCAGTTGATAGCTACCTTACAAGAGAAAATCAGGACACTACAGATCAAGGACAACACATACTGTAACAACATGGTTAATGATCGTGTAAAATTCCCTTGTTCACAAGAGATGACTTCGCCTTCACCCGTATCTGATGAGGACATTATTTTGGAAGAAATTCATCCGTGGAGTACCGATGTGCAGAAAAGAGATGGTGCAACTACACATCACGCCATAGGTAGGAATTGTCACTCAACAAGAACACGGAATGATAAAAGGAAGGTAAAGTTAAGCGTAAAGATGAGTGAAATACGTGCTATGAGTAAGTTCAGTGGTAAATGTAATGAGAATGCTACTTCTTTCCTAGAAAAATTTCAGGATGAGTGCAATATAATGTGTATAGATAAATCACAATATATGAAATTAATCCCTCATTTATTACTCCCACCATGTTCTTTATGGTTTAAAGCAGTGCGAGATCACGTCAATACGTATGACGAGTTCAAAGCAGCGCTAATCGCAAATTACGAAAATGACTTTTTGCTCGCAAATAGAGATGCCACGATTAGAAATCAACATTTCAATCCTCGTTTGCACAAATCTGTTGTCGAGTTTGTTGTAAATACCTACAATGAATTAAAAGTCGTAAATCCATTGCAATCAGAATCTAGAATCATAGCATCAATTCGAAATTTGCTACCGTTTAAGTTACAACAGATCCTGTTTTCTACCCAATGTATGAGTTTTAACCATTTATTAATGCTTGTTCAATGCTATGAAACTCAATACCATGCTCTGAATCAACAAGCTGGAGTAGGTAAAAGTAAAAATAATTCAGATCATTTTGTACCTGTTCGGAATCTAAATATCCGTAGTGTGAACGATACGGAACACAACCTAAACCGAGTAAATTTAAGCCATCAGAATGAGCAAAATAGACAAAGCTATGTTGGGAATCCGCCTAACCTAACCAATCGTGACAATAATTATGTCAGATCACTCAACCGAAGTAGGCATAAAAGCAATCGAAATACATGGCAAAATTCTAGAAACGCTACAAATTCTATGTATAGACATAATCGTTGTTCAAGAGATGGCACTTCATATCAAAATCTGATTCACGACGCAATACATGTACAAAATATTGCGAAACCTAATCATGATAGTGCAGTACAATGTACTCTATTAGAATCATATGCTAGTACAACTTTAAACTGACTCTAGTTAATGAAGTAAGGGTTAAACCCATACCAGCTATAGATTCTTGTGAACATTTATTTTTAAGTTTATGTGTTAATATCAATAATGAAAACAATTTTTATGACTTCGATATACAAGCACTATACTTGATAGGATTAGTTAATGAACTCATAAATATTTTATCACATTTGTTTCAACAAATGATAATTTTCAAATGATTTTAATTCTTTCTTGTTAATATGAAAGAGTTATAGTTCGATTCATTAAAAGCAAAGGTTATTTATAGTATATTTGATTGTGTGTTGAAACTTACTTGTCAAAGATTATGTTAAGTATATGATTCATTCTATTAAGCTAATTATTCGACGACTGTCTTCAGGTACCACCTTATATGTTCCTTGAATAAGATTCTTCTATATTCTGACGCCTAATTGATACAATGCATACTGTTGAATATCATCTAAAGTAACTAATATATAATACGCCCTTGATCATGATGACTCATGTTTTAAATGTAATTGCTTCTTACTATTTTGAATTCGTACCCTTCGTTAATTATATAAATAAGCGACGACGTTTTAATAATAACATATATATATTATTGTAATAAAAGATAAATGATAATGAAATGAAAGATTTATTATAAATATATTTATATGAATGAAAATAAATAATGTTATATATACATACGAGGGTCGATCAAAATGTATAGAATATAATTAATGAAATATTGTTCTTATAAACGGACCAGTGGTTCTTAAACATAAAAACCAAGCTCCCTTGTAACTTTTATATTCAGTCCCATCGTCGGGCGACATTTTTATACAACGAGATACTTTGTATAAATTGATAATTACTTGTATTTTTGGGCAGAAAGTGCTTCTACATAAGCACTATACCAGAGATAATGTTAATTTAAAAATAACAAAAGAAGAATGTTTTTAATATAGAAGAAATAGACATTATTATATAGTTGGTTGCTATGTTGTTGTTGATAGATACCTAACTAACATGTACGATTGTAATACAGTCTATGTGCATATTCGTTCAACAAGAATCAACGAATAAAATTGTTTAAAACGTATCATCGTTTTGTAATTTCAATATAAAAGGTGAGAATACTAGTAAATGTAATCACGGAAGATATTTTAATGTGTAAACAAATAATACCATTCAAGATTTACTGATATTATTAGTCGAACCAGGGTTGACGACTACCTTTGGTGAGTCGTTATAACCATGAGGATGGGTATGTTGGAATGCTGGGTGATGTAAAGAACAAAATCAAAGCTGGTCATATCGAAGTAATCGAACTGCAGTTTGTCAATATTAATTCATTAGCTTGAAATGGGAAAAATTCGATGTTTATATCTTTGACACGGAATTGGCGGGTTTATTCTGGCTTTCTGTGGTTTAAAAACCAAATCCTGTGATAATGTCTTAATTGAAAAGTAGGGTTACACACTTTCCCCTGTTATAGTAGTATAGTCAGATCAGCTTAAGTAGGGTCAAACATTAACATGGGGGCTTATAAAAATACGAATGTTTGACATCAAAAAACTCTTTCCCCTTCCCTTTTGTTTACTAGACGGTGAGAGAATGATGGCTGATTTCCAACTAATATTTTTTCCTTCTCCTTGTACATTAGGTAGAATACTGTACGTTTGTCAAGTCAAAATCGCCACTTACTAATAATTAAATGAAAAATATACTAATCGTTAGTACTACGTTAGTACTGGTTACTGCTCCAAGCACAACGTTAGTACTCTTACCCCTATAAAGTTATTAACGAATTAAAATGGCGATATTCACTTGACGTCAAGCCAGAATCGCCACTTTAATTCGCTAATAACTTTACATGGCTGAGAGTACTAACGTTGTGCTTGCAGTACTAACCAGTACTAACGTAGTACTAACGATTGACATCACTTTTGTATACTTTGGACAATATTTACAGATGTGGCGATTCTGGCTTGACATCAAATGAATATCGCCACTTTAATTCGCTCATAACTTTACATAGGTGAGAGTACTAACGTTGTGCTTGAAGTACTAACCAGTACTAACGTAGTACTAACGATTGACATCACTTTTGTATACTTTGGACAATATTTACAGATGTGGCGATTCTGGCTTGACGTCAAATGAATATCGCCACTTTAATTTGCTAATAACTTTACATAGGTGAGAGTACTAACGTTGTGCTTGGAGTGGTAACCAGTACTAACGTAGTACTAACGATTAGTATATTTTTCATTTAATTGTTAGTAAGTGGCGATTTTGACTTGACAAACGTGAATACTGTAGCAATGTATTGAGAATCTACTTTCCCTTTCCAATAGGAGGGTAAGTCAATTAGTAACTGCAATACTTTTCTACTCCTTTTCAGGTTGGCTATACGGCATTGTATGCTCACCAGGCGCTAGGTTTCACCGTTGACTTCACCTGTGGTAGGTTACAGCGTTATCAGATCAGTTCGCTTTGCGGTGTTGCGAAGTAAACACGGTAGCGGCCCTCTCTCTGTACACCAAAGAAGAACAATATTCTGGTCATCCGTCTTTTGTGGTGTGAAAGGTATCCGGAACGAAAATTCCTAGAAGACTTTGAGCACAATACGGGGACTATAGTGAAGTGTTTACCAGTGAATTAAACAGTTCAAAAGAGCGTGAAGAATGAGAAAAAAGGAAGTGTCCAGCTACAGCAACAACTGATGGCATTTTTGAATGAGTCCGTCCTTTGATTCAGAGTAACAGACGAGTGAGTGTTGATGAAGTGGCAACCTATATGCAGATTAGCCATGGTTCTACATATGACACCATGCATAACATACTCAACTTCCACCTAGGGATGGTATTCGAGGCGAGACGAGATGAGATTTTGTAGTCTCGGTCTCGTCTCGGTTGATAAATAGCGGTCTCTGTATCGTCTCGAGTCAAAAATCGCCGTTTCGGTCTCGGTCTCGTCTCGGTCAACAGATGCTTGTCTCGGTCTCGGTCTCCAGGACCAAATCTCGGTCTCGTCTCGAAAGTCTCGAAATAAATAGTGTGAAATTAAAATAATGAAAGTATGATTATCGTACAGTCTGTTGTTTATGTTTCTTAGTTTTTACCTTCATTTTTGACAGAATATGGTATGGTGTATCTCTTCATAGCTAATTTGCTAGCGCAATTTTTTTCCATGTGTGTGTTCCAGGTTCAACTATCAGTGGGTATATCATACCTGGGATAAATCCCTAATAGAAACCCATATTTCATTTTCAGCAATAGACTTTGTCTCACATAGCTTCTGTACTGCCTACACAATTAAACTGTATTAAATTAATTCCAGCACTATACAGCAGTTTATTTCCTTCCTTTGAATCAGAATTTTTCAATATCTTCTAACGGATAACTCAACACATAGCAGCGCGAATGTATTTAATAGTACCGAAATTGATATTTTACAATTTCTCATTTATTATCCAATACATTCTGCTTTGACTGATATTTTGAAAACAGAATATAACGTTTATTATCTTAATAAATAGGGTAAGTTATTACTACAATATATTTTGTTTCAAATTGATCAAATGTTTTATTACCGTTTCACATCTCCGTGTTTAATTGACACCTTATAACACGATCTTCCTGAACCTTGTGGTGGGAGCTACGACACTCATCTTTGCTATGTGTGGTCTCGGGTTGAATCATCAAACAAGTTAGATTCAAAGTCCGATGCTTCGCATAATTCGCGTCTCATTTTAAGTATGTTGTTTTTCTTATACAAGTTCATAAACTCATAATGCATTACATAAGCATATATCCAGTGCCGTAACATACAGATGGTGATCAGAAGAATGGAAACACCTGAACGAAATTGCAACTTACCAGATTAATATGGTGTCGGGCCACCTTTCGCCTTCAGAACAGCCTTGATGCGACGTGGGATGGAGGCATAGAGGTCGTGAATGGTAGCAAGTGGAATTTTACACATTCCTCATGAAGGGCATCGACCAGTTCTGTGAGAGAGGATGGAGATGGAAATCGTCGCCGGAGTCGTGTTTCCAAGACGGACCACAGATGTTCTAGTATGTTGAGATCTGGGAATTGGGCAGGTCAGGGGAGTTGTTGAACTTCATCCCGATGTTCCTCAAACCACGCTGCAACAACGCCAGCTGTGTGAATGGGTGCATTGTCATCCTGGAAGATGGCGTCATTGTCCGGGAATAACATCCGAACCATAGGATGCAAGTGGTCCCCTAAAATTGCGACATAATCGTTGGCAGTGATTCGTCCGCTTAGTGTGACCACAGGACCCAATGAAAACCATGATATGGCGGCCCACAGCATCACCGAGCCGCCGCCATGTTTCACAGTTGGGCGGAGACACTGCAGATCATAAGTTTCTTTGGGCGTTCTCCACACATAAACACGGCCCGTGGTTGGGAATAGAGTGAAGGATGACTCATCCGATCATATCACACGTTTTCAGTCCTCAACGGTCCAAGTTGTATGGTCGCGGCACCATTTGCAGCGTGCGAAAGCGTTATGGTCCCTGATGAGCGGTTTGGCCCGTGCAACACGACCCCGTAAGTTCATATCATGTAATTCGCGGCGGACTGTGATTGTCGAAACAGGGTAGGGGAGGTGCTGATTGAGTTCCTCCGTCACTTGCTCCGCAGTGGCGCGGCGGTTCTGCCTGACAATGCGCTTTAATACCCGGCGTGACCTGTCAGTCATGATTTTCTTCCACCGACTATTCCGCTTCCCCGATGTGGTTTTCCCGTGTGTTGTGTAGGCCGTCATCACCTTCGACACTGTCCCACGCGACACACCTAACACAGTAGCCACTGCCGTCACACTCACTCCACCAACAATTTACCTTCTTTGAAAATCTGAGAGGTCTCCCATTTTACACTACCTCCGTCTGCTGCAGCCACTGGACACTGCTGTTCCACTGCGCCTGACGAAGTATGGAGACCAACCTAACACACCACGACCAGCGGTCCGGCGCTGCGGGCGCCACGACACCACTGCCAACCCATACATCTGACGTGTTGCCAACTACAGGTGTTTCCATTTTTCTGATCACCATCTGTATATTAAGCTTATTACTGAGCTCTCTGCGGTGCACGCGATTTTTATTCGAGAAAACTAATCGTGCGTTCATTACGTTGAAATTTTATATTGATTAAAAATTACGTGTGAAATGTGGACATACATAGTACAGAAGTATATAGTTAACTCGAGCTATCTGTATCTATTCTCTCTCTCTCTCTCTCTCTCTCTCTCTCTCTCTCTCATCAAAACAAGTGATTCTTAACTTTCTAGTATTCTTCTGTATTAATTTTCGAATGTTTGCTGCAGCATGAAGGATTGAATAGTCAAATTGTTTCGCTGTACGACCTTCGTTAAATTTTAGATTCATTTTATTCCTAACTTACATAGTAAGACTTATATGCAGGGTGGCCCAAAAGTACGTATATACCTCTGCATTGATCAAAAATAACATTCTAGTTTATGGGTTTATTTGCTTCGGCACTCCCGAGCTTAGGATGTAAGTAAAAAGACATTAAAAACAAATAATAAAGAAAATAAGTCTACCTGATCGATAACAATAAGAAATAGTATAAAATACAACGAACTAGTCAGTATGGTACTGAGTACCTACTGAACTTTAGGGGTAAACTATGCTAAGTCGCTTTTTGATCGAAATTGAGTTAAGAATACTTTATAAATAGACTATTATTTTTCTCGTGTGATAATGTAAGTCTAAAGCATCCTAGTATTTTGTAACTACTTAGTATAGTTTGAAAAATAATACTGTAGGTCTTAGTTAAGGAAGTGTTTCTTTGCTTCTAAAAAAATACGAAATTATGACTTGGTATAGTTTGCCTCTGAGGTTCAGATATAATAAAATCATCGCCATTATCATAATCAACCATTATCAATTCACTGCTGAATGAAGGTCTTTTAATCCACTGCTGAATGAAGGTCTTTCTAAGTCTTCTCCATAACTATCTATCTTGGGCAATTCTTTTCCAGTTTACTCCCCAGTGTTTCTTGATTTTGTCACACCTTCTTGTATGTGGACGTTTTGTAGGCTACTTTTGTCTCGTGGTATCCAGTCTAGAATGGTTTTCGTCCATCGATCAAAATTTCTTCTTGCAATACGTCCAGCACATTTTCCAGCTCATGTTAAAATTATTTCAGTAGTACCAATCACAGAACACAGCTGATTCTAGATTTAAGTCACATGTGTTGTTAGTTTTATTAGACTTATTAAAATTTTATTTTATTTTTTTGGCGAGTGAAAAGTGAAACCTCAAGAAGGCAAGGGTGTAATGTAGATAACTGCTCCACCTACGAATCCCACTATTTCTTAAGTATAAGAATCGAAGAGCTACGAAATGTCATTACTTATATCTAATTTTAATTTTTCCTTTCTAAAGCAATTTAACTTGACCTTACTTGAATAGAAATCCGTATAATAGAAACTGCCTCGTTGCTCTTGTCAAAGCACAAATAAATACCAATAAGAATATTATGAGCGAATAAACTAGAACAAGGGGCACGAGACTAGCATGGCAAGGGGATAGACCGGTGGCGCACCTTATTGATAGTAGTGAAGAAATCCTATTAGACCTATTAAGGAACAAGAAGTGGTTCCTCCCTATATCACCATTTATTTATTTTTAAAATATATTTATTTATTCATTTCGTTATTTATACATCAGTGCTATCGTGACGTGTTTGGCTGCTCCATTCTAGGCATTCTTCTGATCCTCCGGCTGTTCCTGCTTACAATACCGAGGGAGAATTCACACTCTGTTACTTGATATCTATGGACTTATCATACAATATTACAAAAAGAAATAAAAAAAAGCGAAATATCCAATAATGGTACGTAGTGAGTTCCTACTTAAATCTTGTTAAACTTTGAGCGAAGAACTCAATACTTTGAACGAAGTTTATTTACTTTCATTTAAAATACACTTTCGCAATACTTTGAACGAAAACTCTGTGTATTGATATAAGGTTGCGATTGCAGCACTCAAGGTCTTAGAAACTAAAGAAGTACATATGAAAACAGTAACGAGCGAGGCTTATAGAAACCTTGGTTTTATCATGAGGTTAGGTAAAGAGTTTCGTAATGATTTAACTTTAATGAAATTGTACTTCACTTACGTTCGGTCAAAGTTAGAATATGCTACTGTTGTGTGGACACCAAATATGCAAAAATACTGTGATATGATTGAGGGAATACAGAAAAAATTCCTAAGACTTCTAACGTACAGGAAAACTGGGCTTTACCCGAAATATGAATCTTACAGAGAGTTACTGGAAAATTATCAACTACCCACTTTATACGAAAGAAGAAGATATAATGATCTAATATTTTTATATAAATTAATACATGATAAGATTGACTCTATTGAGTTGCGTTCGTTGCTTTGTTTCCAAGTCCCATCAACCAGAACGAGGACAGGAAACTCATCTACGTTTTATCAAAGAAAGGCAAGAACAAATATCCTTTGGAAATCTCCTATATGGAGGATAAGCACTTTCCACAATGAGGTCGAAGAAGATTTCAATATTGATATATTTAGCATGTCGGAAAGTGTGTACAAAAGAACAATTAAACAGGCATGTTTTGGAAACGACATATAAAGAACACATATGCTAAAGACAATATGAATGTGTATTCTTAAATTGTCTATTTTGTAATGTGTATTTCTTTTAATTATTTGTATATCTCACTGTTTTGCACTAATATGTATTTCGTTGTCAAAGACAACGCAATAATTCAGCCTAGAGCCTGTTGTGTTGTGCTTGAACTAAAATAAAATAAAATAAAATAAAATAAAACAAGAAGTGTCGTGAATTTAAAGATTACGTTTCTCATCTACATACTAATTGCATGAAACATGAAATTTCCTTCACAAATAAGGCATCCACAAATATTATCAAACCTACATTTTGCGGTGGTGGCCTGACTTCCCTTTGACCTCCATAGCTATAATCCAGCTGTATTATCTGGAATTCAACGAAATTCAAATGATCATTTATAAAGTAGTTGAACATCTAAAATAATAATTACTGCATGTACCATCATAGGATATTAATATTCAAAAGTTTACAACTAAATTTCTGAGGTTTGTTATATTTTGGATGAATATTCCGGTGCAATATTCTTTGTGCTGCAGATTCCTTTCTTCATTTTTCGTACGAAAAGAGCGGTCCAGGGACAATGAATATGAGGATCATACTGGAATTAAATTTGCGGAAGTCACTGCAGCGACAAAAATTATCTCTAAGTCCATCATCTGTAAATGACTCAGAACCTGGAAGCTCAAATACCACAACTTGTTCTGCTCATACTCGTAACACAATGAGTTGCTCTTATTCTAAACGCAAATGGGTTAAACGAATACCTACAAGATATGCCTACTCTGCGTGTATTAACCACAGTACGAAAGATGAAGGCCTATGGGTAACAAAACTTATTCAATTGGCTAGATGTAAAAAACTAGGAGAAAAAGCTAATAACCATACCGTTAGTCCGTCTCATCCAATCGTTTGTGAAAATCAATACCTGTTTTTTTCGAAACCAAAAACCGTGGAGGAACTACTGAACATACAGACTAGTATTCAAAGTATGAAGAATGAGGTCAATGACAAAATGTCTATTCTGACTGGTTTACTTTTTTGTTATTCAGAAATTTGCCATACTATATATTGGCGACACTCGAATATGTTGTTGCACAGATAGACAACAACTCCAGTTTTCTCTCGTTCATAATACCGTCTTTACAAAACGCTCACCATTTGTCTGCAAAATCAATTACTTGTAGATCTTTAGAGTGTTTGCTGACACTGTCACTTCCATTTAGAGAAACCTCTTCAAAACTTCCGGGGAACTTGCACTGATGGCAGACAAATGTGCTGATGTTAATGGGAGAGCAACTTTAAGTTGTTTTCGCCATATTGTGAGCATTTCTAGTGTAAAGACATTCGTGTGTGCTGTACCCTTGCGCCCCACTAAGGCCAAAGTTATTGTAATGGAATTCCAAAATATTGCTTTGTCACTGAAATGTTTGGTTGCAGCATTGTTTGATGGCTTCTAACTTCAATCACAAACTTAAAGATGTACAAACCCTCTTGCGACGCGAATCACCCAAAATGATATTCGTTCACTGCAGAGTTAACTTGCTAGAACTTGCTTTGCTTACACTTGTGAATCTTCGCAGCTAATCAAAAAAACGCAATGAGTGACCTATTTTCATATTTTCGATCCAGCAGCAAAAGGATGAGCATATTACAGGAAATTAAAGCCCTTGATAAACTGCCACATAAACCTGTTTGGCTGGGAAAGACATGTTGATTATCTTACCAAGGTAAGCGTGGTCGTTATTTGCAAGCACTCCACCGCCATTTTCTTATTCCTCGAACAAACTTATAGCAATGGCGTGGACTACTGTAGTTTAACTGCAGGATTGCTACTACTAGTTATTCAAGAAGTCCTCTACCATGTTTTTGTCGACTCTGTTGTAAAAGTTATTGAAACCACTAACAAGACCGGGTAGGACTCTTCTATGTACCTCGAATAACATTAGTGAGGCTATATCATTCGTAAATGCAGTTGTATCGGAACTTTCTTCCTACAATATGGAAAAAAATTCTTGATGCGTCAAAAGCAATGGTAGCCTCTGCAGGAGACTGTGTTACTTTTTGTGATGGTAACTCCAAACAAGAGATGATCAAGATTGGGAAGTGTTAGATATAGACAATAAAAGTGTTAGAGACAGGTTTCAGCTTATGGTGTCATTTCAGAAGACCCTTAAAGATAAAACGTAAAATGCAGACTTTAAGAAGCTGTCTTTAATATTGGACATTTCTTTGGAAGATTTCTTTTGAGTACATGGTTTTACGATGATAGCCAAGAGATCTTACATGTATATAATTTCCGTACAAATTCGTTTCTGATGATCAGAAGAAAGCGATCTTGCCATTGTTGTCATCCGTAATGAAATTGATTCTACTCTTACCTGTTAACACAACTTCTGTGGGGAGATCAGGTTACACATGAACCGAATTTTGTGTTCCGAGGAAGTTCAACATTCCCTTGATCATATTAAATCACTGATGGAAGTCTCGATTGACAACCCGAAGATTTCGATGAAAGGAAACAGGAGGCCCAGCATGTTCGACAATTTAACAACTTCATATCAAAGTCATATAAGGAGTGGTAGAAGAAATCAAGAAGAAATTTATGATAGACATAAATTCATGACGTAAGGTCCCTACTTGGTGGTAGGTTTGGTTCTTGAAGTTGGAACTGAAGAAGAGGCCATAAATAATTCCCAACGCAACGAGCATGATATCTGCTATATATATTGGCTGAATTTGGCGGCTTAACCTTTCTCGTTTCCTACCTTGTTTATGTTTCAATCCTTTCGCGTGACCATAATTTGCCGCGATAACTTGACACGTTTATTTATTACTGAAGTTCGTGTATTCTCAAAAATGTTTGTTGCTGGTATCTTTTTCTGCTTTATTTTATCACATATATAAGTTCTTTTTAGGTTATTTTTCTCTTTTTGCTGTCAGCAAAACTAGCGCAAATTAGAGTACTGGTTTCCCATTGCCTTCCACCCCGCAATATCCCAGTCGTTAAAATCACTCTGACCACACATGGAACTAATGTCCAAGTTGCCGTACCAATCACTATGATTTCCGTCAACTTGTCTACTGGAGAACTCCTGCCAATTGTTGTTGGGAGTTCTAAAGAAAATTAGGTTGGAATGGAAATGTCAAAGACTCATAAGAAACTTATATATGAACCAATAGGGGACAAAATGACAAAGGTGAGTGCAATTGGAAGGGAAGTTTGAAAGGGATCCTATCTCTCGCCAACATTATTTAATATCTAGAACATATAGTTAAAAAGTGCCTACATAATGAAGACGACCTTTCAGTAGAAGGTAGAACGATAACGTGTATATGGTTTGCAGATGATATTGGCTTAATGCAGAATCTGAAGAGAAAATCAACAAAATGTTAGAAAACTTGAGTAAGGGCTGTGAAGAATATGGTATGAAAATAAATGTTAGAAAGACAAAAGTCAAAGTGATTGGAACGAAGGTGTCTGTGTCAAACACAGAAGTAGAAGGGGTGAAAATAGGAAGGCAACTAGTTTTTGATACCTGGGTAGTATTATTAAGAATGATATGAAGTGTGAACGTAAAATAAAAGCAAGGATAGGGATGGCGAAAGAAGCCTCTGGATGAAGAAAACATTATTTTGTGGCACCTTGAATAAAGAGTTGAGAAAAAGACTCATAAAATGCTTCGTGTGCAGTATTGTTCTATATGGATCAGAAACATGGACATTACGGAAATATGATGAAAAATGACTTTCGAACTATGGGTGTGGAGGAGAATGGAACGAATTAACTGGGTCGAGAGGAAAACGAATGAGAGTGTGCTAGAAGTGGTAGGCGAGAAAAGAACAATTTTAGATCTTATTAAAAAGAGGAAGAGAAACTGGCTGGGACATTGGATAAAAAGGAACTGTATCATGAGGTACATGTTAGAGGGTATGGTGGCAGGAAATAGAGAGAGGGGACGAAGAAGACTACAATTAATGGACGATATCAAAACAGAAAAATCGTACGTGAAGACGAAGAGGTTAGCGGAAGACCATGTAGCATGGAAGATTCTCAGTGAGTGACCAGCCAATAATGGCAGAATACTAATGATGATGATGAAACGTTATGTTGTTTACCATGCATCAGTATCCACTACCTACGGCAAAAAAAACACATATCTCGAGACTAAAAATCCTGGTAAAGCTGGTCATGAGAAAAATTTTAAGGACTTCAAGTCATTAAAATTCGTGTCTAAATTATACATAAAAGTGTAAATGAGAACAGAACTTTAAAATACAAATACCGAATGCTATTTTTTACGTTTAATTTAACAAATAGACAAACCGTTTCTCGAGAATTTGAGTAACCTCTATAAATTTATATCTCTTGTTTAGCTCTGTTCTTGGAGATGATAGATTTTTGTTTTATCCCCCGACGAAACGAGGAAGAAGCGAAGCAAAATTGAAAGTTTTCACTTAAAGAACTATATAACATACGTCATCTACTGCATATTTTAGAGAAACACCTTCAATATCCAAAAGAGAATATTACTATGCATATTTTCATTATTATGGATTCTTTAGCGACACAGAAAATTGACATCCTAAGCAAAGAACGTACTGAATAGTATTTTTGAATAAAGGATGTGTGAGAATTTTTTTAAGAGAAGAAAACCTCAATTTGTTAAATTGCGGTGGGAAAAAAGATGTAAATATGGCACCGGAGTGTAAATATTGAGCAGTTATGCCAACAAATATAAAGTAAATACGGCTGAAATCAAAGTTTTTCTTAAGGCCTTGTATAGTTGGGTTACAAAAGAAAAACGTTGATATAGAAAGTTTAAGTACTAAAATAATAACAATTTATTACTTTCATCTTTTGTGACAGACGTGTACACAATGTTATACTAATTGATAGTATCATTGATGTGCAATGGAAAAGATCTTGCTTTTATATACAGAGTAATTTATTTTATTATATATAAAATTAACTTTTTCATGTGAATGATAGCGTAAGGAGCTATGAAAATCTAAAGATTTATTCCGCCTTTCGTGGCAAAAATATTGTCAATGTTATTTCTATGGATGTTGTTATTGTTATATTGTTTTTAAATGTGTGTACAAACATGTATGAAGTAGGAGGAGAGAATGTTGATAAGCTTCACTGTTTGTAAAATATATTTTATAGTATTATATAATGTTTTATTACTTTTGGTAAATATTGAATATTTGAAAATGTAATGGTAGGTACTTTATCGTTACTCTATAATATTAGTTTAAATAAAAACTTGATGTGGATATCCTATATCTAGGTATAGTTGCTTAAGTCTGTGCCGATGATGAACAACAATTGATTTCTCAGAAAATCTTAATTATAGTGATAATGTTGGTGAAAACGTAACAGCTTCAATATCGTGATTACATTCAACTATACAGTATTATACTGCTTGTAGACGATCCAAGAAAGCTTGAACAAGACTCTTGTTCAAGATCATTCAAGACTATTTGATGAAAAAAAGTCAGCACTGACGTCATTTTTGTCTTGAATTCAATAGTTTCGTTCAAGAAATTTCGTTTCGGTCCCGTTCTAAACAATCCAATTAGAGAGCATTCAATAGCCAATCAGCGCTCGAGTTTGAGTGCAGGAAAATACAAAACAAGTATGATGGCGTCGTGAGACTTAGCTGCAGTTGAATAAATATCTTTTCGTTACTCTTTTCCATAATTTTCTTATATTCCAAGTGTGTATTATAATAAACAAAGCTAATATTTGCGCCGGAAGATATTGTTAGTATTTTTTGTTGATAATATTCACGATTTATATAGTTATAATGCTTGCATGCCCATAACTTTTGTTAAATTTTGAGGCAATGAGAAGTATTAATTTGAGAATTTAATATACAAGAATACCGTGTGTAGATTAAGAAAGAAGAGTCCATTAAATAATATATATATATATATATATATATATATATATATATATATATATATATATATATATATAACTGACTTTTCTTGATTTAATAAGACGTTTTGTACTGTAATCTCTGATAATATCAAATAATTGCGTATAGATTTATAATATGCTCGCAAACTGAAGTATCCTGGAAATGATTACATGTTATCCTACTGTAATCTAATTATTTTATCACCAAATACACACGTAGTATTTGAGAAGTTACTTCTTAAGGTAGAGGTTGCTTTCAAGGGTGCAGATTAATTTTACTAGTGCTTTTCCGTAACGTAGAAATGTGCATCCTAACATGCTACATACAAGACTGTGCAAAAATAATAATAAATAAATAGAATCGAGATGATATTTAACAGTGTCGGGGCAGAGCATTGAAGGGGGTCCACGGGAGAGTAGTCCGTACGGAGTAGTCATCGACGGAGGTTATAGTACAAGAATAACAATCATGTATAAATTAGAATAATGCAACAAACCCTTGACATCGTATTCACTCATTTGAAGTGAACTATAGCTCTTGTAATGATTTGATACTGATAACATTAAACTTCTAAACATAAAATACTGGTTTCCTACATCATACAGGCATGTTTCGACAGTGGGAATTATTACGGTATCTCAGATAATTCTCCTTCATACACACTCACACATTTTAACAGTAAAATTACTATTCGTTTGACGGGTTATTCTTAACCAGTACCAAAACAGGGATAGATTTGGGAAGAAAGTTGATGCTGATATGGGCGGTAAGTCCTGTAGCTGAAAAATATTATCATTGCTTCGTTTGGTTTTCTGTGGTTTCAGCCTTTTCTTAAAACAGTCTTCGATGCTAAAGCATAAATAACGTCAAATGGCAGTCATTACCTCGTGATGCACACAATTTTAGGAAACAGTTCGATTTTTCTGAGTGTGGTTCTGTCATCAGCACGCCATTTGAAGAATCAGATTTTTTCTTTAAAAAGAAAGCTTCGTATAGGGAACAATTTTATACCTAAGCAGCACTTTACTTTTTTAACGTCACCTAACCTAACTCGCGTTTAATGTGAAAGGGACAAAGTACTTCGTGAAAATTCGATGGGATTCCTGCAAAATCAATTGACCTGTTTTCTAAATTATTTAATATAATATATTAAATTACAAATGCCTGCAGAAAATTACGAAAAATATGCTAATATTATAGCTATTCATGTGCAGGTCTGAACTAAATTAGTACGCAGTTTCGCTTTCATTTGTTTTCATAGTTACAGTCTCTTGTTTTGGACTGCCATCTATTAACAAGAATATAAACAGATTCAATACCTCTATGATCGTGTAAAAATTGTTTCAAGTCCGTTCGAGACTCTTGTTTAAATGTCTCGAACAATACTATTTGAGGTATTGAATGGTCTTGTTGAAGCTTTCTTGGATCGTCTACAAGCAGCATTAGAAATACCAAATTTTATATTTTTAATATTTTTTTAAGTTCATCAATTAAATGGTGTATTGATAGACAATATCCAATTATAATTACACTTTTCAGAAATTTTTCAACTTTTAGTTTATTCCACATTACATTTTCACCATCAATAACATTATTCACGCTAAATGTACATGTCTATAATTTACTTAACCATATGCACCAAACAGTTTCTGAAACTGAATATTATTTGATTAAAAAATGTCACGTATTATTTTTAGAATATACATCAGTGCTAGCATTAAAAACTAGTGTAATGTAAAAATTTGCATGCTGACTTTAAGAAATTATTTTCGCTTAAAGTGGAGTGTCCAGTTTGATGTTCCAAATTCAAATGATAATTTTATTCCGTGTTCGTGTATTAAGTTCATTTTTAATGTATTAAAATATGACTTTTCAACTTTAACAAATGCGGTGTGTGAAATGACAAGGTTTTCATGTGTCAGTGTTGAACATTATACATACTAACTTTACGAAGTATATTGGTTCAGTATTTTATTATTTTACAATATAAACACGTACGCTAATAATATTTAGTCAAATCTAAATCACATTGAAATTTAGCACGTGTTATAATGGAACATCTTTATTGAATGCTTCCGCAAATACTAATTCATTAAATGCATTTCTATTTTCCCTTGTAATGCCAAATAAATAGTGTAACCAACGTGAATTACAATCATACAATGATCTTTTAATTTTAAAGAATGATTTAAAACAACTTGACTATTCTTATAATATTTTAACATGCGTTCGTGTTCAGTAATCGTTTCTAAACTAGATTGAAAGGAAGAATAATCTCCTCCCGTTATATTAATATCATTAGTTTTAAGTTGATCATCGATAGTGGTTTGAATTAATTATTTTCATTTTTACATTCGTTATAAAAACTAAATGGTATATTAACTTGCATTAATTTAAAAGGCTGTACAAGTTAACTGTTCTTCAAATTTTGCTACTTGAATTTGAATATAGGGTAACATAGCATGCACGTCTAGACTTGAACTCATTTTCAAGACTGAACATATATTGCTTTAATCCATCTATATTTATACTTCACGGATAATTTAAGATACATAATTTTTTTCAATTAAACATTTTTCTTGTAATTAATAATTACAATTACCAATTCTTGTGCATAAGACAATCTTTTAATTTCAATCTTTTAATTTATAAGTAATAGGATTGGTGGAATAGATTTATCAATGACAAATATTTATTGAGATCATTTTGGTAAATATCCTCTTATAAATTTATGTTTATATTTACTAACATGCACATGATCATCCAAATTAAATGTAATGTTAATTTCTTTTAAATGAATTTCCATATAACGTACTCGAAATTTAATTTACATTATTTTCGTTAACTTCTGCAGATATCATTATAATATTTCTGTGATAACTATGATTATAATTAGTCACAATTTTATCTTAAACCTCTATATAACGGTATGTATTTTTTGGCAGAAAACTATCGGTATATTTTTAATTCATTGTATGAATAAACTGTTTTGCTAATGCTATTTTGGAGTGTACACTATAACCATTTAATTTAGTATTTGTAAATAATCGTTTCACGTGTTGCTTATAAAATTCTGTACGTAAAACAGTTTCTATGTTAAACAGAAATAATTAACCTTTTTTAAAATTTTTGATACTTTTTACCACTTCACAAACTTTCTTCGCTTTTAGTGGAACAAAGTCTGCATATTGTAAAAATATTTGTACAATATAAATTATATTTATTATTATAATTATAGTGTACAATATTTTGCGTGTCTGCTAAATCCACGTCGATTGTTTCATTTGGAACATTAACATAATATTGTTTACGTTGAAAGTTTTACGTGCTGGTGCGTGCAATGTAGATGCATCTCGTGATGTTAACCAATTTTAGTCTTTTACTTCAGAATTTTGTTTTCTTTTGCAGTGTTTTAATATTTAATAAAGAAGCAGAATTTGAAGAATGAAAAAAATATTTTTGATAATTTTGTAATCTTTTTTACATTATATTCTTTCTAATTTTTAAATATGTTTCCTACTACTAACGGACTATGCGATTTTCGAATTTTATTAAATGCTTTAAGGTTATTTTTGACGTCCATATAGTTTGTATCTAATACAGTAGATGCCGCCACCGTCACAAATGTTAAGATATACAACTAACAAATTAAAAACAATCAAAAATAAAATGAATAATTAAAAAATTAAGCAAAAACGGATACAGTCTGGTTAAGGGACGTTACAAAATCTAGGGAATCGTACATGCAAATTTCACATATTGTTAGTTTCATTGTTGAAGTCCACAATTGTTAAATAAACAATCAACTTTATCTTCAATACTTGCTATCAGAATAGAAACTTACTAAACTTAGATTACCCATTTACAATTGAAATATCTAGGAAATGACATATGTTCATTTCATATATTGTTAGTTTTATTGTTGGAGGCCACGATTGTTAAATAAACAATCAACTTTATCTTCCATACTTGCTACCAAAAACTAACGAAACTTTGCTAATCTATTTACGGTTGGAATATCTGGTGAATTATTCACGTCCATTTTTTTACATTGTTAGTTTCACTGTTGGGAGGGCACCGTTTTTAAATAAACAATCAACTTTATCTTCCATACTTGCTACTAGAAACCAAACTTTGCACACCTATTTGCAGAAGATATTAATATATATTAAAAAGAATAGTAACAAATGGGACGTAATAAAACATATGTATGTAACCAGAAATGTGACAAACAAAAATTTAGAAATTAAAGCAACGAGTAAATCTATACCTACCTCAATATCAAACATATTACAGAGCTCCGAAGATCTATAATGAACTCCGACTCCGAATCAAAGAGAAAAGTAATTTTAAAGTATATAACAGGTTAATTTTACAGTGGTTAAAAGAATCAAAAAGTATTTTTTTAAAAGCTATTGTTAGCTAAAAGTGAGAATTATAAACCTCATATGTTACGGTATGAAAATAAATAAATAAAACACGAGAATCAGGCACACACACAAGCATTTGATTATGTGAGCTATTTTCTATCTTTTCTTTATTCTTTGTATAAGAAATACAACAATTTCGCAGTATAGAAATAAATGCATTGAATTAATCTGTCCGACACCGGAAGATAAACATGACTTCTGGAAGATAATTTACAATTAAAATATCTAGGGAATGGTATATGTCAATTTCACATATTGTTGCCAGTTTCGTTGTTGGAGGCTGCCATTGTTAAATAAAAATCAATTTTACCTTCCATACTTGGTACCAGAAATTGACCAAGACTGGCACATCTATTTACGATTGAAATATTTAGAGAATGTTACATGTGGATTTTACTTATTATTAGTTTCATTGTTGCAGACTACCATTTTTAATTAAACAATAAAGTTTATTGTCCATATTTGCTACCAGAAACTAAGCAAACTTTGCTTACCAATTTACAATTGAATTATCTAAGGAATGGTACCTGTCGGTTTCACATATTGTTGTAAGTTTTATTGTTGGAGCCCAAAATCGTTAAATAACAAAATCAGCTATACTTTTCATACTTGCTACCAAAAACTGGCCAAAGTTTATATGTCTATTTACGATTTGCATATGTGAGGAATTAAGTAAGTCCATGCTTTATATTGTTGCTGGTTTCATTCTTGGACTACCACTGTTAAATAAAAAATCGACTTTATCTTCCGTACTTACTAAAGGAAAGTGACCAAACTTTGCACGCCCACTTACGATTGAAATATTCAGAAAATGGTACATGTCGTTTTCTTTAAAATGAAGTTCGGTTTCTCACCAGAGTAGAGTTTCGTTGTTCACCGAAAACCGGATCCGTTTACAACAAAAGCAGTTTTGTTTTTAAACATATTGGTTTTTAAGCATATCAGTTTCGGTTTGGACTTAATTTTTATGAGAATTTATACATGTTTTTGATCTTCTTTCATATGTCTTCTCGACGCATGTTAGAATGACTTAAAATCAATATATCTATATCTGAGAGCATAAAGTGCGTAAGTCACAAATCCTTGTTTTTCAGAAAACAGAAAAGACACTTACTTAGGCGTTTGTCCAAGATTTGCTGATTTATTTTGAAACATATAGAACCGGTTTTCGAGAAAACTGAAACCGGTTCCGCCAAGAAAGCCGAACCGATTTTTGGAGAAAAGCGGAACGGGTTTTGAAACCAGTTTCGGCGAAAAACCGCTTTTTGAACAGGCTCAAAACCCGGTTACGGTTTTCCAGAAACCGGAAACCGAAAAAACCTGTTTTTGTGTCCGTTACTAGTAGAAAGAATATTTACTTCCTTTTTTCTATCGATGTTGTCTATGGATTTTCTCTTCGTTCTCCAGTTTCTTCCACTTTTTCGTTCCACCATTTCTTTCATCATGATTCATGTGCAATATCATCCGTCTGGATCGACTTCTTTATCCCTTCGCTTACATAACTGTGAGAATAAATAAAGATGTCGTAAATACAAGTAATAATGTTGCCACGAGACGAGGCAGAATCCTTGGAGACGAGACTGGCGTCTCGTGAAGTGTCTCGTCTCGTCTCGAAAATACAAACTCAGTACGTGAATTTGTTTAATAATTTACTAACTCGAAGACCGAGATTTACCTGTATTTTTAAACTCAAACATATATTCAAATCAAGTGATGCGAGTTCTACACCAACTGAGAGAACAGACGCTGGTGGGAAAGGCCAAGATTGAAGCTGGTAGTGGTAATGTAGATTGCAAAAGGAAAACCATGTTTGCGAGAAAAGATGTGGAAAAAACCTTCATAGAAATATGTTCTCTGTCTATTGAATGAACCAATCATAATACATAAGCTTCCAGAAAGATCATCCTTTATCTTTTGTTAAAAATTTGGCTTGGTGAAAACTGAGGAATCTCTCTTTTCTTTCTTTTCTGGCTGGAATGTTGACAAACAAAACAAGACGGAAGATTTTTACAAGGTCAGTAAACCGAACTACCATCACCTTCCATTCAATTTGAATACTCGTCACAAGCTGTATTAGCTGAAGTTGAACTGAGGAACTAACCACTAGTGATGCCTTCTGAGCCATCGGCTCAGCTCGAGTTCCTGCTCGGTTCAACTGAGCATCGGTTCGAGTCGGCTCAGTGGTAACGGTGGTGGTTTGCGCGAGCCATCGGCTCGATTCGACTCGACTCCGTTGAGCCATCGGCTCGGTTCGGCTCAGCTCAGGTGAGCCATTGGTTTGGCTCGTTCGGTCCAACTGAGCCTAGGGCTCGAGTCGGCTCGGTTGGGTGAGCTGTTGGCCCGGATCACTTCTCGGCTCGGCTCGGTGGTGACTGTGCCGTGAGGCGAGCCGCTTCTGCGTCGAACATAGTTCTGTTATACATTCAACTATAGAGGGCGCACGTAACAAGCAAAAAATTGATATAAAATATACGTATTTTGGACTTAAGTCTTCAAATTCATCTGGTTATTTTGTCATAACCTTTGCAATTATATGTCAATACCTCATGTAGTTTATTAAGATAATTAGCTGTTTTGTAATGAAATAAATTTGTGATTAAAGCTAACTACTTAGTACAAAATGTTAAAACAAAAGCCCAATTTTCGAAGTCAGATTACGTGAAAAATGATTTGCGTTCGTAGTAACTGATTTGTTGTTCTATCTCTTAAATCAGTGGACACTAGTTTAATCTCTGTTTTAAATATCATTTAGAAAACTAATAAAATAATAGTACAAATATGTAAAAGTTCGAGGATGTCTACAACTATTATTGTTAAGGTCGTACAATAGCATCTATATAGCTTTTTTAATGGCATCCTTTGTGTTTATCTAGACTTCTTTTGTTTTATTACTTCCATCTATTTATTAATAAATTAAAAAAATATTTCTAAGCGAACTTTTTGTTGTTAATCAGGACGATATTACGATCAACCGACTCGGCTCGGCTTGGTTCATAGGTTCGATACGGCTCGGTTGCAATGAGATATTGGCTCGCCTCAGGTGAGCCATCAATTCAGTTCGACTCGACTCAGGTGAGCCATCGGCTTGGCTCGGTTCGGCCCAACTAAGCGAGGGTTTTAGCCGGCTCGGTTGGTTGAGCTGTTGGCTCGACTCACTTCTCGGCTCGGATCGGTGATCACTGAGCCCGCCCTAAGATATCAAAAGAGGGAGAAAAGCGAAACTTTGCACGAAGCAACTATACGGAGGAGGCATCGTTTTACGTATTAAACAAGATCACCCAGTGAACAGTGTTGCCACTCCATGATAAAGTTGTATTTTTTCAAATGGAACTACGTCAGATTATTACATATTTCAAATCAACATATTAAGCGTAAATTTAAAATACCATACTTAGTATTCAGTGTTGCAAACTAAGGATGCTATAGTAACATAAATATCCAAAATTTGGAAGCCTCTATCACACATACAGCACAAGGAGATGGAGAAGAAAATGTGCATCGAAAATACCTTAGCATTGGATTCTATGGTCAAGGTACGACTCGTTTTGAAGAGTAGCAACGAAGTTACAAGGGTTTGAAAATTTGAATTTTTTCGAAAGGCTTTATTTCGAAAAAATGCTTAGATAACCAACAGTTCTGCCATTTGTTTTCCATATCTGTTATTCTTGTGTCCGACACAAAACATCCTGGTTTTGTCATATAGTGCGGAATTGTGGATGATGGAAATTTTGCGTTTCTTTTTCCTTACCTATTATAACCGGAATAACGCGTTACTCTCTGTATGGTAATATTAAAGTAACATGACAATACAGACTTTAATATCAAAAACTGTATGATTACACAGAGTTTCAGTACATTTTTCCATTACTTACTGTAAATTACTCGTTCTAAATGTATTTATATCCATTTTCTGTTATATATAACATTGTAATGATTTTCTATCATATCTTTACGTACTTTATTTGTCGCACTTTCCGACTGAAACGTCAGTTGTACATAGAAATTTTCAGTTGTACGTAGAAACTTTTAACAGTAATGATAAAACAATTCTCTACCTACATAATGTCTGTATAGTACGGATTTCTTTGCTCGTTGCAATGTATAATGGGTAGGTCTCATTATCATGACAAAATTTCATTCCTGACATGAAGTTTGCATTTTACTGCGAACATTTTCACATGATTGAGTTGCTTTTAACATTATGATGTAAAAACAACGTAACAAGGACAATTTGTTCTTCTTCCTGCGATATTTTCCTTACTCATGTCAAAAAACACGTTCTGGATAGAATAACCTGTAATATTTTCATTTCTGAAGGACATTTATCTCTCTTCGATGACGTCATATTTTCTGTCCAGTCTGGAATGTATTCTTAACATTACAGAACTGAAAACCTTCCTGTCATTACGTACATTTATTGCATACTACAGAGTTTTCATAAAGACAAAATGCAGCATGTTGTATTTCCACTTCGCCACATAATAAATTAAAATTAAAATGGTTCAAGTCCACATTTACGTAATTTAAGTACGGAATCACGAAAAAATCAACTTTACATGTCTTTACTGTTAAATTTTCTATGAAAATGTTTCTCAATGTAGGAGCTCAGCTGTATGGTTTAGTCTTTAGTAACAACTATTATTCGTAATGTTTAGTACCTACTATACTTTTTGCCTTCTGCGTATTGTTTGTTCTCTTTCCTTCATTTAAAAATATATACGAATAAATGCCACCGTAATTTTTCGTACCTGCAGAAAGTAAAAAGAAATATATGTCTTGAGTTTTGAACCCATACTCATGGCCATCAAATGTACACCATGCCTGAAACCCCTCGGCTATGATGATTACAATGGGTAGCATTCAACTTATTCAAGTTCTGTACCGCTCCAATTATAAAAAGTTTATGTGAATATTTTCTTCCAATATTGCTAAGAATTTGAAAATGTAGAGATAATTTTAATGCTGGGCTATTACTGTTAAGAATCCGAGTAAACTGTGTACCTTCTTTACTATAATGAGAATATAGTGTACATATTTTTATCCGTCTTTCTTGCCATTTCTTTATCATGTCCTTATTTATGATTCTTCTCTTTCTATTCATCTTTATCTCTTATTGATTGCTTTTCTCTTTTACACACGTTCTCTCTTTTCGAGCCTGTCCGTGTTCCAGAGCTAAAACTAGGTCATTTTTTTAAAACTTATTGACCAGTCCAAATTAAATATGAGTCCCGGTCACATTTTCAACTTCTCTGGAGTGCAAAAATACAAAAATCCACAATAACTTGCTACAATCGGGGTTGTATAGAACCTCAATAAATTAAATCCTTACAAATGTAAACAGCATTGTCGAGTGGTTTCAAGCATGTGGTTGTAGTGTTTTGTTGTTCACAAGTAAAGGTTCTAGCCCCAAAAATTCCACGTTTTTCCCATTTTATAGATACGTTGGAAAGATGTTATTTTTTCATTACTGTGAATTTCAAATGACAATGATATTCAAAATAAGAGGAATTATGGTGTCATTTATTCGGTTATATTTTTAAAATGAAGAAAATAATAAAAATACGCAAAGAAAAAACTATTATGCGTGCTAACAATTATGAATAATAATCGCTACGAAAGATCGAAACATACAGCTGAGCTCCTAATGACGGGACTTACAATTTTGTTTAAGAGCCTCTGTGTACAATAGTCCCCAACGGACTCAAAGCCATCTCTACTCGTATAAAGATATAAGTACATATTTTCTGTAACGCTGCACACAAACTTAATGGCAAATAACATGTGTAGTACTGCAACCGAATTTATGTATACGTATGACCGAAGTAGTTGGGCGTCACCTGACATACACTACCCTAAAAATCGCCTTTTTTTACAGGGCTTCCCGATAACAAGGACTCAAATATCCACTGTCGCACGATACGCCATTACTCCCGTACGGTCCAACAATGGAAAATCGAACACCCCGAAAACTCGTTCTCATTTATGAGGGTGTACTCGTTCCTTCTTACGACTCCATTTTAGGAGTGTACTCGTTCCCTTTTATGAGCACTTTTTCAACCCCTACTTCAACATAACAGAAAATACATAAGACTACGAACATAGCAAAGCTAATAAAAGACTATGATTATATTTACCAATCCTATTTAACATAAGACTATGAACACGTAGCATAACTAATAAAAGAGTATGGCTATTTTCAACCCCTATTTTAACAAGCAGACTACGAACATGTAGCAGAACTGATAAGAGAATATGGCTTTTTTCAACCACTATTTAACAAAGTACACATTACATAAGACTATGAACACATTTTCTCACCACCTATTTAACATAGCAGACTACGAACATAGCAGAGCTAATAAAAGATTATGAATACATTTTCCACCCATATGTAACATAGCAGTAATTACATAAGACTAGGAACACCTTTCCTAACTCCTATTTTAACATAGCAGAAATTACATAAGACTATGATCACATTTTGCAACCCTTACGACCAACTTTTTAACAATTCTTTAACATAGCATAGGGGTGTACTCATTCTCTTTTATGACCACTTTTTCCAACCCAGTAAAAATTACGCGAGACAATGAAGACAGAGACGAACGAACAGCACTCCTATGTAACATAGCAAAGACTACCAGCATAACAGAGAATAATGGTCGTTTACTCGTTCACTTTTATTAATCCCTATTTTAACATAGCAGAGATTACACGTATTTTAACATAGCAGAGCTGATAAAAGAGTATGGCCTATTTTAACCACTATTTCACATCGCACGGATTACACAAGATTATGAACATATATTACACACCTCTATTTAATATAACAGAGAATATGAACCAATAGCTGAAATTACACAAGAAATCATCTAGTACTACATGCCGCAAAAATACTGACCATCGAGGTCAAAGGTCAAATAACTCGTAAACGGAGTCACATATTGAGGTGCTGTTTCCACATTTATAATGGATCATCAAATACTACATGTTCCAAAAGTACCAACCATCCAGGTAAAGAGTGAAATAACTCGTAAACGGAGCAACGTATTGAGGTGCTGTTTCCATATTTATAATGGGCCATTAACTACTACATGTTCCTAAAGTACCGACAATGCAGGTAAATTCTGAGTTAGTAAAATGAAACTTTTTCGCTTTTTTTCTTGTTAGTACAAATTTATTTCTTCGTTTGTTTGAATAGCACAATAAAGTATAGAAATTCTGAGCTAGTTAAAATGGCATTTCTCATTGGTACAAAATTGTATAGGTCACTCAAATTTATTCCTACGTTTGTTTGAGTAGCACAAAATGTTAATTCATTTCTTTTTCTGCTTGCTACAAAACAGAACAGGTCACATAAATTTATTCCTTCGTTTGTTTGAGTATTACAAAATAATATAAAATTCTGAGTTAGTTAAAATAAAAGTTCTTAACTTTTTGTGGTTAGTAGAAATTTATCCCTTCGTTTATTTGAATAACACAAAAAGCTATAGAAATTCTGAGCTAGTTAAAATGACATTTCTCGGTGGTACAAAATTGAATAGGCCACTTAAATTTATTCCTTTGTTTTTTTGAGTAACGCAAAATGGTATAAAATGTTCTACTAGTTAAAATGTCAATTCTTCGCATTTTCTTCTGCTTGATACAAATTTATCCCTTCGTTTGTTTAAATAGTACAAAAGGTATAAAATACTGAGGTAGTTAAAATGATCGTTCTTTGCTTTTTTTCTTGTTGGTACAAAAGTAAATAGGACACCCGAATTTCTTTTACTTATTTCTTTAAATGACACAGAAAGATATAAAATGCTGAGCTAGTATCTTCTTTACTTTTTTCTCGTTAATACAAAAATAAGGAAACCAACGAAATTTATTCATTCTTCATTTTCTTCTACTTGATATAAACGGAAATAGGACACTCAAATTCATTCATTCTTCACTATTATCCCTTCGTTTGTTTAAATATTACAAAAGGTATAAAAATTCTAACCCCGTCAAAAATGGTCCTTCGCTTTTTCCTCGATGGTACAAAAGGAAATAGGACACTCGGATCTATTTATTCATTTCTTTAAATTGCGCAAAAAGGTATAAAATTCAGAGCATGTTAAAATGGTTTCTTTTTCGTTGGTACAACATTGAATACACTACTCAAATTATCCTTATATTTTTCAATGGTACTAAAAGGTATAAATGCTGAGCTAGTTAAAATGGACCTTCTTCGATGGTTCAAAAATAAAATAGACCACCCAAATTTATTTCCTCGATTATTTGAATAGCATACAAAGGTATAAAATGATCCTCCTTCACCTCTTCTGGTAAGTACATATTTATTCCATGGTTTATTTGAATAATACAAAAGCTACAATGTTTCTTCACTTTTTCAAGTTGACACAGAAGGAAACAATTCACTCAATGTTTTTTCTACTTGGTACAAAACTAAATACACCATCCAAATTAATTTCTTCGTTTATTTGAGTAATACAAAATGATATAAAATTCTTAGTTAGTTAAGAAGTTCCTTCTTGGTACAAAATTGAATAGTTCACTCAAAAGTTATCCCTTCATTTGTTTAAATAGTACAAAGTAGTATAGAACTTCTGAGCCACTCAAAATGGCCCTTTCTCGCTTTTTCTGGTTAGTACAAATTTATTCCTTTGTTTATTTAAATATTCTAAATTGGTATAAAATACTCAGCTAGTTGAAATGAACATACATTGTTTCGTGCGTATAAAACGTAGAACACCTAAATTTATTCTTTCGTTTATTGGAGTGGTACAAAACGTATATTAATTCTGAGATACTTAAAATGGTCCTTTTAAGCTTTTTCTGGTTAGTACAAATATATACCTTTGTTTATTTAAATATTACAAAATGGTATAAAATACTCAGCTAGTTAAATGGTTCTTCTTCGTCTTTTTCTTGTTGGTACAAAAAGTAGAACACCTAAATTTGTTATTTCGTTTACTTCAGAAGTGCAAAAGGTACATTAGTTCTGTGATACTTAAAATGGTTCTTTTCCGCTTTTATTTGGTTAGTACAATTATATTCCATTGTTTATTTCAATAGTACAAAATGGTATAAAAATTCTGAGCTATTAAAATGGCATTTCTCGTTGGTACAAAATTAAATAAGTCACTAAAATATATCCCTTCGTTTGTTTAAATAGCAAAAATGGTATAAAATACTCAGGTAGTTAAAATGGCATATCTCTGGTGTTTCTCTGATAGTTACAAAACTATTCCTTTGTGTATTTAAATAGTACAAAATGGTATAAAATACCCAGGTAGTTGAAATGACATTTGTTTGCTTTTTCCTGTTTGGTACAGAGTAAAGGGACACCGAAATTTATTCGTTCTTCACCTTTTTTGCTTGGTACAAAACTAAATAGGTCATAGAAATTTATCCGTCGCTCCGTATACAAGTTATTTACGTTTAAATATTTGATCTTTGACTCCGATGGTCAGTACACTTGGGACATGTAGTACTTGACGACCTGTTACTAAATGTGAGAACAACACCTCAATATGTGGCTCTGTTTACGAGTTATTCCAGTTTAAATATTTGAACTTTGACCTTAATGGACACTACTTTTGGGATATGTGGTACTTGGTGACCTATTACTGAATGTGGAAACTGCACATCAATATCTGGTTCTGTTTACGAGTTATTCGGGCTTAAATATTTTACCTTTCACCTCGATGGTCAATACTTTTGGTACATGTCGCAGCTGATGACCTGTTACTAAATGTGGAAACATCTCTATATATGTGACTTCGTTTACGAGTTATTTTAGTTTAAATATTTGACCTTTGGTCTTGATGGTCACTACTTTTGGGACATGTGGCACTTGATGATGTATTACTAAATGTGGAAACTGCAGACTCAATGCGTGGCTACGATTACGAATTATTCGTGTTTCAATATTTGACATTTGATCTGGATAGTCAATACATTTGCTGCATGTATTAGTTGATGACCTATTGCTAAATCTAGAAACGGCACCTCAATATGTTGCTCCATTTACAAGTTATTAGGGTTTTAATATTTGACCTTTGATCTCGATGGTCAGCACTTTTGGGACATGTAACAGTTGGTGACCTGTATCCAAATGTGCCTACAGCACCTCAGTATGTGGCTCCGTTTACGAGTTATTCTGATTTAAATATTTGATCTTTGACTGCGATGATTAGTAATTTTGGGACGTACAGTAGTCGACGATCTATTACTAAATGTGGAAACAGCATCTCAACATGTCTCAACTTTAACGAGTTATTAGGATTTAAATATTTGACCTTTGACCTCGATAGTGAGTACTTTTGGGAGATGTAGCAGTTGACGACCTATTACTAAATGTGGAAACAGCATCTAAATACGTCACACCGTTTACGAGTTTTTAGGGTTCAAGTATTTGACCTCGATGGTCAGTTCCCTTGGGAAATGTAGCAGTTTGTGACCAATTACTAAATATGGGAACAATATCTTAATACGTTCCTTCGTTTACAAGTTATTGGGGTTTAAATATTTGACCTTCGACCTCAATGGTCAGTACTTTCGGGGCATGTAGTAGTTTGTGACATATTACTAAATGTGGATACACCATCTCAAAATGTGGCTCCATTTACGAGTTATTTCACTCTTTACCTGGATGGTTGGTACTTTTGGAACATGTAGTATTTGATGATCCATTATAAATGTGGAAACAGCACCTCAATATGTGACTCCGTTTACGAGTTATTTGACCTTTGACCTCGATGGTCAGTATTTTTGCGGCATGTAGTACTAGATGATTTCTTGTGTAATTTCAGCTATTGGTTCATATTCTCTGTTATATTAAATAGAGGTGTGTAATATATGTTCATAATCTTGTGTAATCCGTGCGATGTGAAATAGTGGTTAAAATAGGCCATACTCTTTTATCAGCTCTGCTATGTTAAAATACGTGTAATCTCTGCTATGTTAAAATAGGGATTAATAAAAGTGAACGAGTAAACGACCATTATTCTCTGTTATGCTGGTAGTCTTTGCTATGTTACATAGGAGTGCTGTTCGTTCGTCTCTGTCTTCATTGTCTCACGTAATTTTTACTGGGTTGGAAAAAGTGGTCATAAAAGAGAATGAGTACACCCCTATGCTATGTTAAAGAATTGTTAAAAAGTTGGTCGTAAGGGTTGCAAAATGTGATCATAGTCTTATGTAATTTCTGCTATGTTAAAATAGGAGTTAGGAAAGGTGTTCCTAGTCTTATGTAATTACTGCTATGTTACATATGGGTGGAAAATGTATTCATAATCTTTTATTAGCTCTGCTATGTTCGTAGTCTGCTATGTTAAATAGGTGGTGAGAAAATGTGTTCATAGTCTTATGTAATATGTACTTTGTTAAATAGTGGTTGAAAAAAGCCATATTCTCTTATCAGTTCTGCTACATGTTCGTAGTCTGCTTGTTAAAATAGGGGTTGAAAATAGCCATACTCTTTTATTAGTTATGCTACGTGTTCATAGTCTTATGTTAAATAGGATTGGTAAATATAATCATAGTCTTTTATTAGCTTTGCTATGTTCGTAGTCTTATGTATTTTCTGCTATGTTGAAGTAGGGGTTGAAAAAGTGCTCATAAAAGGGAACGAGTACACCCTTAGAATGGAGTCGTAAAAGGGAACGAATACACCCTCATAAAAGAGAACGAGTTTTCGGGGTGTTCGATTTTCCATGGTTGGACGGTACGGGGTCATGGCGTATCGTGCGACGGTGGAAATTTGAGTCCTTGCTAACGGGGAGTCCTGGAAATAAAAAAGGTGATTTTTGGGGTAGTGTATGTCAGGTGACACCCAACTACTACCGATCCCTCCCCATCAGGTATAGACTTTATGGTGGATAAATGCCATGTGCGTGGCTTTTCTGGAAACAGAAATGAAAATGAGAGAAGAGCCTAATCTGTGAAGAATCTTTTGCGAGATTGATCCTCCGTAAAGTGTCTGTTTATTGCGTAGCACGCGTGTTAACATGTTGACATTATTGTTCGTTGAAGTAACATCAATATATCAATACAATGTAAGTTAATATTTATATTATTATTATTATTATTATTATTATTATTATTATTATTATTAGCTTAATTTGGACCTTGCAAGGAGGTATTTCTGCACAATGTCTTATTATTTCTGTATTTTTTCCTATATTTTGAGTCATTCAGTATAATAGTGGGCATTAATTTGTCTGCAAGCCATCTATTAAAAGAATTTGGGCATACACTTTGGTGTAAGCAGTCTTACCGAAAGATCAAGTCTGAACTTAATAAAATTTGGATTATCGTTTCAGTTGGCAAGATAGTGTAGGGATAACGTGCTGGACTTATGAGTAGTACAGCTAGTTAAAATAGGTTGAAATCCCGTTCAAGTTAAAATTTGTTTAGAAAGCGATCGTAGACACGATTTATGAATGTTGGTTGAGAAAGAGCAAATAAGATCTATGAGGATTACCAAGGCAGTTTGAAACACTTAATTGATCTGAAGCATTCACCTTTCATGGCATCGGTCTTAGAAAAAACACTATACACTTTGTTAAACGATTTTTGACTAGATTAATCTGTGGAGTATCGGCATCGTGCTGGATTAGTAAATAGAAAATATCAGTTCAATTCCTCACCAGGTAGTTTCTTTTCGCATGATATAAAGGCTGCAAGCAAAGACTAATTTTTGCTGTTGGAGGATTTACAAAGCATCACTGGCGAGAATCAGACTCTTTGTCTCTCTTCATGTTTCCGTATCATGTCATTGCATCTTTCATCTCTTCTTTCTCTCTAGTAATCTTCATCTTCGTCTTTTATTTATTTTCTCTCTCTTTCACACCCTCTCCCCACACAAACTCTCCATCATTGTGCGTATGCGTGCTCCAAAGTTAAAAGTGAGTCCGTTTTGATGGCTTGCCGACAAGCCCTAACCAAACAGAAGCATGTCGTTAGAAAACTTGACTCACATGATCCGATCGACCTGGTATGAAAAATCTAATTAACTGGGATTTCGGCTTCGAATGTTTCATACTCTGTTAATAACATCTGCAGTCCTGGTCACTGGCGGATCCATGTAGGGGCGGAGGGGGCAACCGTCCCCCCCAAGATCTTTTACTTCCAGCATTTATCGTTGGGAAATACAAATATTGTCTTTTCCCGAACGATCCAATTTGTGTGACAAGCCTCGTAGAGTCTAATCAAAATGTGTGGTACTTAATGGTACATAATACAGATATATGAGGATTCTTAATATTTCTATCCCTAGTTCCTTGAAGCGGTCACTATGAGCCCCAAAGGAGCGAGAATATACAGCAATTCATTTGTTAGACGAACAGCTGTAGGAAGGGGGGAAAGACGGCTCGCTCTTTGAACTAAAAATGTATATTTTAAAATTGTCCTAGAGAAAAAGATGTGGAAATGGAATTCAGGTCCGGAAACTTCAATTACCTTTACCTTGAATTAAGAGAAATATAGAATATTCAGCGCTCCTTAATGGAAAGCTCGCTGAATCTGAATGAGACTTTTCGGTTGGTTGATTAATTGATATGTATTACTGAACTACTGTAGTGCATTCGATGTTCATTTACCGGGAATCAAACTACAGAACCTCATGCATCAAAGATCAAAGGTACGTCCGCTGGCTGCTTCATCAACAAAGAGAACTGTGACTTTTGGGGATCAACACGGAAACATTAGGAAGGGACCAGGGATTCATTATGACTTTTAATGGCATTTCATCTTTTCTTGGGAAATAATACAAACTGTTACTGTAATCATATATAAAAAAAACGAAGTCCTGATGTTCGCACAGGCCAAACCGCTTAAGCTAGAAACTTGAAATTTGGACAGTAGATAAGATTTGTAACGTAGACTTGAAATTTGGTATTTGGATTTCTCATTTAAAATAATTTGATACGCGTTTTAACGTTTTTTGATACTTTAGTAAAACGGTGAAAAAGAGGTGGAAAGAAAAAAGTACAGGGATTGCAATTATTATAATAAGATATCCATATATAAGAATCTTTGGTATATGGACTTCTCGCTTAAAATAATTCAATACGTATTTCACCGTTTTTGATATTTTACCTACGAGAGACGAAAACGAGATGGAAATAATAATAATAATAATAATAATAATAATAATAATTATTATTATGATTATTATTATTATTATTATTATTATTATTATTATTATTATTATAAGATGTCAATTTCTCGGGATCCCTTACGGTTAGAGACATGAAAGTTACTAGTTTGATTATTCATTTAAAACAATTAAACATTTATTTGAGCGTTTTTAGCAACTTAACGTAGAAGGGAAGAAAAAGATCTGTGGGAGGGGGGTCACTAAAATGCCTTACAAGATGTTTGAATTTCGTGACAGAGTTTTAGCTTAATCCAATTCTATATGAAAGACACAGAAGAAGAACGCGAAGTATTGTGCCACAGTAGCACATAATTACTATATTGTGCCAGGCCCTATTCCGAACAATTTGGTGATCTGGGGGCGAAGTCCTACCTTGGCAAAGGCTATTGTAATATAATTTTATTGTTGTTGTAAGCATAACTATAATTGCACTATGTTTATAAATGCTGCTTTTAAGAAATTTCCAACCCCCTATTCCTAGTTTTGTCTAATGTTTTTTTCTTTACATACTCAGTTATGCCAGTGCAAAAGCGGCGATTCGAACAAAATATCCTATACTGTGCTTATTGTTCCGGGTTCGATTTCCGGTGGGGGTACATTTTAACGAAAAAGGTTTTCGGTTTTCACTATAATCAATAAGTGCACGTCTCCTTTAGCCATCATGTCATTACCGTGGAACGTTATGCTCAAGCAACAAACCAAAATACCTTATGCATAGAGGACTACACTTTTGTAATAGTGTCCCATATTTGTCTTCTTGCTCTCTACTATTTAAATGAAAAGTTCCTGAATGTACTAGCAATTGAATTCCTGATACATTCATCTTTAAACGCATCAGTTGAGTACATTTGGAAGCTTTTCTTGAGAAATTAACAATTCCATGGACATATAGCGTCAAAGTTTATCAGTGACTCCCAACGACTCATGAATTCTGGGTTCTGTACCAATCATAGAAATGTTTTCTTCACCTTTTATACATCAGAAAATTTTGGTACGATTTATGTAGCCGCAATCTAAATGCACATTTAAGAAAATGTCAACAATGTTGACAAACTAAAATCATGGTGAAATATTGACTTTCGCAGAAAGGAAACATAACGGAAATCGAACAACATTTTGCCCTCAAAAAATGTTCTTCGCATAGCGCCATAGATCAAAGATATTGTCCCTCTCAGACAGACACTGACAAAAATGTCATGGATAGGGGTCGACGACCGAAACATACTCTCGTATTCTATTGGATAGTGAAATTGATAAATTTAGGTCAAGCTTCATGTTTTCCTGCGATCACTTTAGTGCAACAAAGGTAAACTATATTTACTTACACAGAGCAGAAA
Organism: Thermobia domestica; assembly: GCF_964235325.1. Taxonomy (NCBI): domain Eukaryota; kingdom Metazoa; phylum Arthropoda; class Insecta; order Zygentoma; family Lepismatidae; genus Thermobia; species Thermobia domestica. The sequence goes on along the minus strand of NC_137469.1, from coordinate 174,530,612 downwards.
TGAGAGGGGCGTCGTGCCAGATAACAGATGACAGATGAATGCAATCGTCAATATAGTACTTTCTTTTGTGTAAGTACTGTGCAAGACAGCGCATCTGATATATCGCGGTAACTATGTGTAAAGTGAATCACGACATCGCCACGCCTCCGAAACGGAAGTGCGTATTTAATTTACATCTACAGAAAGAATATAGTTTCATTTAAAAAACACACACACACACAAATTCGGATCTCAAAATATAATCTGGAAACCAGGTGTGCACCCTCCCTCCAACCCGGATTCATATGTATCCCACTTTCGCAAATTAAAATTCTGGTCACTTTGTAGCTACGCTCATCTTCCAGGAAGCGAACCGCCCCCTTCAAACGATCCTTCTTTATCCGCTAGTGGTCCTAGTCACCTGTAAAAATTCTGCTTAAACGCAAGGAACTAAGTAAAACCTCTTCTCTGTCCTTCGGGTTACAGAGTCTCAATTGAATTTGCAATATGTGAAGTCGAGCCTGAATGTTCAGAGCAGATAAATATTGAAAAATGAGTAGAGAATGCCACCTTTTCCTTATTTTTTTTTAAAAAAATAATTATTTGACACGAAATTCATCCGTATCCTGTAATTCAATGTATTTTATTTATGGTTGAAATGTGAATTACGCAAGGTCTGTTACGTCTATAAGAAACATTTAATGTTTATTTTGAACATTTTTAACTTTCGATTATGATACAATTTTGACTTCTAATATTGGATCGTTTTGATACAAATTTAGCAGTGAAGCTACAATCATTTTGTGTTCAGTTTGCATTAGTAGTCTGGAATGGGGTATATTACCTAGGCTACCTACTTTGTTTATTATAATCTATTTAGGATCAGTATGCACTGTTCAATGAACACTACCGAATATGATACCGAACTACTCGCAAACAAATCATATGTTTTAAACTTTTTTCATTATTCTATACGTGTCTCAGAGCTCTACTGTTTCACTGAAAATTGAGTATTTAATTTGATCACTAAGTTTGGTATTACTTTTGAAAGTAACTTATTGACTTTTTAAGGCATACTCGGTAAATTTGAATAGACCAGAAAAAGAAATAAAATCCAAACGTTACTTGTTTCTTGGTGTTGGATTTCTGAAAACGGAACTTTAAAATCTGAAGTTCCCCATTTTACAAGTTTAAGTTAAATATTTTTCCCTGTGCTCTTTTCTTCTTCTTCTTTTCTATTTTGTAAATGTGTTTCACTTTTCTATCTTTCTCTCCAACAGACATCCATGGATTTCAATTGTTCATTGTGTGTGAGTATTCAAGTTTCTCCTTGGGGTCGCGGTGGCTCAGTTGTAGAGTGTTCACCTCCGGTGTTTGGGGTCCCTGGTTAAATCCCATCTCGTGCTTTGTGGACTTTGTAGTGAACAAACACCGTACCCGTGGGTTTTCTCGGAGTTTTCCCGTTTCCTCACACTTTCATCATTCCACCATTTCATTCATATTTCATCAACACTGTCTCCTTTAGCCTAACCGCCATAAGCGTGGGACGTAAAACTGAAAAAAAATATTTTGAAGTTTCTCCTTTAATCATCTTATGAATCAACTTCGTCTCTTCTTTTATTGTTTCATATTATCGATAACATTACATGTATATTTTGAAATTAAAATTGTGCGTATATTGTTTGCTGATTTTAGTATTGGAAAGACAAAGGGCGGAAAGAAAGGAGGTCTCTTTGCAAGACAGGATTATGGGATGAGAATGAGTAAATTGGGTGGCCTAACTGCACGGCGTTTGCTATCACAATTTTTTTAATGCAAAGTAAACATTAGGTTATACAACACTTACATTATTTTGTTCTATTTGAGTGTTATTATCTAGTTCACATAATTGTTGATATAATGTCTCTATATAATCGGATGTTTCACTTTGAACGGAATCAACATTAGCAACGGAAGTTTGACTTGCACACATATAGTCTGCTTTCTTTGTCTAGTGTTCTTTCACATTTTGTCAATTAATTCTAAATCATCTAATAATATTTCAAAATTTGCTTGATCGTTTCCCAAGGTTTTATTTTTTTGGGGAGATTGGGTTTTTCGGAAATTTTCATAAGTGATTGTACATAATTATTCAAAAGAGAACGCTTATCGAAATTACAAATTTTAATATATTCTGATGGATTAGTCATATGTCATTGCAATTACTGTTTATTTAAAGTCAGCAAAGTGATATGTATATTGATTATGGAGAAGAACGTGCGTAAACAAATCTAAAATGTCAGCAAGAGAAAAGGTACGGTGTAAGAAAAATTAATGATAGTTATCTACATGAAGTCAAGGTAAAGGATAGAATAAATTAACATTCTTTTGGTACCCCGATGTCCAGGTTGTTGCATTATGCTTTTTCAGGTATTAAATAATTCCTGTCTCTCGGTTGTCCAAATCTCGTATTACTTGTTGGGCAAATAGTTCGTTTACAAGATTGACGGAAGTAACAAAAATTTCACATATAAGATATTGAAAGATGAAACCTGAATTCATTTTTAATTCATTCTTCCATTCTTTCATTGAATTCATTCTTTGAGTCACCAGAATTCATTTAATAATACACACAAAATACTATTTTAGATAAATAATACATATTTTTTTTAAAAAATTGTTAAATTGTACCTATCTTTCTTTAGTTTTCAAAATTTCAAATATATCTTAGTTTCTTTAATTAATTTATTAAATAGTACGAAAATTTTTGTTAGTATAATTGTTTATATTATCACATACGCTATATTTTTAATATTACAAATTAGTTATGGTTAAGAGTAGTACATTAAATAATTTAAAATCTAGTTTTATTCTAAACAAACAGAATAAAAGTTAGACAATATTATGGAATCAATATGCAACTTATTATTATTATTATTATTATTATTATTATTATTATTATTATTATTATTATTATTATTATTATTATTATTATTATTATTTTGGAAAATTCCGTAATATTTGTAAATTTTAAAATATTATACAATTTATAAAGTAACTTTGTTCATTTTCGAAAAACTTTGAAAGGATAAAATAAATTATTTATAAAATATTTTTCTGATTTTACTCAAAGTAACAACATATAAGATCACTTTTAGTTTTAGTACGCTTCAGGAGCAATTCACACAAAACAAGTCACTAGGTAAAATAGGTAATTAATTATTCGAAAAAAATTCAAGGCTGTTTCTTTCGTAATGATGGGAATATATGAGTCTGTTTACTAAAAGCTTTGTTACACCAATCGACTGTAAATATACAAGAGATATTAATATCTTCTATAATCTTCTTATCGTTTTATTTATATTGTACAAGTACAATACAGTATTATATTCAAATTATACACTATCTTTTAATGACATTTGAAACTAATTGTTGAAGGAAACTTTTCAAAAAGACGTCTACTGTGTAGGAAGATTTAAGCTGAACTGAATGTTCTTATGTTAGAAACATGTTTAAAACAAGTTAAGCACATTAATGCTATTTACACACATAAAACTGAGGACAACATGAGTACGCAGCAAAAAGAAAACTCTATCTGCCATTGATACAATAACTTGTTCTTTTGCTTGTGATGTCTGTAATAGAACTTAACATATGTATCGTTAATACAGGAGCATGTTACAAGATTTTTCATGCAACCTCTAATCTCTTACATAAATGTCCTTTATGGCGATGTAACATTTACAAGTCTCTCAAATATTATACGTCCTGTACCATCGATATGCTAAAAAGAGGTGCAATGTTAATCTTTTATTTATCATAATATCGAATTAAAATACAGTAGAGCGTCGATTATCCAAAAGTCGGTCAACCAAACGACCGCTTAACCGAACTTGTACTCGCTCGCACCTGTTACTCTCCCACCCTACCGTCCACCATCCCCCTCACTCCCAAACCAAGTTTCCCACAGTATTCGCCGCACTGAGCCACCGCTGGCGGAACATTGCTTCTAATGGGGCCTTCATAAGGCGCTGCTGACCGGTCAAGCCGCCAGTCGCTGTGTTTCAACAATCAGCACACTTCTGTCGGTTCGGCACTGGCTGTAGAAGTAGCGGCAGTATCAAAGCTGTTCACAGCAACAGCTGCGCCAGCTTAGAGTTGAGGCGTGCCGCTCCGCGCATGGCAAATAAACATGTACAGTTCGATTATCCGAAAAAAACCAGTTTTCCGAACACCCATGTCCCCCAATTACTTCGGATAATCGACGCTCTACTGTATGTAACTATATGTATTTAATTGTGTTGATATTAATATACTACATAAGATATAAACTGTATAACTAGGAGTAAGAGTACTAATTTCAACTGAAAACGTGAAACATTTCTTGTATTCAGTCAACAAAGAATTTTAAGATTGATCAAACAAGATGCAGCAAAAAATTGCGATCTTGGGGAATAATTAGTTTGTGGATTAGGGGTCAAAAATTTCTGAACAGCCCTTAAATCGAGTTTTCGTTTTCTTTCTTCTTTTTTTTTCGAAATAAGCACATCATACTGAGTTAAGTGATCGTTTGGGTTTGGCTACACTACTGTATATGTACTTCTCCAAATCCAAGGCATACAAGAAGATTTTTGATTGAAATATAATGAATTTTATGATGCAAATTTGGATCAGGGGTCACAAAATTTTTGAATGGCACCTAAATCGGATTTTCGTATTCTTTGTGAAATAAGACCATGATAGTGAGTTAAGTGATAGTTTGGGTTTGGCTACACTATATGTAGTTCTCCAGATATAACACAAATACAAAAAAATGACTGAAATATATTGCATCTTTTGATCCACTAAAAGTTTCTTTTAAGGGACTACGTTGCTGCTTACAGTATAAGTACACAATAACATCTGTTCCAACTGAAGAAAATGTAACAGCCCCTTTAAATAATAAAAAAAGGAATTAAAAAGGGATTTTTTTAAAAAAAATCATTCGTCATAGCGTGAACCTCAAATAACATCACACAAGAACACCAATTTGAACTGAAAAAGTGAAATAGAATCTTTGACGATTCAAAAATTATGCTTGCGAATTTTCTGTTTAAAATAATTATAAATATTAAGGAAATGAAGTTTCATTTCAATTGAAACACTATTTGATAATACGATTTTGTAAATTTACATTAATTTTATGGTTAAAATACATTCAGCTATATAAAAGATGGTTAAAGTTTGCATTTTTTTTTTAACATTCGAACACCCTCCATTACCACATACCCCATCTTCATATTTAAGTTTTTACTAAATTCTATTTTTCCATGATTCCAATGTTAAATGGTTTAAAATTATATAATACTTCATAAAAATGTTTTTTTTTTTTTCTGTACATACAGTTCCATAGGAAAATTAATTTAACGTAAACACGTAATGTTAAAGAATTGGGACAAAATTTCCACTTTTGAGTTCTTCAAGTTTAAACACAAATGTTTAAAAGGATATTACCATACATAAAATTTACACAGACTTATTCATATGTACTGTAAACCTTCCGCGTACGTTAAAATCCCCTCCCTATCTCATATCCAGGTTTACAATAGCATTTTCATACGTCATTTAATAATATACCCTTAAACAATACAAGGTGCATAATGGTCCAATATCACCCGAAATATCCAGATCAGCAAAACAAACAAAAGCGCGTGTTAAGTAGTTTTAAAAAAGCTATCCAATGATACCAAACGCAACACCATATCCGCACCCCATTCGGGGGCACGGTGATAACTTTAAAATTATAAATGGGAACCGACATTTCTTATTGCACATTTAGATTCTCCAGAAAAAGAGACAGTGATTTGACACTAGCTTAAAAAAATTGCCTTCATGGATGACGCTTGAATGTACACTTCTCCAAAATATGATTGCATGCCCGAATTTTTGTAAGTCCCTTAAAATTCTAAGTTTGGCAACAGCGCATTCTGAGTGAAAGGAGGGGAAGAAATGAACAAAAGAAACGATACTTATGAACACAGCTCACAGTTTGCTGTTTGAAATTCACAGTTCTTTTGTTACTTCTAATAACGATACTTCTAGTACAAAACAGTACCTACTTCTAACAATGATACTTCTAGTACATTAATGCAGCAAAATGTTTTCTTTTTTAAAAAAGAAAACACACACACCTCTCAACAAAAAACAAAGATCGTCATAAAAGCAAGGGTAGTTATGGAGTTCGTTATCCATCAACGCAACTGAAGGAGCGTTCTCTAGTTGTTAAGATAGCCATGCTGTTAAGTAGTCTATTTTTGTGTTGATGCAATACTTTTTAACCTGGTTCAAATCCCACTCGATCCATTTATTTTTTATTTTGTAATTTTCAGTCATTCTTGCCGTGCACTTTTATAGTATATGTATTACACAAAGGTGATTGACAAATTTCTAATTTATCCAAAAATAAGTGTAAAGACGTAGAAATTTTTCTATATATTCCAATGTGAGTCCCCCTTACTAGGGATGATTCCATATCGGGACTAAGTACCTGGGGGAAAATATATATCGTCTGAAAGCTCTTGCTATGAGAAGTACGAAACCGTTTTCAAATTATGGGAAACCCGCAACTTGACCCAATAAGGGGCTGGTTTGTTGGTGTTTGTGACCCTATGTATGGCATATTCGACAGAATATAAATGAATGTTATGCATAAGTGCCTGAGGCCACCATGTTCCTTTTTGGATCATTGCTAGAACGTGACTCGAGCAAGTGTTTGATAATATCACTTTGCACCCAGACATACCCATTTAGTCAGTGTTGCCAACGAACTATAAATACAATGTGGAAGATTGTTTCTGTACCACTGGATGTATATCCATGAAACGTGGGATAAACATCATTCGTCATTAGAGAAAATATACTGTAAGCATATTCCTCTCCCAAGTACCCAGTTTGTCAGTGTTGCCAACCAATTGTAAAATGAGAAATTTAAAGCAGGTTCCATATGATGAGACGTAGAAACATCACACGACACTATAGCGAAAAGGCGTTGAGTGTTACCGTCGCCCAACCAATCTAGGTTGTCAGTGTTATATACATCCAGTGGTACAGAAACCATCTACCACATTGTATTTATAGTTCGTTGGCAACACTGACCAAACGGGTATGTCTGGGTGCAAAGTGATATTATCAAACCCTTGCTCGAGTCACGTTCTAGCAATGAGCCAAAAAGGAACATGGTGGCCTCAGGCGCTTATGCATAACATTCATTTATATTCTGTCGAATATGCCATACAGAAGGTCAAAAACACCAAAAAACCGGCCCCTTATAGGGTAAAGTTGCTGGTTTGCCCGTGATTTGAAAACAGTTTCGTACTTCTCATAGCAAGAGCTTTCAGATGATATATATATTTTTCCCCAGGTACTTGGTCCCGATATGAAAACATCCCTAGTAAGGGGGACTAAGTTAGTGCAAATAACTTCGATCCATAAAATTTTCAAAAACCTTTGAATAAATCCGGAGATCTAGTGTTCAGGAAATCAGTATCATATCTAATACCTCCTTCATCACTACCAGAATGCTATTATTATTATTATTATTATTATTATTATTATTATTATTATTATTATTATTATTATTATTATTATTATTATTATTATTATTATAGGTTTTAGAGCAGTCTTCGAAGTGGAAAAAAGCAGAGCCGGTATGTTTTATTACGATTTTGACTCGACATACCGGATATCTAAATGTTGAAATGCAGTGTGTGTATGGTATCTACCTGAAAGATTGTATTTCTATTTACATAATGACCTAAAAACCATTGGAGAGCTTCTCTGTAGTAACGGAGAGGGGGGTATGTAGAGACTTTGATCGCACACCAACAACTTTATGAAAAAAAAAGTATTCCCTTATGTTGTATTATAGAAAATTATATACGGAAATGCTGAAGAAACGAATAACTTATTAATAATTTCCTGTGGGAGAACTCCAGGTCCACTCTACTGTGAGGTATTCCGAACCCGCGAAATTTCCACCCCCATAGTAGACAACCCCTAAATCTGACCATGCATTAAGACAAGAAAACACATTCATAAGAAAGAAATAATTCAAATGGCACATCAAAATATAAACTAGGTGAACTTCTTCGAAGACACCATATTTTAAAAACGAAAGGTAGGAAAAACATAACAAAAAGTCGGTGTTGTGACCTTAGAAATTACTTTTACATAAAAAATAAAATATTTTACTTGCAAATCTATTCGTCAATTACAGTGTATAAAAATGAATTTATTAAGGGTATTTAGCATCTACTTTTCAGTGACGGTATGTTTAATCATTGAAAAACCAGAGAGGGTATGTCTTCATCACTAAAAAACCAGAAGCGGTATGGCATACCACCGCATACCGTCTCACTTTGACCACTGTTTCAGGATACTAAATTTGGTGAGACATTTTATTTCTTCCCAGTATGGACTTCATTGTTGTCTTGGTGTATCAAAACCATTTTAGATAGGTACTCACGATGACCTCACATTTTTTTTCACTTAAAAGTCTTAATAACTCTCAATAGTATCACCGCTTGCTAGAGTCAATTGCAACTCACAAGAATGCCCTCTGTTACATAATACCTTGACCATCCCCTTACTCCGAATATTCTCACTTACTATTTTACGAGACGAGATGAGGTGTGTTCAATACTGTTTTCAAATCGGTTTTGTCTCAGGTTCAAAATAGTGGATGTAAGCCATACATGGAATTACGACATGTTTTTAAAAGAACCTGGTTGTATCCTCTTTTTAAAGATAAATGATGTGCTCAAAAGTGAGATATCTTTCACATTTTCCTATAGAAAACCTTGTCTGAAGAAAAATGAAAGTGAGTTGAGGCCATAGTTGAACACTATTTAGTATATCTTAGATCCTGCACAGTGCGATGTTTCGACTTCGAGGGGAAACGACAACCTAGAATAAACAAAGAACTCGCTGCCAACTGTGTTCAGCATTCAGATTTGGGAACCTGCCTCGTCAATATTTTCCTCATGCTCTGCCATATATTTGTATCTTCAAGACTTCATCAGAGGATAACTTCTGATTAAAAAAAAAAAAAAAAAAAAAAAAAAAAAAAAAGCCTATAATTTCTATAGCACACCAAAAGTTTTGATTTTGCAAAAATGTCAGGGGTAACATCAATGTTTTCTGGGTCAGTATTATTGAAGGTGCAGTGCAGCGAAGTTAATTAAAAAATATATTTTGACCTTTTAGAAATCTGCAACGCAAATTCTCATGGTAGCATTAGACGTTGCACGGTTCCTCAACAATTGACATATATCTAGTTGGATGTTTGGGGTGATATCCTTCTAGTAGATGTACCCAATAAAAGCTCGGTAGGTAATGCGCACCACAGACCCGGTAAGGTTGCGATGAGCTATCCGCTCTGTTCGACTCGGCTGAGATGAACCATCCTCTCGATTCGGCTCGGTGAGGTAAGCCACATGTCGGTAGACGTGATATATGAGCAGTGTTTCTGAGCTCGGCTCTTTAGTGAACAAGCCGCGAGCCGACCAATTTAAACCAATTGCACAATTAGAGTCGGTACGCTTCATTCAACGCATTCAAATGGACCGAGTTTCGTCGCTAGAGGTTAGACTGGTTGTCGCTTTTATGTAAGTGACTGTATATCCGGCTTAGCGAGTCTTCCTGTATCTGATCTCTCCTTAAAGAAATCCTTGGTTCGGCTGTGAAGAGGATTGTTACAAAACAAAGTTGTTGTAAAGTCAGGTGTAAATTTCCTACACGATACATTTCTTGTATAGCTATCTTGAAGAATTAATGGATTTATGCAGTGTTCAGTAGCTTTTATCAATTCAGGTGAGTAGGTCCATGGTTTTTATTGGACATTTGAAAAACAAAAACTAAAAAGGACGATGTTTTTAATTATTGAAAATAAAACTTCAGTTTTTTTTTTTTTTTTTTTTTTTTTTTTTTTTTTTTTTTTTTTTTACCACACCATGTTTCGCATCCATACCGCACCGCGGGATTTTCATTGGAGAAAAGATATTCAAGTGACAATTAATTCACATTTTCTTTATTCTTTATGCACTCTGCTGTTCTGTTGGAGATATCAGTAAAAGTGTTTAATGAGTATCAATTTGGGCAACAACGACACACTGATGTTCTCTCATGTTTCACAGCGTAAGCGTGAAGATTCATGAATTATCGGAAATGAGTTTTCTAAAAGGTAGTCCAAACTTTTGAATATATATAGGGTAATTTTGAATAGGCCTAATATAGGCACACTTAAAGCAAAATGATGATATAGAAATATAATTTCACAGAAACGTGAAATATCTTGTCTAAAGTTCAATCTGTTGGTTAAGTTACTTTCGCGTTACTTTGTCACCAACTTTTCCTTATATACAGTATATGACACAAGTTATACTAGGTGATAGTTGTTACTTATATAACTCATAGTCGGTTCGGAAGTAGCGTGCTACAATAGCTAGCTACAATGTAGTGACGCTACAAGTCTAAACCTATAGCTTGTACAGCGTTGGCGTGGGTCAATGAAAACTTGACCCACGACCCACTGACCCACCACCCACCATGACCCATGACCCACTGACCCACCAACTACCATGACCCACTCTGACCCACGACCCACAATGAAACACCACCCACCATGACCCACTCTGACCCACCACCCACGATGACCCACTGTGACCCACTGTGACCCACCACCCACTGTGACCCACTCTGACCCACCACCCACTGTGACCAACTCTGACCCACCACCCACTGTGATCCACTCTGATCCACCACCCAACATGAACCACTCTCATCCACTTTGACCTACTCTGACTCACCAAAATCCATCGTCATCAACTCTGAACACGATCCACGACCTCTTATAAGCTGACTAAAGAGTTTACACTTGTAATAAAACAAGACTGTGAAATTGTCACTAATTGGAGTTTGAATTTCTAGTCAATCGCTCAAGCACCACTCTGTTACAATAACAGTGGATCTGATTTTTACGATATAAAATGGTAAAGTGTTTGTCAGTGAGGAAATTGAAACAGTTCGAGGTGGGGGGAAATTAGTGTGTGCCTAAAATATAGTTGTACTAAGAGAGTATTCTTTCATGTGTTAATTTCTGAACGCATTCCACAAGAAACTTTTATTCGCAGGAAAATACCCCTGTACAATATGGAAAAGATTATGGTTTCTCAGTTCACAGTATTTTTCTCACAAAAGACTTGAAAAATCAGTTGTTCATAGCGTATAAAGGTGCTCGGGTACCCTCTGTGAGAGCATCTCCATTCATCATCATCATAGGTATTCTGCCTTTATTGGCAGGTCACTTGCTGCAGGTGAAAAGCTTCCATGCCCCACGGTCCTCCGCTAACCATTTCGTCTTCGCGTATGATCTTTCTGTTTTAATATCATCCATTAATTGTAGTCTCCTTCGCCCCCTCCCTCTCTTTCCCGCCACCATACCCTCTAGGACGTCCCTCATGATACAATCTCTTCTTAGGCAATGTCCCAACCAGTTTCTCTTCCTCTTCCTAATTATATCTAAAAGTGTTCCTTTCTCACCCACCATTTCTAACACTCTCTCATTCGTTTTCCGCTCGACCCAACTAATTCTTTCCATTCTTCTCCACACCCACATTTCGAAGGCTTCCAGTCGATTTTCGTCACCTTTACGTAATGTCCATGTTTCCGCCCCATACAGTACAACACTCCACACGAAGCATTTTATGAGTCTTTTTCTCCATCTCCATTCAGTATGCTCATAATTGGAATTTGTGTAATCACTAAAACACTATGTTAAATTTAAGTTACAAATATGCACAATTGCAATTATTATGAATATTTATTCTAAGTAGTTTACCTAAAGCAAAGAAGAGAATTATCAAAACTTAGGTACAAAGTTGAATAACACAAATAAGCATTAGTAATACAAGTATACATTTTTCGTAACTCGTAATTTTTCACCTTAAAACAAATCTGAAATCGGATTTATTTCCTGTTGGTAACTTTTTCGTGGTAAATCATCCGCAGTGGAATGATGTCCATCCTTCAGCCAAGAAATAACTAGCTCATCTACTTTGAGTTTGTCTAGGGGTGGGCCATTAACATTGATGAGCAACAAGTTAGGCAATGTTTGAGCACTTAGTGTATTTCTAATATTAGTCATCTGTAAATTCATTAGGGGAAATTCCCGTTCGCACTCTGTCGTGAAAATTAATATTTCTACCCTATTTCTGCAACTTCTCATCGACAATCTACTTGTTAGACTTAAGTCTGATAACGAATTTTCTTGGTCAGGTTTGAAATATTCAGCAAGAAGTATCATCTCTCTATCACCATACAACATCTTTTCCATATCGACCATGTCAGTTGGCAATGTCGACCCATGTAGAACAGAAACTTCATCTACCACGCCTTTGATAGGGAATCTTGTGAATAAATTATCAATTAAAGCCTGATAAACTGATGATTTCTTATTTGTTTATAAATTTATTTTTTGTAATTACACATGAAGGTTTGATACCATTACTAAGTTCCCTCCCCCGTCTAGAAAGCGAAAGGAAACGAGGTTCCTCGAAAGTGTTCAGAGTTGAATGGGAATTTCCTTCCTTCTTCAACTTCAATTACCACACTGCTGTTTGTCATGTGCCAAATTACGATGAATTTCAATTAAATTATCATAGTATAATTATTTCCTTGTTGAATTATCAATACTTTTCAGTGGAAAAAAGGATGAAATTTCAAAGTTCCAAATAAAAGTAGACCAACGTAAAGAGAGAAAAAGTGTAAAATTTTCCATACAATTATGCGTACAATCCAAACTTCAAATTTCCGTGTAATTAAGCTTACAGTACAAATTTTATGCCCATTTTTTTCACAACTTTATGGGTTGATTGCCCTGTGCTGTAAGCACTCCAAATAATAAACATAAGCTTCAGCAATTATTATAGCAAAAAGCAATGGATATATGAAGCCAAGCTTTGTATTTTTTGTTTCTGATTTTTTTCTTAAATAACATCGATCGTTTTCGATCATTTTTACAAACCAACTCACTACCAATTTTTCCATATATAGAAAGTGCAACCCCCTATATAAAGGAGAATTTTAAAAAATGCTAGGACACACACTGTTTATTTTCAATAAAGAGTTAATACACTGAATTTCATCTCCGTAAGTTTAACGGCTTGCGAGATACTCATTTTTTTCCGCAAAAATCCGGATCCTCACTACCTCCTTATAATATTATGCATTATAATAAAAGCAATATAACATCCCAACTTGTATTAAGGCCTAACTATATACCAAAAGTAATTTCATTTGACTTTGCATTTTGACCGTGATGATCGGGCACACATAGTTACATTCAATTTTTTTATATAATAATTTATATATTACAGTGATTCAAAAATGTATTTTTTCCAGTAGTTATCTCTAAAAACTTACAGGTCTCGAAAGCCAAGTAGTAGTGTAAGTTCTATTGCTATTATTACTGTTAAAAATATCAATATCCAAAAGTGCTCGAAGTTCTTTTTTCACTTGGTTAGATATACTCACCTCAGGTAAGTAGACAGAAACAAGTGGAAAAGAAAAGGAAATGAAGGTCTTGAAAGTAAAACGGAGACAAATTTACCAGTCTTCAAAATATACTGTCTACAATGCAGTGAGCAGAGAGGGTCGGTAGATCATACTGAGTCGGTGGATCACGGTGGGTGGTGGGTCACAGTGGGTCATGGTGGGTGGTGGGTCGCAGTGGGTCACGGTGGGTGGTGAGTCGCAGTGGGTCACATGCCGTTGACTTACGACCCACTGACCCACCCAGAAAACTTGACCCACATGACCCACTGACCCACTCCATCTCTGGATATTTTTATAGTGTGTAGCGAATTTTGCACTAAAGCTACAAATAAACCTTTTCCAGGACGCAAAAATATTTTGTAACTCCAACATTTCCTCACAATTTTTAATATATTTTTATATGATGATAGGGAGAAAATATATTTATTTTCTGATTTCTGTCTCCAATTATTTTGCAACAATACTACAAGAAAATTTTCTTAAATAAATTGCGTATTGACGATCAGTCAAAAGGATAGTAATGACTCTTAAAATAGACCCACATGCCAATCTAGCGGCGGCGAAAGCTTATACGTTTTTGGGGGAGGTGGTAATATATAAGTGGGTGTGCGTGGGTGCTTTAGTTACAACCAAGTTTTCTGCATTTACCAAGTACTATTATGTTCTAAATGTATCATTATATTAAGTTAAGAGAACTGAGTATTTCAAACAGCAAACTGTGAGCTATGTTGGTAAGTCCCCTTATTTTTTCTTTTCACTTCCCTTACCATTACGTCCACTGCGATGTTGCCAAACCTACAATTTTAAGGGACTTAGAAAAATTCGGGCATGCAATTATATTTTGGAGAAGTGTACATACAAAATAGGGGAGGGTACCAGAACATTTGACAATCCAAAGTGTCAGTCCCGCACTTTATGGCCATACGGTTAACGTACTGAATTGAGGAGTTAGAGATCCTAGGCTCTTTGCCCGCTCAAGGCAATGTTTTCCTTTGTTATTTTCTGACGTAATAAATCCATACATTTAAACTTCAATTAGTACCTTAGCCAAGTTACATACAATACAAATTTGGATAATTATTTTGCAAACTAGCTTTATGAAGTGGTTCTTAGTAACAGGGTTATTATGGTTAGAGTTCATAGTGTTATTTACAACAAAAACAAATCATTTTTGTCGCAATTGGTATTTTGTTGCAAGTTTAAAACAAATATGGACGAATACGTCAAATGCGTAATAAGAAATGGAGGTTCACATTTAAAATTTTAAAGTTATTCTCGTACCCCGTTTGATGTCATTGGATAGCTTTTTCAAAACTATTTTGTTTCTTTTGATGATCTGTACATTTTGTGAGATATTTTACCGTTCGGAGACTTTTTCCGCACCCTATACATAGAAGTGACTTATGGACGATTTGAACGTGATATAGTCGCCATACATTCAGCGCTCTTAGTCTATTTCTACTAACGTTAGTCGTTATACGTTCAAAATATTTCATTCAGTAGCCTACGATATAAAAACGACTTACACAATTTAAAGAGCGGAAGAGTAACAGGGCCGAGAACTGCAAATGAATAATGATGCTCACCAGCCGAGTAAGTTTATTTATTTATTTGCTCAAGGAGAGAACGGGCGTATACTCCAAGGTCACATCGATATTTTAGTTAAGTCTATGATTGGTGGAGAAGGAATTGGCCCTAGCCTGAGAGAAGGGACCATCCCGGCATGCACCCGCGAGACTGGGGGAAACCCGCAGAAACTTTAGTCAGTATGGTCCGTGGGAGCAGGTTTCGTGCCAAGTTCCACCTACCCAAATGTCGTGTGGCAGGCAGGCACGCTATCTCTACACCAGCATCTGTGTACGAGATAATTGATTTGTGCAGTTTGAACTCGTCTGGAAACTGACGCTTCTGTTCCCAGACGAGACAAGAATTGAATAATGAGACTGGTTCTAAGTGCCGCAATAAATAGAATTGAATTGTATCGCTCAAAGTTGATTTAGTACCGAACAGAATACGTGTGTAAGGAGTTTATAGCTTAAAAGTTGTTGCTTCTGTTTTAAAGCACTCACATGGTCACAGTACACGTTTAACTTGTATTATAATAACTCATGTTCATCGACTTTTCTCTGGTTTTTGAGTTTTGGCACTTAGGCTCTTTCTAATTTTATTCAATTATCCTCTTGTCTCATCTCGATCACATAACTAAGCAATTAATACTAGTTTTCCATGAATAAATTCAATTCAATTTCTTTTTCGTACCTGCCCCCTCCCGTTCTGATGGCGAAGCCACTGAACTTGGATTGACGTTACGTATGATCCGTCTTCATATCCTTTAGTTTGGCCGTCCGTTCTATTCTCCTTAGTCCAGGATACTTCCAACCACACGCACTTAACTTCAGTGTTGTCCAACGAAGATGTGGCAACGTTGCATTTTTGTTTACCATTGGGGGCTATACCAGTGTAGAGCCCAAACGGTTGGACCAATTCCGAAAATTCGAACATTTTAGATTGAAAACACATACTTTCCAACAACATTGCTCTCTTGTAATTTTTTCGTATCTTCAATATTTACCGAGATGACTTATGTAAACGGACTTATGGGACATCCTGATATATATATATATAAAAGGATGGATCCAAGGGGGGCTATAGCCCTTCCCTCCCTTTATCAGCCACTGCACTATATATATATATATATATATATATATATATATATATATATATATATATATATATATATATATATATATATATATATAGAGAGAGAGAGAGAGAGAGAGAGAGAGAGAGAAAGAGAAAAAATGAAGAGGTAAATGCTTATATGATTGAACTACATTTATCTGAAAATTAATAGTTATTTTCCATATTAAACATAGGAGAATTTAGATGTTTTATTCCGCGTATATATTTAATAAGAGCTGCGTTATCGTATGTGTTGTACCGGAATACCTTTCTGAATGAAGTATAGCTATTTTTGCTTTTTCTTTACCCGATGGCTCAATTTCAAGAGAACACTTCAAGCTTTTCGTTGGATTGTTTTTATTGTATATATATATATATATTTGAAGATCGACAAACTATAATTAAATCAATTGGTAGGAGGAATAGGTTCTTAAATCTTGCTGGAAAGAAGGGCATAAAAAAAGACTGTATAATTTGCTCGCACAAAGCTGGAAGGTTGAAAGTTATTCAAGATATACTGATTGCGGATAGATGTGGGACGGGAAACATTGAAAGCTACCTTGGGTTATGCTTGATAGAGAGAGGTGCAGGTGTAAGGAAGTTTTCTCTTGGTGAAAAGAATGAAAGAGAATGAAAAAGAGGAGAAAAATTCTCACGCATTATGAACAAAGTTTCCAAAGACAATTATTATTTTTTTTCACAATTTTTGCCTTTTTAATTGCTTCTAGGTCAGAATCGCGCAAACAATAACAGTGTTGAGTGAAAAGAGCACATGTAAGTAGAGGTGGACAAAAACACTGCATGAACAAAAACAGAGCAGACAAATACAGCGTGGACAAAAACAGCCCAAGGCCAAAAACCGCGTATGGACAAAAACGCGCACGCAAATACAGCGCGGACAAAAATCAGATGAACATTTTGCACTAGGCTCGCTTGCGCTCGAGCACACTTCTTCCAACTGGACTCGTACTCACTCAGCCTTGCACACACTCGAGCTTGCACTCGCTATTCTTAACTGGGCTCGCCCTCACTTCTCTCAACTGAGCTCGCACTCACTCAGGCACGCGCTCACTTACCTTGACCGGGCTCGAGCTCGCGAGCACTTCCCTAAACTGGGCTAGCAGTCGTAAGTGCTCGCACTCATTTATCTCGAATAGACACGCGCTCGCTCGGGCTTGCACTCACTATTCATAGCTGGGCTCACGCTCACTCGGGCTCGCGCTGACTTGCCCCAACTGGACTGGCGCTCGCGATCACATCTCTCTCAACTGGGTTCGCGTTCACTCGATCTCGCACTCACTTCTCTCGACTGGGCTCTCGCTCACTTCTGTCAACTGAGTTCGCACTCACTCGGGCTCGCGATCACTTTCCTCAATCTGTCTCGAGCTCGCGATCACTACCCTCAACCAGGTTCTAGCTCACGATCACTTTCCTCAATCTGTCTCGAGCTCGCAATCACTACTCTCAACCAGGCTCGAGCTCACGATCACTTCTCTCAACTGTGCTCGCGATCACTTCCCCAAACTGGGCTCGCACACACAAGGGCTCGCATTCAATTCCCTCGATATGCTCACGCTCACTCAGGCTCGCAGTCACTAATCCTAAGTGAGGTCGCGTTCACTCGGATTCGGCCTCACTTCTGTCGACTGAGCTCGCGGTCAGTCCGGCTAAAGCTCACTTCCCTGAACTGGACTCGCGCTCGTGATCACTTCTCTCAACTGGACTCGCGATTACTCGGGCTCGCGATCACTTCCCTAGACTGGGCTCGCGCTAGCACTTATTTCTCTTTACTGGGCTCACTCTCACTAGGACTCTCGCGCTCACTTATATCATTGAACCTCGGGCTCGCGCTCAATTATTGAGCCCGAGAACGGCTGGGCACGAATGCCGGGTTCGCTAGTGTCGGGCTCGCGAGTTTGGACATCTATGTAAAAACAGCGTATGCACGGCCCGCAATGCACATCCTTCCTCAAAGCAAACATTGTACAATCCTTGATATCTCAATAAATAGTATTGCGTTTATACTTTTTACATTGTGTTCTCTTTACATGTCAAGTCATCGGTCCGGTTTTGTACATACATAGCGTATTGGTATACAACCTTCCCCTTCATATCTATTCCATCTATCGAAACGAAACTTTGTGCACTCATTTTTAAACCCTATAGTATTTTTAAGATACATTTGGATTGTGTGATTTTATCTGGGGCCACTCCAGAGGGGGAAAAATTTGATGGTAGGTATTTTTGGAGGGAATTTTTTCCGATATTATCCCAATTTTCCGTATTCATATACGTTATGGGCGCCAATATATAGCACCTCTGAGAACTTGTTTCATGCTGAAGGTAATGAACTATGAAGCATGATTTTCCATTGAACAGTGTTGATGCAATAGCTCTTTCACTGCGAGTCTACAATTTTTTTATGCTAACAGGAATAATGGGTTTCAGGGACTTACTCATTGTTCACGGCACCTAATGTTTTGTGCATGAACATATTTTTGTTATGCTTATCTAATACACTAGGTTTGATTCGGATGTCCGGACGACACGTTCATGCCTGTTCCCTGTGAGATCCTCATGTCATTTGAATACGTTAATGCGGCTACTGGATTGTGCTTCCGTTCCGAGACATTTTTTTCCTTTAAAGGTATTTATAGGTTTACTACTTACACAAATACACTTTCCGACACCCTTCCCGATATACACACACAAAAAAGTACTCTCTCTCGATATATCCGGAGTTCGTATCCGGTTTTAATCGGAAATATATCGAGTGCACGCATATAGTTTCTTTCTGGGACACGCGGAATGGCGACGTTGCTGAAGGAGTCCTTCAGTCCAGAAAGATTCACAGCCACTCTTCCATTCATTCAGCTACACTATTATAAACATCATTCCTATTTCGGTGTTTCCCCGTTTTGTTTAAATTTTAATCATTTGTCCTAGTATATTATTCTCTTCTTAATTCTGATTAGTCGTTTGTTATTTTGCTTAATATCCTATAGTCCACCTCATTAGCTATAATTTCGATTATTTCTTTAATTTTCATTTGATCTCTTCCTTTTAGCTCTTCTTCCAGTAATGGACACCATAATACGTGATGTTCTGGTGTCCCCATTTCTTCGCATTGACATCTTGGATGCTCCATTTGTCCCATTTTGCGTAACAATGACTTACAAGTAACACTTCCCAAATGTAACACTCCGATTTTGATAAAATTTGGCAGGTAGATACTATACATAAAATAAACGAATAGTTTTTTTTTATTTTCTACTGATAAACGGTTTTAGGGGCAAAAGCCCACACCCAAAATTTTAAAAGTTGACCCCTAAAAAGGGAAAACAAGTGGATTGAAGTAAACGTAATTGTGCACAGGTATTGTAAACGTACAATGATGGAATACCTGATTCGTATTTTCCAGGAAAAAAGGGTTAGGTGAGGCAGGACCACTACAAAACTTTGATCACGAAATATCAAAAATGCTAATAACAGTATGTCAGATGTATGTAAAGGACATAAAGAATTGCAACGAAACTTTGTGTAGGGACAACAGACAAAAAATAAACGAATATGTTTTTTCTTTTTTCGCTGAAAAACGGTTTTAGGAGGCAAAAGCACACACCCAAAATTTTCAAAATTGAAACCCGAAATTCAGGAAGAAGTGCACCGAAGTGAATGAAATTGTGCACTAATATTGTAGACAAAAATGAAGGAATACGTGTTTCATACTTTTCTAAAAAAAAAAAAAAAAAAAGCTTCACTGGGGCATTTACCCTCCAAACCTTTGATCAGGAAATATCAAAAGTGCTAATAACAGTATGTCAGTAGTGCCTAAAGCATATGAAGACTTGGGTACAAAACATTGTGTAGGAACAATAAACGAAAAATAAACGAATACGATTTTTTTAATTTCTGGGGAAAAACGGTTTTAGGGGCAAAAGCTCTCACGCAAAATTTTGAAATTTGACGTCCGAAAGGCAAGAAGAATTTGGTCAAAGGTAATGAAACTGTGCAGAGAGAGTGTAGAGGTAAGATGAGGGAATAGGTGTTTCGTATTTTCCTTAAAAAACTGTTCGGTGGACCGAGGCGTTGGATGGCGGAAGGAGTGAACGGAAGCGAACGAAGTTGTGTGTAGATATTGTACATGTAAAATAAGGCCTGTGTCACAAGTGTCTCCATCTGATTTCTTCAAATTTGACAGATCAACAGTGAGCACAAACACTATAGTGTATTTGATAGTATTTCAGGAGGCGCCTTAAACCCTTACAATGTTTTTCCTCGTAACGATAATCAGGTACCGAATTATTTCCTGTTTGCACTGATAAAAATACTTACTCAAAAATGAGTAAAATTGACTCAAATTTGAGAACATTGTGTTCTCAGAATAGCTCCGAATACATTGTTCTCAAAAGTGAGAATGTGTGGGTGTTCAAAATATAAGAACAATATGTACTCAAATTTGAGTAAATTTTACTCACTTTTGAGTAAAAATTCTCTTAAAAGCGAGATAAAATATTCTTAAATAAAATGAGAAACTGCTATTTCTCAAAAATAACGAGAACATATTTTCTCAAAAATGAGAAAGTTAACCGTAAAATGAGATGAATGTAATCAACATTGAGAAACTCTTTGTTCAAAAACTAGTAATGCTTTCCTCACAATTGAGAACATGTATACTCAAAAGTGAGTAGAAAAGTATTCGAAATGCTCAGATAGCCGCAAAACTGAGAAACACACGTTCTCAAAAAATTGAGAATATTTCCTCTCAAACTTAAGAAAAACTCTTCTCAAAAATGAGAAGGGTTTTTTTTTTTAAAAGAGTAAAAAAGTACTCAAAAATGAGATTTTATTAGTATTCAAAAATGAGAAAAAAGTACTTATTCTGCTGCCTTGCTGACACAGGGAAGGTTTCCTGGAACTAGAAAGGAAGATTACTCTCACACTGCACTGGACAATTTATAGTAAGTACGCCTTCTACACATTAATATTGAAGTTAAAACATTTTCCTCTTAAAAGTTGGAAAATAGAAATCAGTTTTTGAAAAAATACGAGTACTTCAAAAATTACTTCTATTTCCCAACTTTGAAGATGAAAATGTCTAACATCAATATTAATGTGTAGAAGGCGTACTTACTATAATTTTTTTAGTGCAGTGTGAAATTCATCTACCTTTGTAATTTTGGGGAATTTTCCCTGTGCCTGCAAGGCAGCAGAATAAATACTCCCATTCCTATTTTTGAATACTAATATAATCTAATTGTTAAAGTACTTTTTTACTCAATTTTGAATCTGCAAGGTTACATTTTTATGCTGAGACCTGTTGTTTCCATAAATAGCATAGATGAGAATTTTAATTTAATCAACACACAAGCTCCTTGTAACTTATTATGTTGGTTTGCGTAGTTTTAAACAAGTAAGCCTGATATGGTGGACAAATTTTATGTGCACTGGTTTTCTCGATGTATTCTCGTTTCCTCCTACTTTCTTCATTGCATCACTTCATTATCATTGCCTTCTCCTTTAGCCTTGAAACATAATTATGCGACATTACACTCACACACACACACACACACAAACAAACTTAAATGTATATATTTTTGTTTTATTTTGATTAAAGGAAAATATGTTTGTACATTGTATTTTTTATTTGTCAAATAATAAACTAAGTCTATACATGAGCACAATTTTTATAACAACTTACACAAGACAATGAGGATACATGAACCCTCTGAATATGCCTACAAAGTACTATGACAGATGTATGCATTCGTTGGAAAACAGTCTGTGTTGACTGCCAATGGACACGAGATCCTCCCAGAAGTTTTTCATTTGCTATAAATGTGTCTATGCCTTCATCTCCCTGGAAACAAAGAGATTGTGTAATTAGTGACAATAGAAATAAAGATAAAATGAAATACTTATAAATCTTATTCGTGTATGGCGATATCTCGAATAATATTAGTGTTGCTACGTTCTAATTTGAATTAGTATCAATTGAAATACGATAATATAGACTCTGGTAAAGACAGTAAAGAGAATTACGCAATATTTCTTCAATTAATATTGAAACCAGAAGTTGTAGTAGATCTACCATTTAGTGTTTTAGCAGAATGATTAGAGTGGAAATGGAATATATTCTAGGGACGCTTAATCGATTAAAAAATATACAATGTGAGATTACTGTCTATGCTCTATAGTGATCAACGTTAACCGGAAATGGTTTATTTCTATCACTACAAGTAGGTGGATCACATCCATTAACGAACTCCTCCGAGATAATTATCTAGCAGTCGATTGCAGAAAACAATTTCAAAATTATCTTTTGTTGAAGAGTTATCGAGCGGTGTAACGGACGTACTAAGCCAGAGGTGTTAACCCTTGCGAGGATGGCCCTCTCGAGGGCATCCTCACCCTCAAATTCTCTCTCAACCATAATGACGCGAGGGCGATGACAAGCTTGGACAGCGAGGGCGAGGGCCAACTGTCACTGTCAGGGCTAGAGCGAGGACAAATTCCCAACACGAAGGCGAGAGCGATGGTCAACTCTCTTCGAAGGTGAGGGCGAGGGCCAATTCACTGTGAGAATGAAGGTGAGTGAGGTCGGAGTAAAATGAACACCTATGGTACTAACATTACAATATTATATATATTCCACTTGCGTGATCCTAATAAACATCAAATGAAAGACTTAAGACCTGACTCGTCTATGGCGATCTTTATAATAATAGTAGGGTTGTCACGTTCTGGAAGGATTAATATCAATTGAAATAAGATTATAAAAATAAGGAAATTGAAAGGTAACCAAAAACATTTCGATCTGTTTCATCTATGCAAGACAAGGAAACAATAAACCAGTTTTAAGAAAGGCTATGAGTCACCAACATAAGTAAAATCCTCTGATCAGTTTCCTTCACTGTTTCCCTTCCAGGAAAAAAAAAGAAAGAAAGAAACAATGAATCACACCACAAATTCTAAGTTATATAAAATTTCACCGTTATTCGATTTCTACTTTTTTAGCAATTGTTAAACAAATTACTAGAATGCTTTGAGAACAGTAGCGTAACTAAGAATGCATGCCCCCTCCATCCGCGAAAATGTCAAGAGGGCTCTTCCTGTTTCTACGTTCATGGCACACGTACAATTTATACAGTAGTAGAGTTATTTTTCCATCTAGTCAGACACTACTTGCTAATATACAAAAATTGCACATTATTATTATTATTATTATTATTATTATTATTATTATTATTATTATTAAGCAATTACATGGGACTAAAAAGTTTCTTAAAAGAAATAATTTCTAGGAATTAGGAATTAGATTTCTGGGCTGTCGGTATCTAAGGCCACGTTTGCCCATCCCGTATGAAGGATGACGTCCCTCAGCGAGCCCACTGTACGATGAAAGGGAAGGAAGAAAGGATTGGGAAAGGAAGGAAGCAGCCTGGGACCATTATATTAGGTACCTCCATCCCGGCATTTGAATGGTATGAATGAACGAAACCCAAGAAAGACTTCACTCAAGATGGCAGGTCTGAAAAAGCTGTTACACTCTTTCGGCCGAGTGTCCCCACCAGGAGTCGAACCTGGGACCGCTCACCTCAAAGGCAAGAGCAGAAATAATTTCTTCCTAACGTTCACATTACAACTAACATATGAAAACTCGTCAAAACTTGTGGAACTTGCTCACATATTTCTAAACCGGCGTATTTTTTTTTTTCGGAGAGTAATTCGCTGACTACTTTCTCAACATCAACGTGGTGCCATTCTTCGCTTTCAGTGCTCAGGATTGGTAAAGGGCTCAACCAATGCCGTAACTTTTGCCAGGGAATGGGGAAACTGACCCCCCCCCAATTAAGCTTCCAGTTGTTTGATAGGATTCATTTGAGTTAAAACTTTGTTGCTTTGTATGATGTGATATGAACAGGAACCTATAAATAAAGCTTGGAATAGGTTTACCACATAACAGGAAAAAAAAAAATGAAACGAAAATGTGTTCCGAGCCTCATTCAGTAAAATGTGTCCTATTAGAGCCCCAGACAAAATATATATTTAGTAAGGCTTTCAACATATTGTCTCATTTAGTTAACTTGTGAAGCACCGTACTATTTTCAAAAGCATTGCAAATAATTTAAGATGTTTCTGCTGCCCCACTATCTGAACGAAATACATTGCTTTAAGATGTAGCATATATGTAATCTGGATCTTACTTTAGTAAACCATCAACTGGCGCCCCAAGAAGTATCGAACACGTTTAGTAAGGATTTCACTTCAAATGCCATCATTATTCTAGGGGGCCTCAACTTGACATATTTTAGGAGGTCTAATTAATGTTTGGTCTTCCAAGAAAAAGCCCAAGTTACGGGGCTGAGCTCAATTTCATCTTCGACCTTGTTCTACGAATATAACGTTTGATGGCTTTTAGTGTACTGAATGATCGCTCAGGATTGGCTTCGTCAGAGGCACAGTGAGATACAGTTGTAAAGAAGTACACAAATCCAGAACACTACTAACATAGGAAGTTATCTACGACTAAATAATTGGTTAATTAATTCCAAGTTAAAATTTCACTAAATTGTTTCTTCACTACTCATCGGAAACTTGTTAGTTGTTGCAACAAAAGGCGATACTTTTTCCGAGTAGAATTCACTAAATCTATTATAGCTGGTTCCGTTATTTCTTTTTCCTCTAAGTAGAGTACTCTTGCAGTAATATGAAACCTGCAAAGTGCTTTTGAATGGAGTTGAATTTCAGTTTAGCGTCCCTTTCAGCAGCGAGGCTATGTGAGACGTGGACCTACTGATTAACGTGGAATCCGAACCACATGAGCTCCCGCCGGGAATCGAACCCGGGTCTCCCGCGCCAAGAGCGCGTACGCTAACCGCTTAGCCACGGAGGAACTCTGCAAAGTGCTTTTAACATCCAAACATTATAAAGTTATACTCCGAAACTTAAATACCGGGAGCCTGTTAGTTACGCCACTGCTTGAGAATACAGATTCTTTATTCATAGAAAGGAAACTTAATGACTACATATCAGGGTTGGCTGGTTTAAACCATGGTTTAAACCAATGTTTAAAGCAGCTGTTTTTTTTTTTAAAAAAAACAACTGGTTTAAACCAAATAACGAAAATGTTCGTAAAAGTGTAAGTGTTTGTAAAATCTTGATGAACACACATTTGTGGGTTATCACGTTTCACTCCCGTATATCATTCGTATTATATTCAGACCTAAATTCCCCATTCATTACTCAAAAAGATTATACTACAAAAGCAACTTTTTTTTATGTAAGTTTATAAATGTTTGTTTTGTGATTTTTTTTGTAGTTATTATTGTTATGTAATTGCAATCAAAGAAACTTTCTAAATATTGTTTTGTTTACTATTGATAAAATACATCGAAATGCCGTACTTTGTGTGTGTGAGGGGGAAGGAGGGTCATACAGACCCCACGAGAGGCATTTAGTAAAATGAGAAGTATCTTCGATATCTATTTATGTATAAATGAGTCTGAGCCAAAGTGGACTCAAATAATATCTTTGTGATATGCAAATTAAGTCGTTGTATTTCTTTAATTTGGACCAATAAAAGTCGTTGTTAACTAACTTGAATTAAATTAGTTCGTCTGTACTCCGTAGTACTTTGAAATTGTCCATATGTAATTCAGTATAATGGTTTCACTTGTGCACTGTTTATCTTTTTGTCCTTCTGAAATGACTCTTGAGAGCTATATTAAGAAGCATGTAAAGATCAGTACAACGTATTTTTATCAGGATTCCTTCGTGAGTGAGTCGGCAGACGTATCGCATTTGTGGCCAATTAGTCCTGGTTCCGAGTTCAAATGGAGGACAATTTTTCTCGGATGTAACTCGAGAAGCAGTTTTTATTCCGCTTTAAGCTTATGTGACCCCTTCGAGCATAACCCGGCTGTTGCATAATAACATCAAGGCGAAACAAACTTATTTCTGTCCATATATGATATGAATATATAGAGCAAATTATTTAAACCAAATAAACCTGGTTTAAACCAAAAAACCCGTTTTTTTTTGTTTTTTCAATAAAAGCCATGGTTTTTGCCAACCCTGCTACATATACAGATGACGGTAGAACCATCCATTAGTATGCAAATCAAATTATTTATAAAACCATCCTTCTATTAAGATATTTCCAAAACGCATAACCTGGAAAGTAAATTATTAACTCTGTAATTATGAAACTATGACTACAGTTGAACGATAATAGACATATTCCTAATCAGGAAGGTATACAAAAATTATGTGTCCAATGAAACGCCTGACATGACTTACCTGTAGCTCTGCAATGACATATTCGTGGCTCCTGTAAGGTGCCGGCCTTCTCCTTACTATTTTAGCTCCTTTCTTACGTATGATTACACCTTGTGGTAGTAGAAATGGAAGCAAATGTAGTGCGCAATTGATTGCTATAGAGAGAAAATATGACTAAGTCAGTATATAATAATGTTTGGAATTAGTAGATATTGCTATTGTCTGCCAAAATATTTTTTGAAGTACAATGTAAATCACACTAAATTATTCAAAAACTACTTCCATGAGTTGAAATAAGGTTTTACTTAAAGTGTACTGCTTTCTAAAGCCCTAGACAATTGTTATATTCCTTAGCACAATGATGGGGAAACATTTTGGGCCGCAGGCTAAAGAAAAACGGAAAAAATATAGGTGGGCCAATATAATTTAAAAAAAACAGTGATTGTATCACTTGTAAAACCAAGCTCTATTAATACTCGAAAGATCATGAAGGGGAATGTGATAAATGGTATTGTGAATGCATTTTTAAACATTTCTCATAATTTGGCTCGAAGTATAATCCACTGATTCTCAGAAGTGAAGTTATATTCGTCAGGTAATGAATCACGTCGTGGGCTGGGTGGAAACGTTTAAGGAGCTACATCTAATCCGCGGGCCATGCTTTGCCCATCACTGTCTTAAGACGTGAAGATATTAAGCCAAAGATGTGCAATTTTGAGTTCATGTACGTTTATTTAAAAGGTATTACGTGTTTCAAAATACTGACTTATTTTTACTTTTCAAAGTAAAGCATATAAAAGCTACTATTTGCTGCGATTGAATTATAACAATAAAACAATGTTTGTGAATAGACACTATAAAAAGATACTGTAAAGAAAGAAAGAAAAAAACAAACAAATGGGTGCTTTGCCAGAAGTAGGGTTGTGTTGATGACAAATAGACTCTTGTGTATATATTTATACATGCAACCTGAAATATGATAAATATACACGAAAACTTGATCTTACTCACCAAGAACTTTCTCTAGCGAAACCTTAAAGAAAATTATCACTGCCAAACAGATGACATTGAAAACAGACTCTGTCGCGCCGAACAAATTTTTAAATTCAGCATCCATCTGAAATATAAAGATTTAATTGTTATACAAATATATTCTATTAAATAATATATTTTACCTTTTTCTAGTCATGAAGTTCCAAAGTAGTTCATTGTCATAATGTTTTACTGCAATGTTAGAAATGCGCATACATGAATAATGTGAAGTAGCAATTAGACTCTTGTTAACGAACATCACTACTTAAATTGTTCTTTGTTATTCAGAAATAAACCAATACAATTGCAATAGTTTGTGTGTGCTGCAAGTAGCATAATTTGCACCCATTGTTAGCTAGTGGGGTGCACGATGGCTCAGTGGGGAGCGCTTACCTCAGGTGCATGGTTTCCTTGGTATGATTTTCACCCAAGCAAGCTTGTGATAAACAACATTGTGTTCGTGGATTTTGTCGAGGTACTCCCGTTTCCTCCCACTTTCTCATTCTTCCATCATCATTCACTTCCTTTAATCATCGTCTCCCTTAACCTAAAGGCATAATCATGGGATGTTAAACTGAAAGATTTCACTATATTTCATTTTGTTGGCTGTGTATATACTTTTGCAAAAAAAAAAAAAAAAAAAAAAAAAAAAAAAAAAAAAACGTAAAAATAGAAGGAAAATGTAAATGAATAAAACAAATGTGGTTGGTAGCAGAAGCGTCATTTCAGATTTTGCTTGTGGGAGGGCAAGGTCCCTTGATATAAGAAAATTTTGCGTTTTTCACTGACTACTATTCTACTCAAAAAATCTATATAAATCTCAACCTCAGGGGGTGCAATTACCCCTCCCTGCCCCCTAAATGACGCCACTGGTGGTAGTTCCCTTAATATAGCTAAATTAAAATTATTACATAACTTCTGTCATAAGTATTGGACACTCAACAAACAACGGAAAATTTGATAAAGTGAAAAGTTTGTGTCAGTCGAGGGAAATTTTCTTAAAGAAACCTACGAACAGTGCCACCAGGTTCGTCCTGCACTGACTCGGTTAGATAGCATTCATGCTTTTATTGCCACCTAGCACAAGTTTGTTCGTGTTTATGCCATACGTCCACACTGTATTTACATCGAGCCCTTCTGAAGTTAATCTGTATGTAGTACTGGAGCTTATTATTTAGTGCTGCTAAAAAAAAAAAAAAACTTTAACCCAACCTGAGAATGTAAGAAATGTGTCAAAACTTGATAGAACAGTCTGCTCGAGTAATGCCTGTGTTTTTTTTTTACATTGTAGCTTTTATGCAACAGATACGGAATCCGTATTTATATGGCAATCGTAAAGGAATTGCAATTTTTCAACTAATACTTCTGGTGGTCCCTTGAAATTTTATCTGTGCAAGTGAGCAGGCCGGTAGCCAGCCCAAAAATGTAGGGGGGGGGTGAATCCAACCATATTATAGTTCATTTGCAAGCCTACCGTGAACATTTTAGGCAGGCAGTAAAAATTTAGGAGCCCGACCCCCTAGATCCCCCGCGTGGATACGGGCCTGCAAGTGAGGGCAATGTTCTAGATTACTGGTCCTCCTTCCCATTGAGCAATAATAAAGACAGAAAACAACGTGCCCTGCGGGGCTCTAAACCGCCTTCACTCGCTAACGCTCGCTCGGCAATACTGTGTAGATTAAATGTATAAACTTTAGTAGAGAAAGAAACCAAAACAGCTACTAACCTACATGGGGGACCAGTAATCTAGAACCTTCCCGCAAGGGAGTTTTTTCATGTCACCCGCCACAAATCTTTTAGGGGACAATAAGAAGGAAATTATTAAAAGAATTGTATTTTAACAACAGTTATTTAGAGTGCAGCGCCAAAAGTAAACCTGCACGCCCCAATTCACCAAAAAAAAAAAAAAAGTAAACCATTTACTGAATATATTGGAAAGTCGCATATCATTAACACAACAACTTTGTCTAAGATATAGAATGCCCAGAAGCATAGAGTGAGGCTTCCGGGCATTCTATCTGGGAACCAGTACCTAGAAGCATTACTCATGATTTTCGAAGGAAAATAATGGATTGTCGTGATTAACCGTCAATCGATTACAATGATCGCACACAAGGAATGTTGCATTCACACTTAAAACTAAATTCATGTTGCTAGCAGTACTTACCTGCGAAATACTATATGCTGTTAGTAAACAACACTTTTCGTCCATATTTCCTTTTAACTTTCTCTTTATCCATCCGCTAAGTAGTTCCTGCATCAGCCAGAATGAGAACATATAGTTCAGGATTATAAAGGACTTTTGTGCTCTTATGTTAGCTTGTTCGTTCTTGTTTTCCATAGTCTTGCATTTGCAAACTGTCTTTTATATCTCACGATATTCAATTATATATCTATGTCATAAAACAATATTTTTTAAGACTACATTATTACTCGTTTTTGAGAACCAGTCTCTGACTCAAATATGCAACTAAATTTCCTCATTCTCATTTTTTGAGTTATTTTCTCCTCAAAATTGAGACAAATTTACTCAATTTTTTTTTAGTAGTAAAATGTATTCATTTTTGAAAGATCATTTTTAAGTGTGGTGTTGATGTGCCAAGTTTGAAGCAAATCGGGTACGAACACTTGAGAAACACGAAAGGCTCTATTTTACATACACAATATCTACACATAATTTCATTTTCTTCGGCCCACTTCTTCCTGAGCTATTACGGTATTATTTACTATTTTTCGGAGGGGGCCTTGGCCCCAACACTGATTTTCCGCACAAATTAAAACACTTTTCGTTTATTGTTTTGCAAATTGTCCGTATATGAGGTTTCCTTGCTATTTTCCATATCCTCTAGGAACTTCTGACGTATACTTATTTTCACATTAGATATTTCGTAATCAACGGTTTAGAAAATCTGTAGCCTACCCAACCGTTTTTTTTTTCAGGAAAACTCCAAATACATATTCCCTCATTTTGCGTCTAAAATATCTGTTTACAATTTCATTCACTTCGGTGCACTTCTTCTTGATTTTCGGGCGTCAACTCTCAAAATTTTTAGTGGGGGATTTTGCCCCCTAAAACCGTTTCTCCACACAAAATAAAAAAATCTGCTTATTTATTTTTAGATTGTCATTACACAAAGTTTTGTTGCAATTCTTCATATCCTTTACGCACTTCTGGTATACTGATATTAGCACTTTGGTATTTCAAGAACAAAGGTTAGAGGGGTCCGTGCCCCCTATATTTTTTTCAGGAAAGTACGAAACCCGTATTCCATCATTTTACGTCTACAATAATTGTGAACAATTTCATTCACTTCGGTGCACTTCTTCTTGATTTTCGGGCATAAAGTGTCCAAATTTTGGGTGGGGGTTTCGCAGCCTAAAACCGCTTTTCCGCAGGAAATAAACGACCCGTATTTGTTTATTCTTTTGCATATTGTCATTACACAAAATTTCGTTCCAGTTCTTCTTGTCCTTTAAGCACTTCTGAAATACTGTTGTTAACACTTTGGATATTTTGTGATCAAGGGTTTGGAGGTGTCCGTGCCTCACCTAACCATTTCTTCCAGGTAAATACGAAACATGTATTCCCTCATTTTACGTCTACAATATTTGTGCACGATTTCGGTTCACTTGTTTTTGCTCTTCGAACATCAACTTCCAAAATTTTGGATGGGGCTTTTTCCCCATAAAATCGTTTTTCCCCAGAAAATAAGAAAAACACGTATTCGTTTGTTTTATATGTAGTATCTACCTGCCAAATTTTATCAAACTGGGAGTATTACACTTGGGAAGTGTTACTTGTTATTATAGCCCTGACTTTTAGAAATCAGCATTAAGATGTAATCTATAGTAAAGTTTGAAATACTGCAAGTTAGCGCGTTCCAGCCAAGAGTCGAGTTCAGCGCAAGAGCTAGTGTAGTTTGCTAGATTAGTCTCAGAACTATTGCCTTAATGTTTGCTTTGGGATATTATGTGCATTGCAGGCCATGAATGCTTTTATCATAGGTGTCCAAATTAGCGAGCTCAACACTCACGCTCCACCTGGCTCGGGCTAAATAATTAAGCACGAGCCCGAGCCTCAATGAAATAAGTGTGCGCGAGTTCGAGTGATCGTGAGCCCAGTCGAGAGAAGTGAATGTGAGACCGAGTAAGCACGAGCCCCGTTGTGAGAAGTGATCGCGAGCCCGAGAAAGCGCGAGTTTAGTTCAGAGAAGTGAGCGCGAGTCCGACTGAACGCAAACCCACTTAGGATTAGTCAACGCGAGTCCAGTCGAGAGAAGTGAGTGCGAACCCGTGTAAGCGCGAGCACAGTTTGGAGGAGTAATCGTGAGCCCAGTTGAGAGAAGTGAGTGTGAGCCCGAGTGAGCGCGAGCCCAGTTAATAATAATGAGTGCAAGCCAAGTCGAGAGAGGTGAGCGCGAGCCGATGATCGCTAGCGCGAGTGATTGCGAGAACAGGCGAGGGAAGTGGTCGGGAGTGCGAGCTCAATTGAAATAAGTGATCGTGAGCTCGAGTGAGCACGAACCCATTTGGAAGAAGTTACTCGAGCCCGAGCGAGCCTAGTACAAAATATTCATCTATGGTTTTTGTCCACGCTGTATTTGCTTGCGCTGTTGTTTGTCTGTGCGCGCCTTTTGTCCATGCGTTGTTTTACCACGCTGTATTTATACGCGTTGTTTTTGTGCATGCACGGTTTTAGTCATGCGCTGTTTTTGTCCACGTTGTGTTTGCATGTGCTGTTTTGTCCGTGCGCAATTTTTGTCCATGTGCTGTTTTCATCCATGCGGTATTTTCATGCGCGGTTTTTGTTCATGCTCTGTTTTTGTTCTTGCACTTGTCTTGACCGGATACCTTTAAATTTCCCTCTTCTTTTATAAATAAATAAATATACATGTACGAGAAATATTGGAATATAAAATACATAAATACATTTACATATATATCACCTTATGAGTGATAAGAACAGCAGTGGCGTAGAAAATAAGAGGTTACAAGGTATTTTTCACTCTCACACACACACACACACACACATACATATATATATATATATATATATATATATATATATATATATATATATATATATATATATATATATATATATATAGGAGGAGTAATCGTGAGCCCAGTTGAGAGAAGTGAGTGTGAGCCCGAGTGAACGCGAGCCCAGTTAATAATAATGAGTGCAAGCCAAGTCGAGAGAGGTGAGCGCGAGCCGATGATCGCTAGCGCGAGTGATTGCGAGAACAGGCGAGGGAAGTGGTCGGGAGAGAGAGAGTATGTTTGACGTTCAGCGTAAATACGTTTTGAAGTGTTTCATCAGGTTTGGAAATGTCAGCGAAGTGGAATGTCAGTGCAGAGGGAACTTTGGTACTGAACCACCAACCCGCCGAACAATCAAGCGCATTGTTGACAAATTTGAGGCGAATGGAACGATTTGCGATATTCACAAAGGAAGATCGGAAAGAATGCCTACAGCAAAAGTTCTGCTTTGTTGGCTCTCATGTTGAAGAAGTGTAAAAGGTCATTACTGAACTCTGCTACGGAATATGCACGGGAGGTGGGGGCTAGCACTGCAAGTGTACGACTGATTTTGAAAAACACTAAGTGAAAATGTTACGTTCCGCTATTACTGCATGCCATTAATGATGACGAGCACGATGACAATCTACAGGGGCATTGTATTGGGCGAAGAGGGCTCTTTGAATTCCCTTCTCGTTCGCTAGATCTTACAACCATACCCCATGAACTTTTTCTTGTGGGGAACTATGAAAGATAAAGTGTATCGAAGTAATCTGCGCACACTCGATAACCTTCGCCAGAAATTTACAGAGGAATGTGCATCGTCGTTCTCTATTGATACATTAATCACTAGAGCTGCAGAGACCGCTAGTCGTTCTGTTAGGTCTTTGGTCGCCAACGGCCAACGTTTTGAACATCTAATATAAACATATACTTACTTGAAGGTTTGTAACACATGTTTGAACAATAATTAAATGCAATTAAGAAATATAATATATAGTTTTCATTTAAACAGTGTATACAATTTTCTAACAGACTCTGATATACAGTATGATGCTAAATTCGTTGTACAAAAACACAGAGGTGATTCCTGATAGCAAAACAAACAAAAAAGTTCCAATAAACATAGGGCAAACATCGCGTCATTTATGTGTTATAAGCCGCCGAAAGCGTGGACAAACAAACTTTAGAGTTAAATATTGCACAAACTACTGAACGTAGACGTGATGCGGCATGGTATCATCAAAGGATCCTAACATGCTCAATCGAAATTTGCAATTTTCATATTTGTCCAAAGGCAGCTCAATGGATTCCCCAAAGTACGTTAGGGATTCCCGAACATTTTATGACGTAAATTGAGTGTACAAGAGCATGTAAAGAACTCATCCCTGCCTAGAAATGGTACTACGTGGCAGGTCAATACTCATACACGCAGATAAAAAATGGCGGATGAGGTAATAATCACTGTGCGTGGTGACATGCCTCCTCAAAAGATACTATTAAAAGCGTTGTACAAGAATTCAGTGTTGCTACAATGTAAAAATACGTACAACACAAGCCGATAGGTAACAGAAAATAAATAAATTTAAATTGCTGATCTCCTGATTTTGATCTCGTAACGCTTTTGAGAACGCGTCTAACTTTACTGCTACAGGAATTGAGCAAGAACTACTATTAAAAGACAAACAAAGAACGCGTAATAATAGTAATAAAATAATAATAATAATAATAATAATAATAATAATAATAATAATAATAATAATAATAATAATAATAATAATAATAATATACATAACTGTTTGAGCACATTCGTTCATTTGAGTACATCACACAAATGCGACTAGAGTACGTTCTCTTTCTCAATGAATGTTCTTAAGTGACGAACGTCAAACAAAATATTCGTTCCATTTGCGATATTTGTACGTGCTGTAACAGGGCCCGACACTTCTGGTTCCAAATGGTATAACGGGACTGCATACCGAAGACAGTTGTAGGGAGCAAAGTACAGAGAAGGGTCTTTGTTTAATTGAAAAGAAGATGATTGTGAGAACGATCACTACAAAAGGCGTTCAGGATTTTGATCCATCACTTCAATGAAAAGGTTATAGCGGCGGCGAAGCCCTGACGCAGCGGACAAGTAGAAACACTCGTTGCGTTTCCTGAGTGCTGCACGCTGGTGCAACAATTGGAGCAACCAAATCCTCCTCTGATTGCAAAGCCGTCGCATGTTTTATATGGCTCCCGAAAAAGGAATCTAAGGGGTTAAAGTATGGTGAGTGAGGTTGCTAAGATATCGGTCCTTCTCTGTCGATCCATTTGTTCGGCAAGGATGCCTTGAGACGATTTCGCACCTCCGCAGCGAAATGTGCTGCAGCACCGTCGTGTATAAACCACATGTTTCGACGAACAACCAGTGGCACAGTTGCTAATAGTTCTTCCAAAAATATGCAAATACTCCCATCCGGTCAGGCGTTGTGGAAGTAGATATAGTTTGATGAGATAATTATCAAAGATTCGTGCTCACACATTCACAGAACACCGTTCGTGATGGGCGCAAGTTGACATTCCATTTGGGTTTGCCTCAGGCCACAAATGTTGAGCGTGAGTGTTGTACACTCCATCACGGGAAAGTTTAGCTTTATCTGTGAAAAGAACACGAGAGATAAAGGGGGTGTATTACCATGCTGTTCGCGTAGCCACTGTACTAACTCTCGCTTACATGGATAATCAGCAGCGTGTAATGCATGTACTCTTTGGACGTGGAAAGAGGACATCTGAGTTTCGTCAAGCATTTTTTATACCTGCTGATGATGAGCGTTAAATTCAGCAGCTACTAACTTTGTATTGGTGGACGTGTTTCTCTGAACTCAAGCAAGAACGTTCTCTTGAAAACTCACTGTTCGTACGGTTTTGTTTCTCGAGTATTGGACTCGTGTGCTTCCAGCAATCCTGTTTCTCGTAATCTTCGATGTACACTGTAGAAAGTTGCGTGGCATGGAATTCTATGAATAGGAAACTGTTGTATGTACAGCCGTTGTGCCACACGGCCATTCTTTCGCCTATGCTACATGATGATCGTCTGCTAATTCCTCACATCTGTACTGCCCCATTACCTCTGTAACCACAGGCGTTGGACATGTACACCGTATGGTGATGAAATGCAGCGAAATTATAGTCGGAAATATTAGATGTTCCCTCGCTATTGTGTTCACTATTAAGAATCGAAGATAGCGAGATGCAACTGTTCTATCAGCGAATGATATTTGTGTGTACCGATTAGCAAATGTACAAGATCTCTACCGTAACGGAGAAGATATCACACCACAGGACAGAAAAGTGCACACATCACTAGTACGATAAATGTAGTACCTTAATATCATATCGAATACATAAACAAATATCGTATCACTCTAATCTAAGGCACTTTTAACGTCGCAAACAAGCTTCCGCTCATTAAAGAAACACAATACATCCAAATTTGAGGTGCAAATCACTCTAATGAACCCAATTAAACGAACATAGCCTATAACAGAGATGGTATACGCAGTTTTTCGTTTGTGAAACAGATCATCATTAAAAGCATTCGGATGTCACTAACATGAGCAGATCAGCAATTGGAATTTCTTTATTTTCTGTTACCTATCGGCTTGTGTTGTACGTATTTTTACATTGTAGCGACGTGACGTTTCCAATGAATTCCTGTACAACGTCTTTACTAATACTTTTTGAGGAGGTATACAACCACGCGCAGAGATTTACCTCATTCGCTATCTTTTATCTTCGTGTATGAGTATTGACCTGCCACGTAGTATAATTTCCAGGTAGTGAGACGTTCTTTACATGCTCTTGTCCACTCAACTTACGTCATAAAATGTCCAGGAAATCCTAATACACACACACATTTATATATCCATCCCTAAAACTCGGAAAAAGTGAACTATATGTCATAACTAGAAAGCACTATTTCATCATTTCAAAAGTACCGCGTATTTAGGGAAACAAAGTTGCCCCAGGGTCCCTCGGAGGGTCCCAGACGGGGTCCAACTCAAAATTTTCAAATGGCAAGGAGGTCAAGTAGTATATCGTTTGAAAGCTATTTTTAAGAGAAATTCGATGGAATAAGTTTCGACCTTCTACAGTAAACTTGAACAAAATGGCGGCAGGTCAAAATTTTAATACGGTTTGCATTGAAAATTCTTTGGCCATCCCTTGAAATCTGAAATCCTCAACAGATATCAAAACTGAAAAAACACGCATTTCATCATTTCAAAAGTACCATGTATTGAGGGAAACAAAGTTGCCCAGGGTCCTTCAGAGGGTCCCAGACGGGGTCCAACTGAAAATTTTCAAATGGCGAGGGCGGTCAAATAGTATATCGTTTGAAAGCTATTTTCAAAAGAAAGAAAGACGATGGAATAAGTTTCGATGCTCTATAGTAAACCTGTACAAAATGGCGGCAAATCAGAAAGTTAATACAGTTTGCATTGAAAAGTCTTTGGCCACCTCTAGAAATCTGAAATGGCTCAACAGATGTGAAAACTGAAAAACACGTATTTCATCATTTCAAAATACCACCTATTGAGGGAAACATAATTGCCGCAGGGTGCCTTAAGGGTCCCAGACGGGGATCAACGCAAAAGTTGTAAATGACCGTTTGAAAGCAATTGTTAAAGGAAGGACGATGGAACAAGTCCTGTGGGTATATAACCCTGTGTGAAATGGCGGGGGACTGAAAATGTCAACACAGCCTTGTAAATCAAATTGTAGTAATACTAATAATATTTGTAATAGAAATATTAGTAATAACGTCAGACTACTTGAAATAGTATTGTCTCAATTAGTAGTGCAGACATGGCATCGAGTTAACTAAACCTTTCAATAGATGTAACTGTTTACATATCTTTCAATTCACCCAATCTCTGTTCTTTCGAACACGGTTTGCATAGCCGTTCCGAACTTGTATCATCTTCACTTCTTTACATTCAAACAATATGGTACTTGATCCTTTACCTATTCGCAAATTTTAAGTTGGACCCCACTTGGGAACCTGCAGGTATTCTGGGACAAATATTTGTACATCGAAAAGCTGTACTTTATAAATAAAAAAACACTCGTTTTAGCGCTTTGATATTTTATGTTTTACGTTTCGGATCATTAGAAGTGACATGGACTTTTCGATGTAGGCCGTGCTAACATTTTAGTTACCCCGCCATTGCACGCAGGGTTGGTATTGAAACATAAGACCTGTTCCATCTTCCTTCTTTTAAAAACAGCTTTCAAACGATATAGTACTCGACCTCCCTTGCCATTTGAAAATTTTTAATTGGACTCCTCTGGGACCCTGGAGCAACTTTTGTTTCCCTCAATATGTGGTACTTTTGAAATGCTGAAGTACGTGTTTTCTCGTTCTGACACACCGTTTCCGAGTTTTAGGGGTGACAAAGGACTTTATGAACTCTCTCTCTCTCTCTCTCTCTCTCTGTATATATATATATATATATATATATATATATATATATATATATATATATATATCTCTTGAAACAAGTTATTTCACGTCTACTTGTTGGCATGCGCACTTTTGGTGCTCGATTCTGAACGTAATTTCTGTAATATACGTGACTACTTGAATCTTCTACAGTGCTTGAGTGTTCACATTCGCGTCTCATGTCCGAGGTCGCAAATTGTTTTCCTATACGAGTTCCTCATCCGCTTCCGCGTAGTTCGATTCCCGTGAAAGTTTCCACGTTAAATTTTCGTCTTCTAAGCACGGCATTTCAAATTCCGACATATTAAAACGCATAAAAGCAAAATATAATAATAATAATAATAATAATAATAATAATAATAATAATAATAATAATAATAATAATAATAATGCCCAACACAGTGATTAGCTTTAAGAGGAAAATCCCTGCCTCTTATAATATTAGATACTAATATATAACAATATTGTTCTATTATTATCCTCTTAAATTGTTATATATATAAGGATGATAATAGAATAGAAAAAAATGCAGAGATCTTATTAAACGCTTGTCGGGACATGGGTTTAGAAGTAAATGCATTGAAAACTAAATATGTGGAAGTTCGTCGGAAACGTAATATTGCAAATTATGGATGCGTTAAAGTATGAAATAAAATATGAAATAAAGTACTTTCGATAAAATGGGTGCTTTGAAATATCTATAGCGTGGTCCCGAAAGGCATACCCCTAATCGGTGTTTTCTGACAGTTTTAGGTTTTACCCACATTTGTTTGGTAACATCACTTGGCATTGTCTGGTAACGTTGCTATCCATGTTCATTTGTTTTCTGCTTCGTAACAGTTATTTGCAGTGAAGTTACAGTAATCAATTATGTGTGATCAAAGTCCATATAGTATTGAACAAACATTTGTTCTTGCGGTTTGGCGTTACACAGGTGACGCCATGGAACGTGTTAAAGTGAAATTTTCAGACTGCTTTGGTATTAATTCACTAAGAAAAGCATCAACGTTGGGGTGGGAAAACGTACATTTGCTACGGAGAGTGTGAAAGACCTTGCCCGAGGCGGTCGGTTGATAAAACGGAGGGAAACGTGCCGTGAAGTGGAAGCATCAGTGCAGCAGTTGCCTTCAAAATCAACACGTAAAAGATCTTCGGACCTTGGTAATCCTCGGAACACCATGATGAGGCACATGAAAGAAGATCTAAAATTGAAGGTTTATTGTCCAATGCATGTGAAGGAACTGAGGGACGCCGACATGAATGCGCGGAAAGAGGCATGCAGAACTCTCCTTAAGGTGTTCCCTTCCAAAAGATCACGCGGTGCAGTCCTCTTCACAGACGAGTGTGCTATCCACCGAAGTATATATTCTCGGAACGTTGTAATGTGATGTAAGAGAAACCTGCGGTTTTACAATGGGATGGAGAGAAACCTACCACACGTGATGGTGTGGGCTGGAATGAGTGCAACACACATTTTTGGGCCTTACTTCTTCGAAGACAATGTTAATGAACATTCTTATCTGGAGTTGCTTAATGATTGGTTGGTGTCTCAACTGGAAGAAAATGGTATCAAAGACACTGTTGTGATACAGCAGGATGGAGAACCAGCGCACTTCACGATTCACGTGCGCAATTACCTGAATGAGAATTTTCCTGGCCGCTGGATTGGAAGAGGTTATTGTCCCTTTGAATGGCCTCGAAGAAGTCCCGATCTGACGATACCAGACAATGCTCTCTGGTGTTTCATAAAGCAACAAATAAGAAACACTCGATATCACACAACGCAGGAATTACGAGCAGCTGTGGAACATGCCTTCACCCTCGTGACTCTGGAGTATCTCCGCAAAACACTTGCAAGAACTTGGCGCAAAATTCAGCTATGCTACGACATAGACGGTGATGATACCAATGTTTATGACTCTTAAGACTTCAAGGTAACTGTGTACAGATATTCTACCATAACAAACACTATACTGTTGAAACTAAAGGGGGTACGCCCACTTCCGGACCACTCTGTAGGATCAATATTAACAGACGAAAACCATATTCACGAAGAAATTAAATGTTGACTAAAACAGGACATTCGTGTTATTATACAGTTCTAAATCTCTTGTCGTCGCGAATTTTGTTGGATAATTTGAAGCTTAAAATATATAAAACGATCATTGTGTCTGTTGTTCTGTGTGGTTGCGAAATAGGGTCACTTACTCTGAGGGAAGAACGTAGACTAAAAGTATTTGAGAATAAGACGCTGAGACGAATATTTGGACCTAAGAGGAACGGGAATGGGAAATGGAGGAAACTTTATAATGTGGAACTACATAATTTATATCGTTTACAAACATTGTTAGGGTCATCAAATCTAGGAGGCTCAGGTGGGCAGGTCATGTAGCCAGAACGGAGGAAAGTATTAACGCTTTCAAAGTTTTAACTGGAATCTCAATTGGAAAAGGACCATTAAGAAGGCTTAATAGCAGATGGGAGAACAGAATTGAGATGGATCTCTCAGAAATAGGAATACAAAGTAAAAACTGGATCGAGTTGGCTAAGGATAAAAGTCAATGCTGGTCTTTTTTGAATGCGGCATTGAACCTTCGGGTTCGATAAGCCATAGCGTTAGTTAGTTATGTGACAATTTAACTATTATATTCACTTAAATCTTTATTTCTTCATTGTTCTGCTTCCAGCAATAAGTCCAGTATTGTAATTAATCTACACAATCAAAAGTCCAAACGTATACAGTAATCAAACGATAGATGCGCAAAACAGAGGTTAACTAATAATAATTCCTTCCTCCTTAAAATCCATTTTTCGTGACCAAAGTGTTAAATCGTGAAGTAAAAGCACTTTTCGACTTTATTTTCCGTTTTATTGCATGAAAGCTAAGGATGATATTTTTCTTTTAAAAGTTTTATTGTATTTTCATAGAATTGTTAGTTTACCCATTCACACTTCACGTAACACATTTATTTTCTGGTTTGTATTCAAAGGATTGATTTCTGAAGAGCACTTGCAAAATACCTAAAGTATTCACCTAAATAGCAATAATATAAAAGGATTGAAAATGCGTTTGTTTTTCAATAACAAGAAATTTAACTTCTGTTAGTTAACTAGACTCGATTGCTAAATGTATATATCATTTTTTCTTAAAGTTTTAGACATCCTTAAGCAAAAGGAGATTCACCATTCAAATGCTGATGTTTATCTAACTAAATCTAGCATAATTCTCTGACGTTTCCCATGTCCTCGCAGCGAGTCGGGTAGGGTGGTGATGCATTCGGTTTAACACGTTTGACTTTTTATATGGCATTCTTGACATATTTCCATTATTTCATGGTAATCTATAACGACAAGGACTCGAGCATAGAAATATCGAGGACAGTAAAATTTCAAACGGGTCTCCCAGCGGGAATCAAACTCGGGACCCCTTACCCCAAAGGTGCACGTGCTAGTCACTAGACCATCCAGGAAGGCAGGTCGTCTACTATTACACACTTTACAAGTGTTGGATATTTGACAGTTGTGCGTTGGAAATCTTCATTTTAAAAAAGCTCACTATACAATGTGTATAGGAAAATGATTCAACACTAACTCCTCGACTGTTTTCTTAATTAGAATACAAGAAGATGGCGGTGAAGAACTGCGAATAAGCAGTGAGGGAAAAGTGCTTTTCGTAGAGTGGAGTTCCGGCATTTAGCCAACGCTAAAGTTACGCATTTGTTGGTTGGAGAAACAGACAATTCTAGTATCGTTGCCTGAAGGACGGGATAATAGTTGGTTGGGCATCATACGTTTAACAATGTTGAGCGAACGTCAGTTTTTCTGCTATAGGCTCGGACCGACCATCACCCACCGTTTTGACCAAATCCCACTCAATTGCTAACCTTGGGCCAACCAACCTTGCTACTAGAAGTAAATGTCAATATTAACCATTTTCCTGTATAACACATATTTTTTTTTTTAAAAAAAAGGATCGTAATAGTAACTTTTAAGC
Organism: Thermobia domestica; assembly: GCF_964235325.1. Classification (NCBI taxonomy): domain Eukaryota; kingdom Metazoa; phylum Arthropoda; class Insecta; order Zygentoma; family Lepismatidae; genus Thermobia; species Thermobia domestica. The sequence goes on along the minus strand of NC_137469.1, from coordinate 174,488,565 downwards.
TTCTATTTAAAGGTTGACCCTTTTGTAATGAAATGTAACGATAGTACAATAGATTCTACACAAGCAAACATTCGCATAACAATAAAAGACCAAAAAATCCTTTGATCTTAGATGTAGCTGCTTCTTTATATTTGTTGGCATAGCTGTCAATACCTGTTCCGCAGCTAGATAAGAGAACTATTTATGAAGCACTTGGACTACAATATAGAGCAGAGGTTCTCAACCTAATTCATATCACGACCTCTATTTTATCACATTTTATTGGCGGCGACCCCCTTATAATTTCTGGTTAGCAATAAAGCTTGTATGGGATTTTTAATATACCTATTGCCGTATATTAATATACCTATTGGATATTACGATATCCACCTATTTCTATAATAGTAGAATTCATTTCTTGTATATAGTGAATAAAGTAACTTCCCTAAAAGCGAATGCATTAAAACTAAATTTAGTCAGTCCATTCATATTACAAATATCGAATCCGATCCTTCCTGTTTTAAAATGAAGGCCGTTTGAAAATTTTAAAACATCATAACTCCCTTAATTTTGGGTCATATGATAAAAAAATAAAGTGGTTTCTAATTGTGGTTTAAAAAAAACTTGTCAGTTGTTGAAAAACTTTTTCAGTATTTTAAATGACTTGATAATTATTACAATTATCAGTTTTGTCGCCTTCCTTGTGAATTGGAACAATTATCGATTCTTTCCAGTCTTGTGGCAATTCTTCCGTTCCAGATAAGAAGAATGAGTTTGTGTATCTTGTACCACAATTTTTCCCCTCCAGCTGAAATTGACTCAGACGGGATTTCGTCTACACCCAGAGATTTGTGTTATTTTTTTTAAATAGCGATTTCTACTGCTATTCGGATCTCTCTCTTCATAATAATTAGTTTTTGGCTGCGTGTTAAGCAAATCGTCAAAGAAATCTTTCAATCTATTTAAGACGCTATCTGTGTCAGTGAGAACTGTTCCGTCAGTTTTCTTTAATATGTATCGCGAAGTGACAGCTCACACAGCAATGAAATATTTTCAAAACGTTTCTAAAACGTGCCATCATTTTCCTTCAGAAAATGTATCCTACTTCCCTTACGGAAATATATTCCATGTTTTTGAAAACATTTTCCACATAACACTGAAAACATTCTCTGAATATACTCAAAAACGTTGTAGAAATATTTTATACGCCGTTAGAGAATATTTCCAAAAAATGTTTCCTGTACGATTTCCAAACATTACTGAAAATGTATTTGAAACGTTTTATACAATGTTAACGGAATGGTTTTTAAAATGTTTCTCATGGAATATTTTAAAATTATTTACCAGTAACACAGACAATATTTTCCTACATATGCCAAAATATATTTAGTGAATATTTTTTGTACATCTCAGAAAATATTTAGAGAATAGTTTCTGTGCATGACAAAATATTTAGGGAATATTTTCTGTACATGACAAAATATTTACAGAATATTTTCTGTACATGATAGAACGCGAAGCCCATAGGCCAACCCGGTTACCATTGCAGATACGGAAACAAGGTAAGATATAGAAGGAATTCTTTAAAATGCAGCAAGTTTTGTATTTATATTAGTATACCGCCCAATAGTAACGAGAACTACAAAGCTGCCACTGTTGGATAACACTGAATGAAAGAAAGTGTGGTTTGAAATTATTTGGACCAAAGGGAACGGAAAGACACAATGAAAAATATAGTGCAAGACCCAATTTCGCGTCCTTCGTATCCGCTCTTCCTCCCCCCCCCAACACCGTGGTTGCTACGCCACTGGAGTAGATATTGCATTTGCATGTTTATTCTTCACTGTGTCTCCTTTCAATTCTTCTCGGTGTAGCTAATTTTAAACCACACATTATTTCATTCGTGTAGCCCAACATGATGTATGGTAACGCATTTTCTTTATTGAGCGGTACACTAGTACAAAAACAAAAGTGTTGCTGGAATTTAAAAGTGTCCTTACATATCTTACCTTGTTTTCATATCTGCAATAGTAACCGAGTTGGCCTATGGGCTCCAGCCTTTTGCGTCATTGTGTATATATAATGGCTTCTTGCTGGGAACAAATAGTGGGTCGAAAACAAGGCGGCCAGACTTTGACATAGCAGCTGGAAGAAAACATAATATTCTTCTGTCCAATTTTACCTGCTTACACGCCTTTGCCTCACTGTCTTCATGACGAAAAACCATTGCGGCCCACAGACTCAGACAAAAAAAAAAAAATAATAAAATAAAATAAATAAATAAATTAATAAAATAAAAATAATAATAATAATAAAGAGTGTAAATTGCAACTACAATAATGTTAGCTTGTTCTCATAATTTTAAGCATTATTTTTTACTCAAAATCTTATTTATGCAAATGGTTTCTGGGTGTTCCACTGGTGCTACTGGTATGTGGCCACGTCGTGCATATATGTTGGGGTGTCTTATGTGACTTACGAGATTCAAACTGGATATCAGTGTGTTCATAATCGTCACCTGCCAGTTTTGAAAGCGGCTGTATTGGATCCATTAAAAAAAAAAACTGAAAAGGATTGAGGTTTAGACATCCAATTCAAGAAACAATTGTTGGCAATCCTTTTCCTATCTTAAAAATAATAAATTCAATATAGCCGCTTTGAAAACTGGCACGCGATGATTGTGAAGACTAATTTGCAGTCTGAACCTCGCAATATGACATAAGACACCCCACTATACATACACGGCGTGGCCACATACCAGTAGTAGCAGTGGAACACTCAGAAACATTCTGTGCATAAGATTTTGAGGAGAAAATAAAATATGAGAGCAAGCTAATATTATGTAGTTATAATTTACACTGTCCACTATAATAAATATGCATATATATCAGTTTATATCGGTTAGTAGTTAAATAAAAATATAAATGTACACTATCCTGGTTTTATTTATTTAAATTCTCTTCAGCAGAATCTTCATGCTGCTCGTATTATTTGTTTCTATACATTAAGAACAATCTTCTCAAATATCAGAAATTCACATTTTAACTTGTAAAAACTTGTTCTAGGAAATTATGTCACTGACACGCTAATTCAATAAAAATCAACAACAACAATATTTATGTATGTTGCAAAAAATATGTTCCACAAATCTACGGCGCATGGGGAATAGATCTTTTCACGAAATGTCACTTTTTTGCTACTTTCAAGAAATATCACATTGCTGAATAACAAGAAATACTCATTTGCTTCTGTATAATCTCACTTTTGATTACCACAACTAACTCTAATTTTGACGCTGGGAATTGTCACTTCAAGTTCTGTGGAACTGCAGCTGAATTCTTAACTGATTTTCTTGTTCGTCTGTATGGCATGTTGAAGCCAAATCCCAATAATCTACGCGATCTCATCGTTAGTTACGTTTCTCTCGTGTTGCAGTTTCTGAAAATAAAAATAATAGGCAGTGTTTAATAACATAATAACAGCAGGGAATGATTAGAGATCAATTATTACATCTTAAACTTACAAAAATATTTAAAATGTTTGTGTAGGACCTACAGCAGGTTGTGAAGACAATAATGTGTTACAAAAGTAACATCCTGAAGAAAGTGTAAAGGGCAAGGAAGACAAGAGCTAAAGCTGAAGGTGACATACCTCAGACTGTAGCTTAATTACGGACGTTGTAACATGCTGAAGTTGTCGCACTTTTATTTTTAAAAAGTATAGCATTTTATAAATATCAAACCTAATATTAAAAATAATAATAATTTGAAAACATGTGGCAGCATTTGAGTTGATGAAGAACTAGCGTCTCATTCCGAAGGCTCCGATCTCAAATCTGGGCCCGATCATTCTTTTTCCCTCAGTCGCACAAGATGAATGCCGAGATGGTTACTAAGGCTTTGATGACCGCTACCTTGCTCGATTTCTTTGCCACGGAGCAGGCCATACATATTACTTTGCCTTATACAAATGAATAATTTTGATAATGTAGGAATTAATCATGAAATGCTCAAGAAAACTACCAACATGACAGAACAATTCAGTAAAAAGATGAAATATATTTTATACATATTCAGCTCTCTCTTCCACGGACACTTAAATGTAACGTGTCACTTGAGGACAGGAAAATTGCACATTTTGCTAAAATAAGGATTTCCAAAGCCTTTTAAATGTTATAACAGCGGTTGCAGATATACCAGGTTTTTTTTTTCACAATATTTTAAACATAGTGTATCCCTCTTCAAATGACAACTTCTATATTTTGTTTTCCACTCTGAAAATGAGACTAAAGAACAGTAGGGAGAGTTTCTTACCTATTATTGTGTTAGTGGTTAACGAGGAAAGCTCTTTCCTTTTGCAACGTGCCAACTAAATTGCTCAGCTATTGAACTTGTCTTTTTCATGATGTTTCTTGTGATGGCTTCTAAGCTGTGACTCCCAGTTTTTCATTTCTTAGACCTGTAATGAAATACACATTAAGCACTCAAGTAATAGTAATGGCAATTTAGAGCATACAACTGATGCCCTTAAACAATTTACCTTGATTTTAGACGACAGTCTCACCGAGTCAGTTGCAATTGGCGCATCCTCAAAAATTAATATTTACACTGACGTTTTATTTTTCCAGTAAAAGAAAAGTTACATACTAATTTTCAAGCAGTTGTACAGGTTTGGCAAAAACCATGGTTTTTATTGAAAAAAAGTTTTTTTTTTGTTTAAATAATTTACTCTTTGTATTTATATTAGATATGGACAGAAATTAATTTGTTTCGTCTTGGTGTTATTATGCAACAACAAGGTTATGCTGAAAAGGAATCCAAACCGCTTCTCGGCTTACATCCAAGAGAAATTGTCCATTTCGACACGAAACCGGGACTAATTGGTCACAAGTGAGATTGTCGACTCACTCACGAAGGACTCCTGATAAAAATACGTTATACTGATCTTTACATAGGCCTAGTTGTTAATATAATCGTCAAGAGTCATTTCGGAAGGACAAAAAGATAAGTAGTTACAGAAGTAAAAACATTATACAGATTACATATAAATCAAGAAACTCCCGCCTTAGCCATTGGGAAAATCCTATTATTAGTTTAAATGTATTTGTATGTAAAATTTTAAGTTCAACGTATCATATTAAATGACAAATTTACTATGTAGATAACGTTCAACAAAATTAAAATAAAGTCGAATCCAAGCTGATGTTGGAAGCTACGTAGGCAGTTGATACATTTTGCCAATTTCTATCAATATATTTAAGCAACCTTGGCTTCTTTATGAAACAACAGGCATTCAGGCAAGTAGAAATATACAATTTGGTTTCGTTTCGTATGTCTAGCCTTAACATCCTTATGAAATACCAAAGTTATCACGAAGAAGACTTTCGCTTAAAGAGACACCGAATCGCTACTTGGTTTACACTTGAAAGATGGGTTGTGGTTCGACCGAGAATTGAACACCGGACCCCTTGATTAAAAGATGAAAAGTAGATAAATATAATGCAGATGGTGTGATATGTGGAAACGTCACAACAAAGTTCACACGATTTAAAGCATTTTTCGTTCTTTTTTTCTTTTAAACCTGTTGGGTTTTTGAAAAAGAAAAACAGCTGTTTAAACCAGCCAACCCTGCCGTTGTAAATTAGAAATTGATGAAAGCAACGTTTCTATAAAAAATATTACGAAATCTACAGGAAGACGAGGAATAATTTAACAGTTTCAGAATATACACGGTGGTTGTAAAGTCAATACCTATTTTTAATCTAGATTATCCTAGAAACTGGCATCAGCTTAGCTGGCGTGTGATACTGTTAACATTTTAGAAGTTGTGGAAAATGCGGGTGCATACGTTGCAATGTAACTTAATAACCAAATGGTGCACTCTAATAATGTATTTGATGAAAATAAAACTGTGATAAGTTCTTTAGTTTTAGAAATATTCATTGTTACAAATAAGAACTGACTTTACACCCACGCTGTATTCAGGGAGTAGTAATGCAGAAAACAAACTATTCGCGAACATGGATGAGAGAGACTTTCTAGCATGCATTGTTTAACAAGTCACGTATTTCCAAATTACTTCCAAAGCAAAGCCTACACGAAGTTGTTCTATCAGAATTCATAAATATCAAATTCTGCGGAGAATTGTAGGTACTATAACGTCAGCAACCTATATTAATACACTAGTTTAGCACAGATTGAAAATATTATGTATAACTCAAGAAGCAGGTATTGTACATGGAAATTAAGATGAAATGAAACATTTAGTTTAACGTCCCACGTTTATACATCCAGGGTGAGACGCTGATGATGAGAAATGAATGAAATAGTGGAATAAAGTAAGTGGGAGGAAACGGGACAGCTCCGAGAAAACACACGCACACGGTTTGTCTACCACAAAGACCGCTTGGCGCTAGCTGGGATCGAACCAAGGACCCCATGCAGCAGAGATGAACTACGTACTTTCTAAACGTTTCAACTAGTTCTAAACGTACTCGCTTCACTGTCAGACCAACAATTGAGCCTCTTTCACTCTAATATACGGAATTTTCAAAAACTCCGGTCCGATAGGTTTAAAGTGTATATATATTTTTGCATATGTATAATGTAATGCTTTATTAACTGTTATATTGTTTCATATCGTTGTATGTAAATTAGAATAATGAAAAATTGTACCTCTCTTACTTAAATTGACGCTATTTTACTATCGGATGTAGATTTAAATGTATAAATATGTACACATTCAATGTTCTTGTGACGTGTCCAACTCATACGTTCATGTTGTGAACAATTTGTATGAAAACGTGTGAAAATAAATACAATACAATCAGTGTTTGAAAACCCCGGACTTTTTTGAAAAAGCCCAACACACCTGGACCCATATGGGGTTTTTAGGGTATTTTCGGGATTAATTATTTTTTCTTCGGGTTTGAGTTTTTTTTTTTAAATATTCCAATGCCTTTAGGGTAAAAGTGTTAAAATGTGATTTATATTTCAAGATTATGATTGTCACAACTTACAACAATTTCACTGCTGTTTTGAAAAATGACTGTCATTTTGAAATTTTACCTTGGATCGCCGCCAAAATATATACAGTTAATTTAGAGTGTCTTGTGCTTCTACTCTGAAAATTTCAACTTGAAAAACTGAAAATTGCGGCGTGGATACCCGCTATTTTGAAATTTTAGGTTGGTATGCCGCCAAAATCTGAACATGAGAAATTTAGTTTGTCTCGTACTTGTACCCTGAAAATTTAAACTTAAAAGACAGAAAGTGGTACCCTGTTGTACGTGTGGTACAGGCAGACGAACGAACAAATATAGAACGAATCAGCCTAATATCCTCACTGGCATTCGCCAAATATATTAATTGAGAACAAATATATTAATTTAATTTAATCAAATCAATCTGTAACTCATGTTTTATAAAATAAAAGTTTCAAAATGTCTTAAATAAAATTAAATATTTTCTAGCGTAAAATAAATGGTTCTATTGTTGAAGTTCACTTCCGATACTTTGTGCGTTGAATTACGGGAATTTCCCGAGCACTTGTTGCAAGACCGTTCTCCCAGAAAATTAATTTAAAACAATTAACATATATGTAGGGTGTTTCAAAACAACACCGACACCGGTTTGGGAGGTGATACCTGACACCAACGTAAGACAAAAAGTATAGATCAACCTAGGTGAACAAATGCTTTCTTTCGGAGTTATAAGCTGCCGAAAACATGAACAAGAGGTAGTTGGCCAGTACTCCAAATTATATGCCAGTAGCAAGGTTAACTCTATAAAAATTGTTGCGTGAGTACCGCAGGATTCTGAAACACATATTTTTGGAGAGTGCACATCTCAGTTTTTAAGTGAAATCTCGACACGACTACGGTAGGTACCATAGTTCTGGCGCTATAGACCTTTAAAGATTATCTTTTCATATTTTCGGCAGCCTACAAGTCCGAAAGGAAGCAATTGTGCACCCAGGTTGGTCTATACTTTTTGTCTTATCTTGGTGTCAGGAATCATCTCAAAAACGTTGTCGGTGTTGTTTTGAAACACCCTGTATAATTCAATTTCATAAAGTAAATGTTTCAATATGTCTTAAATGAAACTAAATATCTTACAGCGTAAAATAAACAGTTTTATTAGGGACGCGGTGGCTCAGTGATAGAGCGTTCACCTAAGGTGCTTGGGGTCCCTGGCTCGATTCCAGCTCGCGCCGTGTCGACTTCTTGGTGGATAAACACCGTGCTCGTGAGTTTTCTCGGGTTCTTCCGATTCATTCCACCATTTCATTCATTTCTCATAATCACGGTCTCCTTTAGCCTAACAGGCATAACCGTGGGACGTAAAACTGAAAGATTTCATTTCATTTTTTCAAATAGTTTTATTGTTGAAGTATTCAGTTCCGATGCTTTGTGCGTTTAATTGCTGGAATTTCCCGAGCACTTCTTTCGCGACGAAGGTTTAATATTATTTTCCGAAAATGCAAGCTTTCTTTACTGTACATCGAAACTTCCACTAGTACAAAGTTTGAATTCAGCACTTGAAATAGTAACAGTTACGCACCCTTCGAAACTCCGAGCACTAAGATTCTTAAATTTGACACGAATTTTTACGCTATTGCTGCTGTTGATTCTACAGAAAGCTAGTTGAAAAGTAGCAACAAATAACTAAACTAAACTGTTGTTGGAAAACCAAACTCTACTGAAGAATACCAGTGTTACCATCAAAGATAATAAAAAATAATACTAATAGTTTTATTAATACACTACATATTTACTAGTACTACCAGCACCTATGGCACTAAACCCATCAGATGTATGACGGACAATGTCCTTCGGCGTCGCTAAGTAAGCGAGCACACTATTCACGGAAAGTATTGTCTAAAATATAAAATTGCATATTTTACTTGAAATAGGATATAAGCACATTCCATAAATTAATTTGTTCTATAATTATCTCAATCTAAGGTACGGCTTTTTAAAATGCATTCAGTGCATTAAGAACTTTATAAAGGGCTTACTTTGGATGTTGTATACCTTAACGTGAAAGCACCTAATTTGCCCAAGGAAAGTCCAAAATCTGATAAGAATCACTTCCAATGTGATCACGTTAATTGCACCAATAATATACTAACGAAAATCTCAAAAACCCAGGTGGGTCCAACCCGAAAAAACCCGGTGTTTTTTTCCGGGCTGGGCCCACTTGGGCAAACCCTGAATACAATACAATACAATACAAGAATAATTGTAATTTTTCGGCAAATCTAGTCTGATGGCCTCCTTGAATTTTATATATGCTAGGTGAAATATTTACATTCGCCTGCCGCAAATCACTTAAGAGACAATAACAAAATTAGCGAAAGAATTATAATTTTTCAACAAATATTTCGAGCGGCACGCCAATAGTAAACCTGCACACACAATTAGGCAATACTCTAGCAGGCTGTTGTACCAAATTTTGACGCATTTCTTGCATCTTCCAGTTTCTTTTTGCAGAACATGCACTAAATGAAAAATCCTTAAGTTTAACGTCCCACGATTATGCTGCTTAGGCTAAAGAAGACGGTGATAATGAGAAATGAAGAAAGTGGGGGGAAACGGGAGAACCCCGAGAAAACCCACGAGCACGACGTTTGTTCACCACAAAGTCGACACGGCGCGAGCTGGCATCGAACCAGGGACTCCAAGGACCGGAGGTGAACGCTCTACCACTAAGCAACCGTGCCTCCCTATGCACTAAATGAGGAGCTCTAAAAGAAAAGGCGAAACAACTTGTGCTAGGTGGCCAGTAAAAAAAACAAGAACGCTATTTAACCGAGTCAGGGCAGAAGCACAGCAGGGGGGCCCGAGCGACAGCGTAGGGAGCAGAAACATCAGCGACAGGGGGGTGGGGGGTACGCATAAAAGAGGATGGTCATTCACAATATTTGTAATTATTCTTATCTTCAAAAACACTTAATGTCGATCCTTTTAAAAAACCACCTTTCACAGCTAATACACGTGTGTTACACCCCCTTTCTTTCTCACCTTTACGACTGAAAATAGTGTATGCAGGGCTATTGCCTCTGTTCTGAACTTTTCTTCGTGAATACATCTTTTTCACACTTTGCGCAGTTGATTTTACGCGCTTCACCATACCATGACTCTGCATAAACTTTATAATCCTTCTCTCTTTATTACACAATTCTTTAAAAAAAAAAAAAATCACATTACGGCCATCGCAGATGTTCACAACTGACGTATGAACCGGAAATTCCCGCCGCTTACTCCTACCCTATTTGCATTCAAAATCCATTTCAATAAGCTGTGCAATGACAGAAATAACTTACATTCACACTCTTATTCCTTCACGAAAAAAACTTCACATTTTACCTATAAATTTTGCTCTCGGTGTAAACGTCTGCTCGAATGAACCCCACAATTATTATAACCCAGTGGTGTATTTAAGGGGGGCTTCCGGGTTTAAGCCCATTGAAATTGTACTTACTATATTAAAGTAAATAAATTATCTTTCAGAATTTTTTCATCTCCCGGAACAAATTTAGCCAAGCGTCTGTCCCCTAAAAAAAATCGTGAATACGTCATTAAAATGGTAATATACGCTCCATTATCCCGTGATCAAAACAGAAGAGTACGTGCCTGCTCCCTTCGGAAGACACCCCTTGGGCCCCCGCCTTCACCCTCCATGACTCGGTTAGATGGTATTCGTGCTTTTTAGTAGCCCCCTAACACAGATTGATTTCTATTTTTTGTACTGTACTTCTTATCCACACATCAGGACTCAGTATAAATACGCAAATCGTAAAAGAATTGTAACTTTTCGACAATTAATTCTGACGGTCTCCTTAAATTTTATCTATGCCAAGTTAAAAATTTATACTTCGCTTGGCGAAAATCATTGAATACACAACAAGAAAGAAAGTGGCGAAAGAATTATATCTCAGTAAGTATTTCGAGCAGTGTTTCTTCCAGAAATGTTTTTGGGAGGGCAGTGCCCCCCGGAGCACCCAAAACAATACGTTTATAATAATAACTAGAATAGTATTAGCAATGCCCCCGGAACATTACTTCTGAAAGAAACAGAGATTTCGAGTGGCACGCCAGAAGTAAAACTACACGCAGAATTATTATAACCTGTCATTAAAATGGTAATATACGCCTGGTAACTGTTTACTTTGGGCAAGGTAGTAATATTATAAAGTACAAATGGCCGAGCGAGCGTTAGCGATTGATGGCGGGGTAGAGCCCCGCAGGGCACGTTATCTTCTGTCTTTCCTTCTTGAGAACTGTAACTAACTGCAGGAACAGGTTCAGATGAATTGTTTATTGCCACTGCCTTGCCTAAAGTAAAGACTTGCCCACATCTTTTCCCTTTGAAAAGCATCCACTCGCTCCTGTTGTCCTCCACCTTCGCCCTGTTCTGGTTCAGATAGTATTGTTGCGGGAAGTTTCTAGAACACAGGTCCCCATATAGGTTAATAGATTTCTTTCTCTGTACCAAAGTAAAATATTTAATTCACATAGTATTGCCGAGCGAGCGTTAGCAAGTGAAAGCGGGTTAGAGCCCCGCAGGGCACGTTGATTTCTGTCTATATTACATATAAATGGGAAGGGAGACCTGTGTTCTAGAGCCCTGCCTATTAGTGCTTTTTACTGGCCACGTAGTACAGGTTGATTTGTATTTTTTGCACTGTAGTTTTTACGTGATACATCCGGCCCCGTATATATATACGCAAATCATAAAATAACTGCAATTTTTCGACAATTACTTCTGACGCTCTCTTTGAATTTCATCTATGCCATGTGACGTATTTCAAATCGCCTATCGAAAATCACTTAGGAGACAATAAAAAGAAAATTATTAAAATAATTCATTTTTCAGCAATTATTTCGAATGGTGAGCCAAAAGAAACCTGCACGGTATTTTATGTATAATCATAAACAATGGAAATCTAGCCTCCCACATGAATTTATTAATTTGTAAACATAAATTTGTCGTAACTTTTACAGACAATAAAGCTAAATTATTTTATGTAATCGTTCTACTTACCGACTTTTGTTGTAAGCTTCATTTCATTTCATTTCGGCCTCCAATTGGACACCTTCTTCATAGGCACGACCGTTCAGATCCAGATGCCTTCTTCCTATTTATGTAATAAATATAACTGTAAAATGGTAACATTCGAATTAGTGTTTCACATGAATCTTTGATCTTTAGAATTGCCGGGATTCTGTCACAACTTCACAGGAACAGATCAACATTCAAATTCAACATATCGCGCAAGGAATGCTGGTACTTTTGAGAAACAAATGACGGTTGATGTAGGGATGCTATTTTGCGATCTGAAATAAATGCCTGTGCGATGTCACCAAGATATTATAAATTTCAAATTTTTAACAAATATATTTATTTGATGCTGCTATAATTAGAATAATGATTGCTAATAATGCTACTACGATACTCTTGTGAGAGAATTTATTCAACATTCGATAAAATATTCTGGAAATAATTCTAAAATATTGCATGAAAATATTTCATTTAAGTTACAGGACAAGGTAACAAAAACATTTCCATACAAAATTAATAGGCGTTTTAAAAATATTTCTGAAAAATATTTCTCATATTACGAACGAATTTATTTTTAAAATATTCGAAATATTTTAAAAATTATATTTCATATGTTTTCTTGTAAGAATAGAAAAGATTGCATATGACATGTTGGAAAACATTTTATTCTGTTCACAGGCCTATTCTGTTTTCTTTATCATGTAGGCTCTATGTAAAACATTTTTAGTGTTACTTCGAAAACATTTTCTCTTTCAACTAGAGGTAAAAAGTGCGGGGGAACGCCGCCCCCACCTGGAAAAAATATGTACGGCGTCTCCCCAGTTCCTAAAAAAACAATACAATGGTCAAAGATAGTGAGGGGCAACGGGGTGACGTCATCCGCTACCTACCGTCCCCCCACCTTTTCAAATCCACTTTTACCCCTGCTCTCAACATTGAAAACATATTACATTACATTCAACACAATATTTCTATTACAATTTGTGAAAATTTTCCTTACATTATTTTCTACTAACGTTCTAAAAATGCACACCCTGTCAGTGGCGTATTTACGATTTTGTTTCGTGGAGGGAATTTTTGCTAACTTTATGTGAAAATTGTGCAGGATATTTCATTTACTTGAATATAGTAAAACAAAGTTTGGTGGGACTTAAGCCCGGAAAGCTTATTTAACGCCACTGCTTCCTGTACTTCATTAAATGTTCTCCAAACACATTTTAAAAAATATTTCCGGCAAATATTTGGGATACTTCTCAGATCTAACAAGGAATATATTTTCTCTAATAACGGAAGAGTAGCTATATTCTGAAAACAATGTAAAAATGTTTCTATAATAGATCTATATCAGAAAATGTTGTTCACTAAAGACACAAAATATTTTCCAAAACAAAGTGGAAAACATTTTTCTATTCATTTTAATGTTTTCTTTTACCTGCTTTAAAGTTTTATATCCAAAATTTGATAAAATATTCTGGAAATAATACTAAAATATCATACGAAAACATTTAATTTAAGTTATAGAAGAAGATTACCAAAATACTTTTGTAAAAATTAAGTAAACTTTTTAAACATTTCTGAAAAATATTTCTTATATTACGAAATATTTTTTTTAAATATTCTAAAAGTTTTGTCACTTATATTTCTAATTCTTGAAATTTTACAATATCGGCATTTGAAAGCATCTGTTTACATTCATGTAAATAAGTTAATCCAATAATCGAGATTTGAAAGCAATTAGATACAACCATAAGTAATTACATAAGAATTGTAAAATAACAATGATTATTAAAGAAACTGTTATAATGAAAATTTCAAATGAAGCAGTAAATATCTATTCTTCGGTACTTTGTTCCCATGATGTTCGGCAGGTACTACTAAATCTTCTGCTTTCAAAGGCTCCTAAATGTTTCTATAATATATATTTAATACCTTTTCTCGTAAAAATAGAAAATATTGCAAATAACGTATTAGAAAACATTTTTTAAATATGTGGAGTATATTTCGTTCATTGTTTTCCGTATGACATACGGAAAACATTTTTAGTATCATTTCAAAAATATTTCCCTTCTCAACAGTGAAAATATATTAAATTAGATTCAAAACAATATTTCTAATATATTTTGTGAATATTTTCCTGGATTTACTTTCCGGAAAGCATTCTCAAAATGTACTCAAGGTAATTTCTGAAATGTTTTACAAACATTTTTGGGAAAATATTTTCGGGAAATATTCGGAATACATTGGGGAAACCAGCATGGAAATGTACAGAGAAGGAAAATCTTTTGGAAACCAAGGAAAATATTTTCTTTTGATTGAGGAAATATTCCTTGCCGTGTGGGAGCATTTCTTAAATTCGTTATGTCCTTATACATGTCTCAAATGATTTTACTTTTACTATTGTCTTCAAATTCCTTAATTTTGGCTTTCGAAGGGTCGCATTTTTCTGCTTTAAAATGTATGGAAGTTTCCCACCTAAGACAACGAAATTTTGTTTAGTTATTTCGGTCGAATTTTGTAGCCAACGCAATTTTGAATGTTTTGTCCTCTCTGCTAGTTTAATGCATTCCTGGTCGAACCATGGTAGTTCCTACCTATTTTCATGTGTCCCAATTTTTCTTTTGCTGAAATTTTAATTATATCTCTGATTTCAATCCAAGTATCCTCAACACTAGTACATTCCGAATCTTTTAAAACCGAGAATTTATTCGAAACTTCTATCTGATATTCCCCTCTCACCTGATTCTCCTCTAGTTTCTTTAAATTAAACCTCTCCGTTTTCAGACATCGAATATTTCCTTTATTCAACGAAAATATCTCTCTTATTATCGCTACCAGGTAGTGATGAGTGTCACAGTCAGCTCCTTTAAACGACCGAACATTAGTTATGCTAGACTGTCTTCTTCTATCTACTAAACCGTGATTGATTTGATTGTGTGCTTTTCCGTTTGGTGAGGTCCAAGTATATTTATAACCGTCGCGATTAGGAATTTTGTACTCGTCACGATACGGTTTATAGATCTTGCTAAGTTCACGAGTATAATACCGTTGTCATTACTTTCCATATGCAGACTTTCATTCTCTATAATCAATTTGAAAATATTCTCTCGTCCTACCTTCGCATTGAAATTCTCTAACAGAATTTTCATAAGGTATCGCGGGAGTTGGTCAAATGCCCATTCCACTGCTTCGTAAAAACTGTCTTTTATATCATCATCCTTGTCTTCTGTTGGGGCATATGCATTTAAAACAACAATATCACACTACCAACTCTTCAGAGCGATAAATGAAAGGATGTCATTAACAAATTCAATCCGTTTAATCGCTGATATTATTCGGTTTTGAACTAAAAACCGTGTTCCTAATTAGTGATTTTTATTTCCTTCCCTGTAAAAGAACGTAAAATTTCTGGACTTCACAGTTCCACTTCCTTCCTGATCTCCTACCAGGTCCATCCTGTATTTCTCAAACTCGCTCTTTACGGATTTTAACGCGCCTGCTCTATAAAGACTTCTAATATTCCATGTTCCAAGTCTCACGTCCATCTTACTTTGCTGAGGTCGTGCCAAGTTATCAGTTCTGGTCCCAGGCTTCTGTGGATGTTTTTGAAGAAGTGTCTTTTGTAAGAGGATGAGGTTCTTAGTCTCACGCCAAACCCTCAAGCTGGGGAACCATCCCTTATCGTCTGTCCGAGACTACTTATTCAGTATATTCGCAGCTAACCTCTATATTTAGAGGTCTTCTCCACGATTCGCAACCTGAGGACGCACCATGCTTTGATGACAAAAACCGAGGGAAGTACACTACATAAATAAATACTGTTTTCGCCCCTACGCTTATTTTCACTAACAAAAAATCGTAACTGTTATCACCCTTATCTAATAAACAGATATTGTATTTAGTCTTTGCTTCAGTTGATCCTAAGCAGTATCATTGATCGTGAGCTGTTTTGGTCCTGTGCCGTTCCGGCCGTATGCCCTTTCGATCGTACGCAGTCTCTGCATATAACCTGAACCAGCATAGGATCGATAATCTATAGCAACACACATTAAAGAGATAATAAAATTATTGTCTTTTAGGCGCATGATTAAAAGTTAACTTATTTCAGGACAGCGGCTAGAAGTGTAACGCACATGACCGAAACGGTGTAGGGCCGAAACAAGTCTCTGAGCTGAAATTTCGGTCGTATGCCGTTTCTGTCCTGTGCCGTGTCGGTCCCACGCCGCATTCCCTTTACGTCAAGGTGACAGAAACAAACGTTTTGGTGTGACGTCATATCTCGGTATCCCTCTCTGAGCCTTATTGAAAGCTTCAGGATATTCTTTCACAATGCAGTTCCTTGCTGTAAACTACAAATAAAGTTAGTGAAATGGTAAAAGGAAAAGTGCCAAAATAAGTAAAACATTTACTTTTTATAAAATTAACATGTCAATAAGACCTATTCTTCTAGTTTAAAATACATGAAAGGCCGTTTCTAATGTTCTATCATTACAGATATTTTAGGTACATATAAGCAGGATTACTGTGTTATTGTATTACACCAAAACCATTAGGATTCTAAGTACTATATCAGTTTAAATTAAATCACGCACAGATTGAGAATATCTAAGGCATCATATTTAGCTTCTTATTTTGAAGATTTGACTTGAATGTCCACGTCATTATACTGCGGCTACAAATAAACACTTTCTGCACCAAAAAGATCTCAATGTCTTTTAAAAAGTCCTTATCCTACTGCATCTTTACATCGTTTTTATTATTTATTGTACACTCATGTCCAAAATGATTGTCGCATATCTATAACTGTCTTCTTGCAAGAATATAATTTGATAATGATTTTGCAGGGTGCTTTTAATACTGATACTATGTGCAGTGGCGGCGGTTGGACGTCAAAAGTGAGGGGGCAAGACGATCTCAATATTTGTATATCAATGTTAGTTTTTTGGTTGCTTCTAACATTTTGTTTGACGAAAGGTTGTATAACTATTAGGATACTGTATTGTCCAGTTAAAATATCGTATATCGTGTTTCATATTTTACTAAGTAAATTGACAAGAGCAACGCAAGTAGATACTAGACCTTTGTACCCTTAAACAACGAAGGTGAAATAAGAGATTTGATTCCTTGTTCATGAACATCTTAAAATTATGTTTGGAAAATTGTGTGGTCAGATTAGGGGCTTATTTGATAACAAATTCGCAAAACAAACAGAAAGGATAATATTAATCGAATAGTAATGAAAAATGAGGCTTGTTTCGCAAAAGTTATATTGAAACTGGTAATTAATGAACAACTTATATTTTTAATTCCATGCAGGTTATTACATGTTATTACTCTTAGAAAAACAGTAAATACTACAAGCATATGCTGCGACATTTAAAGAAATACTTTTGCAGCTTCCCGAAAAATGTTCGTTGCCATTAGGTAGTTTGCACTTTCTTGGAATACATCAAAACTCAACAATACTTAGAATCACTCCACACTCCAGTTATGCAAAATAATTCTAAAACCTAGAATTATGTTGAATTCACTAAATTTAATTGTATATACAAAATTGTATACAGTATGTTTACCCCTAAATTCATATATTACACTGCAAAACAATGCCGCGCCTTTGACGTGGGAGACCCGGGTTCGATTCCTGGTGGGAGCTCATGTGGGTTTGTATTCCACGCTAATCAGTAGGTCCACGTCTCATATAGCCTCACTGCTGAACGGGATGTTAAACTCAAAAAAAATCAAATCAAAATATTCCTTTTAGAAAGAAGAAAAGATATTTTAGGAACAAAGCTCTGAGAGTATCCCACCCCCCGAAGGAGACAAAAATAATACGTCTATAATATAATAATAAATAGAATAGTACCTACAGTGCTCTCCCCGGAATACTAAGTGTGAGCCCCGGAACATTATTTCTGAAAGAAACACTGCTTGTGATTTTTTTTTTTTTTTTTTTTTTTTTTTTTTGCGAAATGTTATCCCAATAAATTCTAAAGCGACTGACTAACATATCGAGCCCTTGTAAGAAGAAATGAAAGTACACGCGAATTGTGGTACTCCAATAGGTTAATTTTTGGGCCATTTTTCGTGGCAATTAAAACGCAATTCATGTGGTTTCTTCACTGTACGGGAAGACAACCAATACGTACTCTCGGAACGGCAGATATTTTATGGCACCATTTTTATACTATGAACCATTAATACATACAAAAACTTTATATTTCCAAATGAAATTATATACAGTAATGGGCAATTTAAAAAAGTGGGGGGGCAACTGCCCCCCTTTGCCCCCCCCTAATCGCCGCCCATGACTATGTGTATAATCTGGAAATGTATATTTGTGGTGAATTTCATAGGAAAATAATTATAAATACGAAAATTAGAATGAGTAAAACAAAATGTTGCTAAATGGACAAGAAAGTTTTGTTTTCGTTTTATTGTTATTATTTACTGCTCTTTTGAGATGAAATTTGGCACACACATCTCTTTGCCGATTATACGCTTACTAACATTATAAGAAATACCGGGCGAATTCGTTATCAAATTATATTCCTACAACAACATATTTATAGACATGCGACAATAATTTTGGACATGAGTGTACATATCAGCAACTGGTCACCTCAAACCATTGCTACAACTATTCCTATCTTAATGCTATAAGAATCGTATTTTATAGCTCTTTACTTTTTTACTATATTTCTACAAAGAAAATGTTTTCGTGGTGACCGCAGTGGTTTGGAGCTGAAGAAAGCTGTAGTGAATAGAGGCAAACAGATGGTTAGGGTGCCCAAAGAGCATCATAAAGAAGAGAAGTGCTTGAAAATTTTTCTTCTGATTTAGGTACCGGTTCTCAAACCTAGGCACTATAATAATACAATTTCATATATGGTCCTACATAATTTTATTTTGGATGTAAATTATTTAGGCTCCAAACTCGTATTTCTAATCGTCATGACTACATGGCGCCCTAGCATGAACAAGAGGAATATTGACAGAAATTCAATATGTATTACATGTGTTGTTGCTTTGAAACTTCGACATTTTTCTTTTCAATAACCTCACACGAAATAGTGTTCCAAGTATAAGAACATAACTCTATTTATATTCTTCCTTTCGTCAGCTCTGATGTGATTAATGTATGGTGCTACACTTGCAAAAGATTACATTATGTTTTGTTTGTTTTCGGAGGTCCACAAGGAAAACAAAATCATAAAAGCAAACGTTTGGGAAGTTCAGTCTTTTGTTAAGTTTCGTCAGAGTAGATTGATTTCCCTTATGTTGCTTCACTCACTGGAAGAGAATATTGTATTTATTACTCGTCATGACGTACATAAGAACATTCATTATCAGAGAACACGATGGATTGGAGTGCTCACCTCAAGTGGGAGGGATCTGGGGTTCGAACAGTGACCGTATGATTTAGTGTTAGACAACATCGTGTCAATGGGTTTCCTCGTGATTCTGATGTTTCCTTCCACATGACCATTCCACCGATTCTTTTATAATAATTCATTATCATTATTCATCCGTTTCCCTTTGCCTACACACAGAGAAATCCCTTCTCCGGACAGTGGTATATTGTACAAATATACGATACCCTCTTGCTTACTATAGAAATCAGTACGGAGCATACGTTACCCGTATGCTACATAGGCACTGCCCTTAGATGTCACATCATGCCGTTGCAGGATGTCTGACATCTAACAGTTTTCCGTATATAATATGCATATACTTATGTTACCTTCGTCAGTTATATGTTATATACGCCCATTTGTATGTGAGATCCTGACCGCCTATATTGTTTCATACGAAAGTACGTATGGATGGAACAGTTATTCAGAAAGTATTATAAAACATGCGTTTTCAGTTATACGTCTGCTGTACGTTGTCCAAAAACTACAGGAATTACGCATGTAACCTATCTTTTTACGTACGCCACCTGCAATTTTTTTCTTAGTGTACATGGCATATTCGTGGAATATAAAAGTAGACATTTCGTATTATTTTATTAAGTAATGAGACAATTGTATCTAGTTTCTTGTCATTACTGAGACCACATCTGTTTATTTGTTGCTTTAAATGTTTATTCATGTTTTCAAAATCCGTAAATATGCACATGGACTAAATAAAAAAAAAAAAAAATACGAGTATGTTCAATGGGCTAAGAAGAACGACGGTATGCACGAGATATTATGATGAAATAATATTTTTAATGTGTTAAGTAGTTCGATGATAGCACTGGTGAATTCTCACAAAGTTCATGGACATGATTATCATCTATGTATGTGCGTTGTTGTGTGAAACTCACAAGTCAGAAAAGTATTTAGGTTATTTTTGCTTCGGGAAATATTTTCTTATATTTTAATTTCCTCGGGCTTCCTCCTGAATGCATAACTCTCGAATTCACGGCCAACATGTACAGCGGAAATAGCACTCTACGATCAAATCACAGTGTTTTTATATTGTTGATTTTTCTTAAGAATCGATAAAATTCGCTTTGTAAAGTTGGTCGGTGACCAAAACGTGAGAACATTAATTTAAAAGTTTGGCCTGCAAACAATCTCAATAATATTGCAAGTTAGTAAGTATGCTACAGTTTTGTCCGATATTCAAGTATAGCTATTGAAACAATTTTTAGTAAATAAATAGACAATAGTTTACTTTTTAATCCTTTTAAATTATATATACTATTATTAGTATATCGGGTAGTGTCTTCATTATTCGATTTAAAAAGAATCAGTAAAGCTTTTTACTTCAACCTTTTCTGTTTTGTCAAGCATGGAAGCATTGTAAAACACGTTACGTATGGTTTCACGCCTTTCTGCGTCGAGACACGTCATAACGTATTAAAAAAAAATTTTTTTTTAGGCTTATTTTTATAATTCTTTGGCGGGCTTACTTTTGCACCTACAAGATTGACATTTTGCACATACATTTAGCGCAACCCATACTAGTTTTCAGATTTTTTCAAGTCTACGTTTATACAGGAGGTTCCAGAGGGGGAAATGATTAAAAAAAAACCTTACATTTTTAAACAAATACATTTTTTTCACAACTTTTCCACCTCAGATAAATGATGGAGATGTGAATGGTTCTGTTTGAAACGCTGTTCTATTCTGAACAGAATGATGTATGAACCATGATCGTATTATAAACAGGGATATTTCAGGAATTTTTTATATTACATCCGAGTCTTTTGGATTAATTTAGAGCATTGGATCTCATTCATAAATATTTTTTTACTGCCCTTACTATTCAAACATTTAGTACACCCTTTAGTATTTTTTTAAGTAAATTTTGATATCTGTGTGAGGGGTCCAGAGACAGGCACGGAGCCAAGGGAGGATCCGGGGGTCCGGACCCCCCCCCCTTCGAGAAAAGAAATGAAAAAAATTAAGAAGAATGAAACAAAATGAAATGAGAAAAAGAAGGATCAGCGTTAAAAATAAAAAGCTACAGGAAGCTTTTGGTTACTCTTTCTTATCAGGAAATTTGTATTACTTGCAATACATGGTGGCGAGATTAGCGAGATATCCTGGAAAAGTTAGGGGATTTGAAATTTCTAGAAAAGTTACGGAATTCTCAGAATTTATGCACTAGTGAGGGAGATTTCAAGCTTCCGAAAGCATAGTGTCGTTATGTAACAGCGTGGACATTTTTTATCATAATTTTTCGTCATCGCATCCTTGCAGTATCAAACATGTTATTTCAAAAAGAATTTCTGGTGCTTCTTTAACCTATCATTTGGAATAGACAGTAGTTGACGGAAAAATAATAATTAAAAAAAAAAATTATGTGGAAAGAAAGTTCTGTTAGCATTTGATTCAACAGAGAAAGAGGCGCAAATATTGTAAAATATTTTACAAGATATTATCGACTATGTACTTTTTATAATAGTCAATATGTAGTTTTTATAATAGTTGAGGTCAAAATGAAAGGAAAATTGTTATATTTGAATGAACAGAAGAAGCCCGTAAATATTGTAAAATCTTTTTCAATACGTTTATTATTATTTTACTCGAGATTTCTTCAGTTTGTTATTAAAATACTTACCACACATCCTCATTTTATTGTCCTAACAAACCAATATATGTTGATAGTAAAGTAGTTTACATTGATCGAGCTCCTGGGCATTCAGAATTTCACGTCACGCTCCACCCCCCTCACTCCCGAAATCCTGGCTAAACGAACCAATATATGTTCCGGTAAAATAGTTTAGAATGATCGATCCCCTGGTGTGATGACAACAATATTTCATGTCACGGATCCCCCCACCTTCACGAAATTCTGGCTACGTGTCTGCCAGAGAGGGTTAAAATTTTAAAAGAAAATAAAATTCAGAAAAATCCCGATTTCTCTAACAAATTTCCCACCTCAGGGGCATGAGAGGGAAATGTGAATGGTACCGTTAAAAAAAGGCTGTTCTATTCTGAAGAAAGTGAGGTAGAAACCATGATCCTAGGATAAGTAAGGATGATCCTATAACTGCTTGACGGATAGTCTATAATTTACCCTAAAAAAGCCAAAATTTTAAAGGGTTAAAGAAGACAGAATAAAGTTCTGTTATTTTTCCTATTCTTTGTTTTATTAGCAACATGTTTTCCGACATATTTGGAAGACATATATTGTATCTTTCCCTAAGCCCTTTCTTTACTGAGCGGCGCAAACAGTTTGCCCTAAACCGACATATGATGTACAAACATGGTGGTCCTTGTTTTAAACGGAATTCAATCGCAAATTTTCGCTATTAGAATCATTTCATGAGCGAAAGGAAGTGGTCTCCGTAATCAGGTAGCGCTGAAGTATTTTTAGCACAATAAGAAAATGAGAGGAAATGTCTATTTTTCATTTATCATCCATCCTTCTTCTTTGATGGATGTATTCACTACAAAATATTACATTAACGAATATTGGTAAATCAGTGCAACTGTAAGTTTTATGTCATAACTTACTCATAACTACACGGTTAGTATACGCGTCTTTGATGTGGCAGACATAATTCGTTCCACCTGGGAGCATGTGTGTTCGAGTTTCACCTAAAGCTGTAGATCCATATCTAACATAACATTGTGCTAAACAGGACATTCAAGTCTAAACTACTACAACGTTTCAATTCAAACATATTATTACTGTTTTATTATTTCCGAGTATACCTATAGGTTATTTCTAAATCCCTGGGGTAGAAAAAGTAAGGATACAACTTTGTTTAGATTTTGGTATTCTTTTGGCACTACAGGAACTATAATGCTAAAATTGCTGGTGAATACTTTCGACTTATGACCGTTTCAAAGAATATAACAATCTTCCTACTTGGAAAAAAAGATTAAATAAATAAAAACTAGAGGAATCGTCTTTTATTTATTTTTGGATCAAAAGATCCAATATATTTCAGGCATTTTTTTGTAGGCCTTATATCTGGAGAACTACACATAATGTAGCAAAATCCAAACTACGACTTAACTCAGTATGATATGCTTATTCCATAGAAAATACAAAAACTCGATTTAGGGGCAGTTCAAAAATTTTGTAGCCCCTAATCCTAAAACTAATTGGCCAAGACTACAAACTTTTGATGACTTTTTTTTTTCTTTTTTTGACTATTCCTAAAATTCTTGTTTAAAACTACTTCCTTTCCCAATTGATACCTGCTTCTCGTACTTTTTATCACTCCAGTGCAAGAAATACTTAGTTTTATTCCAGACAATTTCAGTTTGTTGTAGAGAGCAACGCATCCATGGTTTTGTGGAGGTTCTTCCTTTTGCTTATCCATTCTCATTTCACAAACTTTTTCATAATAATTAACACTTTCGTTAATATTCCATCTCCTTCCGTCTACAGGAGATATTTGACAAAGTATTAAAGTGGTCAAACAAGCAATTTGTAAGATCGTAGCAATAGTAGCAACCAATCACAAAAACAACATATATAAGCAAATTAGTCAGTATATACTGTCGATATTTTTAACATAGTATAAACTTCGTATAATATCATAATATTGATTTCTCATGATTGTCTCCTTTGGTTAAAATCAGGAACGTAGGGTGAATTAAGGCTACAAGGCTACATACAAGCGTATGCAGATATTCATACATCAGTCTCAAATAATGTTTTTAGATGTTGATACAAAGAATTTTATTTAAATTGATTTATTTTATAATGCGCTGTTTAAACATCAACCAGGTACTAATTGATTTTGAAGTTTCATTTTAGGCTATTTTCATATAGCCTTCAGCCTTTCTCATGGAATCAAGTAGAGTGGGCGGCAACAGTCACTCAGCCATCGTTCTCAGTAGACGAATACTATTTAGGCAATACACGAAATTCAACACGATGCAACGGAAATACACGAATGCTGACGAAGCTTGCTAAGGCTAGTCTTTCGGGTGTTCGGCAAGACGAAAGTGACAGACGCGATCTTGTCAGGAAATAGAAACCAGAAAGACTATGAAAAATTTAGT
The DNA here is from genome assembly GCF_964235325.1 of Thermobia domestica. Lineage (NCBI taxonomy): Eukaryota > Metazoa > Arthropoda > Insecta > Zygentoma > Lepismatidae > Thermobia > Thermobia domestica. Next base: position 174,464,066 of record NC_137469.1, on the reverse strand, counting down.
AACTCGCATTCAGTAAAACTTCCAAAAAAAAAAAAAAAAAAAAGAGAGAATAAAAATACGATATCATGAATAGTAGCCTACCTCTTCCCGTACTGATTTGCGTTATCACAAGCTGCGTTGCGATCAGCAAGTTTGGCGAAAATGATGCCAAATGAGGCTACATGTGAAGCATATCTCTTTTAATACTGCCATCTAAAGAATAGTTATTTCTCTAAGAATGTGTTATACTGGTTTCTTTGACAAAGTACTTTGTCAGTTTTGTGTGATTTATTGAGGTGACATATAGATTAGGGTGGAGCAAAAAAAAAAAAAAAAGTTCAAATATCGAATTCAATATGGCTCAAAAGTTGCGTATTCGCGTGGTAATCAACGAAAAAAAAATCACACTTTGGATCTTCAGATCGCGCAAATGGCCTAAAGTTTGAACAAAATGACAAAAAAAAAAAAAAAAAAGCCTTTACGCAAAGAAATCAGATTTTCGAGTATCGAATTCTAATAGGGCTTAAAAGTTACGTATTCGCGTGTTAATGAATGGAAAAGTAACGAGAAAAATCACACTTTGGATCTTCCGTTTGCGCAAACTGTCTAAAGCTTTTAAAAAAATATATAGAACACACCAAAATTTACAGATTATTTTTTTATTATTTCTATAGCGTCTAATTACTTTATTTTAGTCGCGGGAAGTCATGTTTGTTAATAATTCGTTAATGTGACTGATTTTATACATTTTGTTTTCATAATGATTTTGCAGCTTCTCGCCCATTTCTCAACGCTTTCTTCTTCATGAAACGAGCCGGGAACTCACCACGAGGAGATCGCTGCAATGCGAGTTCCATCCATACCTTACCCAACCATCCTACCAATTAAGATGTGCTAAATTATGTTGATTTAGTCAAGGATTTAGCCTTAAAATCAGATTTTTTTACAAGAAAATTAAATCTGGACATTGTGAGTCTTGAGAGCAAAGTTGCTCTTATATAGCTATCTCTGTTTTCCTGTCCACACACTTTTCCTGCAGACCCTATGACAAGTTTGACACATCTTCCAACTTCCTGAGTATGGCATGGAAAATTTGAGAAGTCAAACTCATGACCAGATTTGTCATACAAAACTGATAATATAGTTTCTGTTGTCAAGCTTTCGAGCACTGGAGGGGGAGGTAGTTTACATTTTCTCCAATCTATCAGCTCACTGTAGTTCGTGACATCAAAATTTATTGAAAATGTCATAAAAGTTCTAGCAGATTTCCCCTTTGGATCTTCATTTCTTGCCTCTAGCACTCTCGTGTAACCCAATTCTCGTACGTGTTGTTCCTCATCCACTGTCATAACCAACAATATGTTCTCTGGATGACAGAAGAACGCGTTTCTCTCAATCACAGGATCGATGATTCTTTTAATGTTGTTTGGCAAATGTCTTGCTGTTTGAACTACTTTCAAAATATGTTTAGGTCCACATTTCACTGACTGTTATCTCTTTTTGTCGAACCAAACAGTGGCATATGTCTTTATAATGTAGTTTATAAGCACTTTGAGCCCGTTAGTAGGATTTGTTTAAGAAACATATAACCGTATGACCAGGTTTACAAATGTCAGTCATCGGGAGTGACGGAGAGGTCCAGGATCTTTTATAGCCACATCTGGAGCACACTGACCTGTCTGAATTGCTCTATTAGAACTTGTATGGCACCTTCAATAAATTTTGATGTCACGGACTACAGTGGGCTGATAGATTGGAGAAAATGTAAGCTGTCTCCCCCTCCAGTTCTCGAAAGCTTGACAACAGAAACTATCTTATCACTTATAGATGACAAATCTTGTCATGACTTTGACTTCTTAAATTTTCCATGCCATACTCAGAAAGTTGAAAGATGTGTCAAACTTGTCAAGGAATCTGCAGGAAAAGTTTGCGAACTAGAAAACAGAGATGGCTATATTAGAGCAACTTCGCTGTCAAGACACACAACGCCAAAATTTGATTTAGAAAAATCGTAATTTAAGGCAACGTTCCAGACTAAATCAACTTAATTTAGTATACCCTAATTGGTAGGATGGTTGGGTAGGGTGTGGGTAGAACTCGAATTGTAGCCCCCTCCTCGTGGTGAGTTCTGGGTTATTTCATGAAAATAGAACGTTGAGAAATGGGCGAAGAGCTGCAAAATCATTGTGAAAATAAAATGTATAAAGTTACTCAAATTAACAAATATGACCTTCCACAACTAAAATAAAGTACTTAGACTGTATGAAAATAAAAATAAGTAATCTGTATATTTCTTGCGTAAAGGTAAATTTTGGTGTTTTTAATAATTTTGATTAAACTTTAGGCTGTTTGCGCGAACTGGACATCCAGAGTGTGATACTTTTCCTTACTTTTCCATTGATTAACACGCGAATATACAATTTTTGAGCCGCATTAGAATTCGATACTCGAAAATTTCATCTTTTCTATCCACTCTAATGTAGATCTACTGATGTCATTGAGAACGAGATATCTTTCACCCGTCTCACAATAAAGGAAAAAGTTGAATAAACAATAAGCTATCCACTTAGTCTCTCTAGCTTGAGGAATAGATAAAAAGCAAGTAATACTTAAGACATTTCCAATGTAAGTGGTACCATACAAGACTATCCTTAACTAGAAGCGCAGAGAATCAATAATAACTTTGCACTCATATACACATACAACAAAGAACAAAAGAGCTAACAGTGATCTCAATAGGACTGTGCCCCTCATAACCACCCTTAGCTACGGACCTTATTTCAGTCTACACATTTCGAAACTTCACACTACGTTACTGGTTAAAATAAACTATCAGAGATGATTATAATAAATGATAAGTGAAAGAGTAAAACTACATAACTTCCACAGTTTGAGCCTGATTCAACTCCCGGACTTTGTGGAATAATGCCTTAGACTTCTGAACCATGTAAGTCAGTAGAGTTCTTAAAGGCATAAACCAAAATCCGCAATCTATGCCATAATTAGAGACCGGATGTTTAGGCATTAAAATCATGAAAAATAGGCAGGCAAATAGACAGTTAAAATTTAAAAAAAAATAGGCACTAAAATATAATTCAAAATAATGAAGATAAATACTCAATACAATCAAAAAATAAATTCAAGTCACAGATAACGTTCAAAAAATATAGAAACATATCTGTTTGTTAATATTCGCTTTTACTATATATATATATATATATATATATATATATATATATATATATATATATATATATATATATAGGGCTTGAAAAATCGACTTGCAATCGCCAGTAGCGAGTACTTTTTTACATTTGGCGAGTAGAGTCCGATCAATCCACAAGAGATTCAAGAATAGCAGATGTCGCTCTTTTTTCTTTTGTTAGAGACATGCTAATTAACAAAATTTTAAAAACTATATTGATATGTTTATTATGTCGCGAGTGATTTTCGTTTATTTGTATAAACACTGTGACTTAGAAAGGTATGGCTAGTACTTGCAAGCAAGATTTTTCAACCCCTATATATATATATATATATATATATATATATATATATATATATATATATATATATATATATATATATATATATATATATATATATATATATATAAACGAAGCTTGACATGTATTCCACGTATATTTGTTAAATACATTCTCTGCAGCATTTTATCATTACACATAACAGCCCAAATTTTATACTTTACCAGCACACACAGTAGTTCAAAGTTTTCTAGCACTTTATCAATACACATAGCAGTCCAAAGTTTTACATCTTATCACTACAAAGAACACTAATTACTGGAAAAAAGCAGAATTCATTCCTGAAACGCTAAATTATACTTTTTCCTCCAACAAAATCTTATTTTGAAGAAACTCTGTAGAATATTTAACATTAGGCACTAATGCAATTATTTAGGCAGGAATGGACGAAATTGGCAAAAAAGGCAAAATAAAATGGGCTTAAATTGAAACTATAACCCCCATATAAACTGTAAAACGTTATTTTTGATCATGCTTTAATATTAAAGAATAGGCATTTTACCTAACCTCCGGTCTCTAGTCATAATTGGCACGCTTTCAAAACATTATTAAAACATTGTAACTCTTGGAAACAAATATTAATGTATTTATCTATTACATAAGCATAGGTTGGGATTCAATAACCCGCAACATCCAGACCTGAGGAGTGCCAGACTGCAAAAATGCCGCGATTTTGGATGGTTTTACGCCTATATGCTTATATATTCAACAGGAAATAACTGCCTATATAGTTCTTCAAAACAAGAGGACTTAAGTACTAAATGAAGGGCTATTTAAAATGGTAATGGCTATTTAAAACTAATTCTATGGCCTATGGAACACGAAGGTTTCATGCCGCGTTCAGAAAAGCTCTCCACTGACTTCTATTCTTAGAAAACTGGATCCAGTTTCTACTTTGTATTCCTATTTCTGTGAGATCCGCCTTAATATTCTCCTCCCATCTACGACTAGGTCTTCCTAATGGTCATTTCCCGATTGGTCTTCTAGTCAAGACTTTGAAAGCGTTTCTAGTTTTTTCCATTCACCTGCCAACCTGAGCCTCCTAGACTTGATGACCCTAACAATGTTTGGTAAACCATATAAATTATGTAGTTCCTCGTTATGAAGTTTCCTCCATTCCCCAATCCCGTTCTTTTTGGATCCAGGAATATTGATTTCAGGATTTTGTTCTCAAATACTTTCAGTCTACGTTCTTCCCTCAGATTAAGCGACCATGTTTCGCAACCATACAGAACAACAGGCAAAATTATCATTTTTATATATTTTAAGCTTCAGATTCCTCGAGAGAATTCGTGACGACAAGAGATATTTTGAACTGAATAATAACACAAATTCCTTGCTTTCAGTCACCATTTAATTTCTTCGTGAATATGTTTCTTGTTTGTTAATATTGATCCCAGATATTTGATTGTATCCACTTTATCAAAAGTATTGTTTGATATTTCAGCGCATCCAAAATTTGCAGTATTACGATCCCGACGCATTTCCATGTATTTAGTTTTCTCTGCATCTACTTTCAAACCTAAGTCCCTGCCTTTCTATTCTGCCTTTCTGTGGCACTGTTCACAATCACTTCACACACTTTCAGAACAAACATTTAGTCAATAAATTCTTTGTCTTATTTCAATAGTGCACTTGCACATGTCCATAATAGCAATCCTGAAACAAAGGAATGAAAATAACATGTATCAATATAAAATTATAAACATCCATTCTGACTAAGAAAACTAATGACCTGAGTTGAGTATTGCTCGGAAACGTAATAAAACCGTCTAGATAAGTGGAAAGATGGACGATTGTGTAAATTCAAATAAATACATCAAGAAACAAATGAAGTTGAATATAAATTCCTTTGATGCTGCAGGTAAATACTAGCTACAGGCAAATGGTTATCGATCTGAACCCAGATATTAACATGGTCATTATATTGCAATGTTTGTTTTATGTTGAATTTTGAATTGGATCCCATTGAATGCTCAAAATGAAACTGTGGTGTTTTAGTACAGATATGGGGCTACAAACTAGACAATTTTGAAAAAGTTCACAGGGACATTTCTGTGCGAAATTCAAAATTTTAATTTTAATTTGATTTTTTAAAGTATCGTTTGTATTGCATGTTTTTTTAATATAGTACAACTTGTAGAAAAATCTTTAAGCATTTAAATGGTGTTTCTTCCATATCTTTAGTGCACATATTAACCATTTTATGGCCATTTTTAATAATCGCTGTAACGGAAAAATGTTCTTTTTGAAATTTTTGAACACGTTGTAGGTACACTTTCAGGAGGAGAGGGGTTATATTTGGGACTTTTCATCAATTTTTACAGAAATGTGATGACTTGTTGATTTGACATGGAATGTCCCAGCTATTACTTACATATTATTGAAGGTTCATATTAAACTCATGATATACTTGTTATAGTCCGTGTTCTAGTTGCCCCCCAGTTTTTACCTTCTTAGATTTATATGATAACATTGGCAGTACTATTTAAGATCTCATACTGGAGTTTGAAACAGAACAGTTTGCTTTAAAAAAAAGAAAAAAAAATAAAAAGCTTGAACGATATTTCGACAATCCATAATATAAGGAGCAGGAACAAATCAGCTTTAAACTGAGACAGATATATGATACTGAAATTAAATTGTCAAGTAAATTTCTTTTATTATACTACTCCATAATTTTTTGTAAAGCATCGTTTCTTCTGGCGACTAATCAGGATTGCCCATACGATACTTTATCCCAATCGGGGGCAAAAGTAGGGATGCGCACGAATCGAGACACACTTTGTAAAATTCGCGACGAGTCGAGACAAACGTATTTCTCGACTCGAGACACGAGTTGAGTCGAGACAGCTGGTAAAAGTCTCGACTCGACTCGAATGTCTCGAAAATCTTTCTATAATTTTTTATATTATTTTGAAGAAAGTACTCATTGGTACGAGAATTTCGGAAACTGCAGGACTTGTCAGGTATTCGAGGAGTGCTGTGGTGAGTGTCTTCAACAAGTGGCGAAACCAAGGCGAAACAACATCCAAACGTCGAGGTGTTGGGCGCCCCCACCTCATTACATATATCGGACGTTGTAGGCTAAGCAGACTGGTAAAACAGGACAAGCAGCGAACTGCGTCGGAACTAACATCAGAGTTTAATACTGGGTCAAGTACAAGTGTGTCTGAACTAGTGCTGTAAAATTTCCGGACATTTTGAACCTATTGGTATAAAACCATATTTTTGCGATTTCTTTCCGGAAAAATTAGAAACATTGGGGAAAAAAATATGTTTGTATTAGGTTAATTTTAGTAGTAATGATATCCTTTTTTTTTCAAACGCGTGAAAAATATAAGTTCAAAAATTTCAATATTGCGAATATTAAAAAATAGCACTGGAAAATAAAACTATTCCAGTTATTATCTGTATTAAAATACTAGATTTACGCGTATATGTTTGTACCCACAGAAAAGTTTATATGTTTATCTCCAGTCCTTTCGACAATGAGATCTTGAACCCACAAGTGCTAGAAACGTACCGTTTTCATTGGTCGATTCCAAATTTTGTGTAAATTGTCCAGTTCTAATGAATATATATATATAAAAAAAACATGGCCATTAGTTCTTTATTAAATTTTTAGGGGTATACTGGAAGTACTGAAATTTTTGAAAAAGTAAAGCTTCATAGCCTACGAGTTATATATTCCAACATCACATAGATGTATATAGGGATTTGAGTAGCAGGCCCCGGCGTATATCTCGCCGAGTCAGCAAAAATTTTAGTTACGTCATAGATCAAAAGTCAATGACCTTGGCCCGGGGTCAATGACGTAGGGATACTTAGGACCACCCCCTCTAAATTTTGCAGGGGTACCATGGCCAACCCCTAAATTTTGGCAGGGGTACCTAGGACCACCCCCCTTAAATTTTGGAAATTGCCAAATTTAAAAATTCGGTATGGTCGCCTAGGACTATAGTATGTACCTCTATTAGTATTGGGGGTCTAAGTCGTTCCCTTTCATGGGTAAAAAATTGCCAAAAATTCAAATTTCGTGGGTTTTTGACCTAATTTATCCCCTTTGATGAGGTGTTATTACCCTATACGATTATATGGGCGTATACAGGGGTCCATTACCTTTCATAAGACATGGGTATTTAATGCACCCATTGAAAAATTTTGGAGGGGTACCTTGGCCCACCCCTTAAATTTTGGAAATTGCCAAATTTAAAAATTTGGTATGGTAGCCTAGGACCATAGTATGTACCTCGATCAGTATTGGGGGTCTATGTCGTTCCCTTTCATGGGTAAAAAATTGCCAAAATTTGAAATTTCGGGGGTTTTTGACCTAATTTATCCCCTTTGATGAGGTGTTATTACCCTATATGATTATATGGGCGTATACAGGGGTCCATTACCATTCATAAGACATAGGTATATTAATGCACCCCTTGAAAAATTTGGGAGGGGTACCTTGGCCCACCCCTTAAATTTTAGAAATTGTCCAATTTAAACATTTGGTATTATAGTATAGGATCCTAATATGTATTATGATAAATTTGGATGGTCCACCTCGTTCCCTTTTAGGGGTACCAAATTGCCAAAATATAAACGTAAGCAATACGTAGTACCACGTGTTTGGTTTTGACCTAAGTTATTTCCTTGGATGAGGTCCTATTACCTTATATAGTTATATGGTCATGTATAGGGGTCTATTACCTTTCATAAGACATGGGTATATTGGTGCACCCCTTTAAAAATTTGGGAGGGGTACCTTGACCCACCCCTTCATTTTTAGAAATTGCCCAATTTAAACATTTGGTATAATAGTTTAAAACCCTAACATGTGTCACTATAAATTTGGGTGGTCCACCTCGTTCCCTTTCATGGGTACAAAATTACCAAATTTTAGTACAACCACGTGTTTGGTCTTTTGACCTAATTTATCGATTTTGATGAGGTGTTATTATCCTATATGGTTATATGGGTGTATACAGGGGTTCATTACCTTTCATAAAACATGGGTATATTAATGCACCCCGGGGAGGGGTACCTTGGCCCACCCCTTAAATTTTGGAAATTGGCCAATTTAAACATTTGGTATAATAGTATAGGACCCTAATATATATTACTGTAACCTCGTTCCCTTTTAGGGGTACAAAATTGCCTAAATATAAACGTAAGCAATACGTTTTACCACGTGTTTCGTTTTTTACGTAATTTATTCGATTGGATGAGGTCCTATTACGTTATATCGTTATATGGTCATGTATGGGGATTCATTTCCTATCATAAGACATAGGTACATTTGTGCACCCGGGAGGAGTACTTTGGCCCACCCCTTTAATTTTGGAAATTGCCCCTTTTCATGTTTGGTATTATAATATAGGACCCTAATATAGATTAGTATAAATTTGGGTGGTTCACCTCGTTTCCTTTCATGGGTACGAAATTGCCAAATTTTAGTACAACCACGTGTTTGGTTTTGGCTCAATTTATCCCCTTGGATGAGGTCCTATTACCTTATATGGTTATATGATCATGTATATATTGGTCCATTTCCTATTATAAGACATGGGTACATTGATGCACCCCGGGAGGGGATTCGGTATCATAGTACATGCCTCAACATGTATCATGATAAATTTGGATGGTCCATCTTGTTCCCTTTCATGGGTAAAAATTGCTAAAATATAAACATAAGCAATATGTTGTACCATGTGTTTGGTTTTTGGCCCAATTTCTCCCCTTTGATGAGGTTCTATTACCTTATATGGTTATATGATCATGTATATGTTTTCATTTCCTATCATAAGACATGGGGACATTGACGCACCCTTTAAAAATTTTGGGAGGGGTACCTTGGCTCATCCACTTGGTTTTAGAAATTGTTTAATATAAGCATTGAGTATCATAGTACAGGACTTCAATATGTACCACTATAAATTTGGATAGTCCACATCGTTCCCTTTCATGGGTAAAGAACTACCAAAAATCAAATTTGGAGGTTATTGGCCCCGTCTGATAAGGATTTAACACGTTATATGGTTTATTACCTCTATATGTTTATGTTCTCTTTTAAATTTGGGAATTATCAAGTAACAAAATTCGGTAAACGTTTTCTAGGACCCATTGTAGATGATGGTGTTCCTCTTATGACCAAATATTCAAAAATTTAAAGGTTATTGACCGGCTTTATTATTAAATGAGTATAGGATTTATTACTTTTCATAAGACACAGGTGTATTTGAGTACCAATCTTAAATTTTGGGAGGGGTACATTTCTTATTGTCATATCAATAATTGGTAATTGTTCTTAAAATTGGATAGTATCTCATTCATTGGGTAAATCATTGTCAAATATGAGTATGATCACGTGATCAGTTATTGACCTATGATGGATAATTTGAGAATGCGTCATTGGTTTTGATTATTCCCGCCAAATATAAACGTAAGCAAGACATTGTACCACGTGATTGTCCTTGATGAGGTAGTGTACAGGGATTCATTTCCTTTGTTGTGGTACTTCTTAAGTTTGAGTACACACTTCTAGAAAACAGTTGGTTCAACTCAGGTAAACAATTGACGGACATTATTGACCTTATTGAACATATAATGATATGATTAACTCTAAGACTTAGGTATATCAAGAGAAGTATTCTTTAAATTTGGGAATGGTGATAAACAGAATTTTAATATAAGGCGCGAAATTTGAAACAATACATTGAACTTTAGTCACAGCTCATAGTCTAAGATCATTGGTGGGGAACGATTTGACCTTGAGCTTTAGAAATCTGATAGCTAACCTTATTGAATCTTATGACTCATAGCCGAAAAGCAATACATGCTACAACATTTTGAAATTTAATCATAAGGTGATGTGATCTGACACTAGCAAAGTTATTGTTAATGCAATTTGATTGGCTGATCACTATCTTTCCTGCAATCTGATTGGTTGATCACTATCTTTCGTGCAATCTGATTGGTTGATGATTTTCAAATCTTTGCTGCATTCAGTTTTAAGTTTTGTTTAACATTTAAAATTCTTGGTTTCGTTCAACATCTTGCACTTACTGATAAATATGATCACAACCGTTTATTTGTTAATCGAATAGTTAAAAAACCGGATAAAGTTTGACGGTTAACCGTTAAACGTAAAATTTTTAGTTTGAATTTTTTGTTTGAAAATTCTTGCTTTCAAATTTTTGTTTGAATTTTTTTGTTTCAGAATTTTGTTTGAAATTTTATTGACAACTTTTGTTTCAAATTTTTTTGTTTAAAAATTTTTCGTTTGAAATTTTGTAAAATTTTTTCGTTTCAAAATTTTGTTTAAGATTTTTTGTTTGAAATTTTTCGTTTCCAAATTTTTTGTTTGAAATTTTTTTTCAAAATTTTGTTTGAAATTTTTTCGTTTCAAAATTTTGTTTGAATTTTTTCGTTTGAAATTTTTTGTTTGAATTTTTCCTTTCCAAGTTTTTTTCGTTTCAGAATTTTTTTTCAAAATTTTGTTTCAGAGATTTTTGTTCGAAATTTTTGTTTGTAAACTTTGTTTGAAATTATTGTTTGGAAATTTTGGTTTGACATTTTTTAAGTTTGTGCACTCATTACTAAAGAACCGGAACTGTTTAGAACAAAAACCTTTGACAACGTTGTTTCTCATGATGCAATAGTACACGTCAGAACATGATAATGCAACGTCATCAGTTTTGCATCATATATAAGTATCGTTCGAGGTAGTATTCATAATAACATCATCATGGCTACTTGTCTGCAGTTTCTAAACACACGTGATGTGATGAAATCATTTACCAAGATTACTGATTTACAACAGAATGTACCTTATAGAATATTAGCTAGCGAAATGATCCCTACAAAGTTTGGATTAAGAATCGTAGTGAAGGTTGAAAATGATAAGAATATAATTTTATCAGCAAGATATTTACCCATGGAAGCATCAAAACAAGAAGAACTGCTGCGTTTCTTAAATACTGGATCTGTATCTTTATGTTATAAAAGACTCTTGGGTCGAAGTCATCAATTTGAATTTAGTACACAGCCGGATTCGTCAGCAATTGTGATGAAATCGTAAATTCAAACGTCAGCACATTAGACAGTTGTATGAATTTGGTTGGTCAGCATGACGTCAGCAACTGTGATGAAATCATGTATTCAAACGTCAGCACATTTCTTTCCAATGACGTCAGCCGTAGTTCTATAAATCAACCAATACAGTGTCATCCCACGAAATCATTTGAGCAAGTGCTTTTCAGGAGGAAAGATGTGTACTTCTAACGATAAAGAGTTCATCTTCGCAAGCTATTTTCCAATAACTATATTTCAAACAAAACATGTGATGATTGGTATCAGTGCTAGAACATTTGAACCAGTGATTCGATTGGGCAAAGCAGAACAATTTGGTGTACAACTGACCTGTGAAGAATGGCAAATATTATGTTCACGAATTGACCAAATGAACGATTATTTTCATGATGAGCTAAATGTGACCATAGTCAAATCATTAGGCTCAAATCATGAAGTGGTGATGCGTACAGTCCTCGAAGAGAAGATGGTGGTTACGTAAAAAGAGTACATTCCATGTCCCTCGCAACATGGTGTATCTAACGCAAACGGAATGGAACAAATTCATCAGCGTATTTCAGTGTGTTAAACATGCAGTGGAAGTGTGCATCAAAACAAGTATATTCCTGAAAAAGTACTATTTTGAAAAATGTGTTATGCACATTGTACAACATGTATCTAGATATTGTGATGGTTGTCAACATCGTTCGTGGGTGCGTACCTGTATTGATAAACAGTTTATTTGTGATCAAATGGACATTGAGTTTCCACCAATTGATATTGCAATAGACCTTAAAAGACTTCAATTGGAAATAAAATTATATGCTAAAGACAAACTAGTGCAAGAAGTTCAAAATACATTGTATCGACAACATCCAGAACCACCATCTGGTATGGATGTATGTGGAGTGTAATAAAATGATGCATTTCAATGAATTGTGTTTTTTTCATTTCAAGTACAACCCCATGTTCTGACGTGTACTATTGCATCACAATGTTGCCAGAGGTTTTAGTTCTAAACAGTTTCGGTTCTTTACTAATGAGTGCACAAACTTTAAAAATGTCAAACCAAACTTTGAAACAAAAATTTCAAACAAAACTTTCGAAACAAAAATTTTCAAACCGAATTTTCTTCTAAGCAGTTCCGCTTCTTCACTAATGAGTGAACAAACTTAAAAATTTGAAACCAAAATTTTCCACACAAAAATTTCGAAACAAAAATGTTCAAACAAAAAAATTTAAACAGAAAAAAAATTCGAACATTTTTAAACTAAAATTTCAAACAAATATTTTTTTAGTTTTGAAACGAAAAAAAATTTAAAATTTCAAACGAAAAAAAAATCAAACAAAATTTTGAAACAAGAATGTCAAAACAAAAAATTTCAAACAACAAATTTTCAAACAAAAGTTTTTTTAAAAAATTTCAAAAAAAATTTTTAACAAAACTTTAGAAACAAAATTTTCAAACTAAAAATTTCAAACGAAAAAATTTCAAACCAAAGTTTCAAACAAAAAATTTTGAAACAAAAATTTCAAACAAAAATTTCGAAACAAAAATTTTCAAACTGAAATTTTTTTTGTTTGGAACTTTGGTTTGACATTTTTTTTCGTTTGATATTTTTTGCAAAAATTTCAAAAACTTTTTAAAATGTTAAACAAAACTTAAAACTGAATGCAGCTAAGATTTGAAAATCAGCAACCAATCAGATTGCACGAAATATAGTGATCAGCCAATCAGATTGCACGAAAGATAGTGATCAACCAATCAAATTGCATCAACAATAACTTTGCCAGTGTTGTAGCATGTATTTCCTTAAGACTATGAGTCATAAGATTCAATAACGTTAGCTATGTATCCCTGTACACTACCTCATCACGGTCAATCACATGGTACATCGTATTGCTTACGTTTATATTTGGCTGTAATAATCAAAACCAATGACGCATTCTCAAATTATGCTAGAAAGTTTAAATGTACCAATGTCCTGGACTTTTAATCCCATCATAGGTCAATAACTGATCACGTGATCATACTTATATTTAACAATGATTTACCCAAAGAACAATTACCAATTATTGATATGACAATAAGAAATTTACCCCTCCCAAAATTGAAGATTGGTACACAAATACACCTTGTCTTATGAAAAAAGTAATAAATCCTGTACTTATTCAATAATAATAATCATCATCATTTGTATTCTGCCTTTATTGGCAGGTCACTTGCCGCAGCTGAAAAGCTTCCATGCCCCACGGTCCTCCGCTAACCTTTTCGTCTTCGGGTATGATCTTTCTGTTTTAATATCATCCATTAATTGTAGTCTCCTTCGCCCCCTCCCTCTCTTTCCCGCCACCATACCCTCTAGGACGTCCCTCATGATACAATCTCTTCTTAGGCAATGTCCCAACCAGTTTCTCTTCCTCTTCCTAATTATATCTAAAAGTGTTCTTTTCTCACCCACCATTTCTAACACTCTCTCATTCGTTTTCCGCTCGACCCAACTAATTCTTTCCATTCAATAATAAAGCCGTATCAAAAAATAGGTCAATAGCCTTCAAAAATTTGAGTATTTGGCTATAAGAGGAACACTAATGGGTCCTAGAAAACGTTTACCGAATTTTGTTATTTGATAATTCCCAAATTTAAAAGGGGCACATAAATATATGAAGGTAATAAACCTGTGTACATACCCATATGACGTGTTAAATCCTTATCAAAGTTGTCAATAACCTCCGAAATTTAATTTTTGGTAGTTCTTCACCCATGAAAGGGAACGAGGTGGACCACCCAAATTTATTATAATACATATTAGGATCCTGTACTATAATACCCAATGTTTAAATTGGTCAATTTCCAAAATTTAAGGGGTGGGCCAAGGTACTCATCCCAAATTTTAAAAGGTGTGCATAAATGTACCTATGTCTTATGATAGGGTATAAACCCCTATACATAACCATATAACCATATAAGGTAATAGGACATCATCCAAGGGAATAAATTAGGTCAAAAACGAAACACGTGGTTGTACTAAAATTTGGTAATTTCGTACCCATGAAAGGGAACGAGGTGGACCACCCAAATTTATAGTAATATATATTAGGGTCCTATACTATTATACCAAATGTGTAAAATGGGCAATTTCTAAAAATGAAGGGGTGGGTCAAGGTACCCCTACCAAATTTTTAAAGGGGTGCACAAATGTACCTATGTCTTATGATAGGAAATAGACCCCTATACATAACCATATAACTATATAAGGTAATAGGACCTCATCAAAGGGGATAAATGGGCCAAAAGAACAAACACGTGGTACAACATATTGCTTACGTTTATATTTTTGGCAATTTTATACCCCTAAAAGGGAACGAGGTGGACCATCCAAATTTATCATAATACATATTAGGGTCCTATACTATAATACCCAATGTTTAAATTGGTCAATTTCCAAAATTTAAGGGGTGGGCCAAGGTACCCCTCCCAAAATTTTCAAGGGGTGCATTAATATACCCATGTCCTATGAAAGGTAATGGACCCCTGTATACGCCCATATAACTATATAAGGTAATAATACCTCATAAAAGGGGATAAATTGGGTCAAAAACCCCCAAAATTTGAATTTTTGGCAATTTTTTACCCATGAAAGGGAACGACATAGACACCCAATACTGATAGAGGTACATACTAGGTTCTAGGCTACCATACCAAATTTTTAGATTTGGCAATTTCCAAAATTTAACGGGGGTGGTCCTATGTACCCCTGCCAAATTTTAGGGGGTGGGCCATGGTACCCCTGCCAAAATTTAGAGGGGGTGGTCCTATGTACCCCTAGGTCATTAACCCCGGGCCAAGGTCATTGACCTTTGACCTATGACGTCACAAAAATTTTTGCTGACTCGACTAGATATACGCGGACCCCTACTACTGATTTGTATATCTCTCAGGTGTTTGTTTGATGATAATGGCCAAATGATAAGAAAACGAAGAATAAACATTTCTCCAGTCTAAGATGAATCTTCGAAATTGAGAAAAGAATTGTAGGTGGCGTACTTAAAAAGTTAGGTTACATGAGTAATTCCTGTAGTTTTTGGACTTAACGTGGAATTTGGACAGTCCCTATGTAGCATACGGATACCGATGAAATCAGACTTCTTTGTTTTCGTTTTCCTTTTTTCTTTCAGGAGAAAGAGCTGGAAATCTTTGTTCCTTCTTGAAGCCAGTTAATAATATTCAGGGATCTTTCCCTGGCTTGTATGTCCTCGCGCTTCCCTTTGTTCATTCCTTTTTCGCGCTGTAATATAAACCATAAAGGCTCTGAACCGACCAGATTTTTTTTTCTGAAAAGACTGATGTCTCACAACAATGGCCATTAGAGATTCAAGTAATTTAGATTATATACTTACTAAATTTTTTATGACCGTGTTATAAAAAATACATCAATTATCAAAACCTAGATCGTATGCTATTTATTTATATTTAATAGATGTCCTATCTATAAATACCTGTATACAGGATGTCCATAACTTCTTGGGTCAAATGTATAGATGTTATAGAGTTGTTCAATATAAGTAGTTTGAGATAGGAAACCGAAGGTCGAAAACGGATAGTTCAACCACCACATCATCTTGAAGTTACAGGAATCTGTGGAAACAAGTACGGCGTTTCAATAACAAATGTGTTTATCAAGTTGATGCATCCTGCTTTATTGCGCAAAACACTATAGCTGAGTACGTAAGATTTAGTACAAACAAACTACTACTGCACTGTACGTATCAACAACTCACAGTAACTGCTCAAAGCGACGACCACCGACCTTGATGCACCTAGCACAACGCCTAAGGAAATTTTGTCTCACTCGCTTAAATATATCCGGCGTCTTTTGCACAATGAAGGCAACTAGGACTCTTGCATACAAGTCGTCCTCGGATTCTATTGGTGATTCAAACTTCAAGAACTTGATGTGACCTCAAAGGAAAGGTCGAGAAGGTTGAGATCCGATGAAACGGCTGGCAACTGGATGAGACCTCCTCTTTCAATCCAGCAATTAGGGAATGTTATTCATGATGAATTTGAACTTTATGGTTCAGAGTTCTTACACAAATTGTATTATTGGTACAATTTATGTTACTTCTTATTTCTTGTGAGCCTTATAGAACGATAATAGTAAATGGAAATAGAAAAATGGCGATAACGACATTACTTAAAATGCCATCAAAGATTTTGTTGGTAGTTAAATAAATACGAGGAGGTATCGTAAAGTTTTAATTATCACCAGGAAGTTATTAAGATATGATGATGAAATTTTGTGTTATGTTTGGTTCTTAAGTACCGGTACATGTTAGTAAGGAAATTAGCTCCTAATGATTGTTATTTTTTATAGGGTGTGCCAGAAGTGACCAAAGTGCAAGATGGATAAGAATTAGGCATGTAGTGATAAAGTTCCTGCATTTGAAGGCTAATAATGCCAGACAAATTCATAACAAGATGAAGGCTGTGTATAGCGATGATTGTCCATCTCAAGGCACTATCGTAAAGTAGCAAAGGAAATTCCAAATTGGTTATCTGTCCATCACAGACAACCCAAAACCTGGAAGATCATCCCCGACGGATGATGTGACCACTGTGAAGGAAATTGAGTGTTTAATCCTCGAAGACATTCGTATAACCATCCAAATGATTATGAATGAGACTGGTCTCAGTTATGGTAGTGTGTGGAAAATTATTCATGACGAATTTCACATGTCTAAGGTATCTGCTTACTGGGCTCCTCGTTTGCTGACACATTTTCAGAAACACCAGCTCATTCATCGCAAGTTGCTGTCGAGAAAGCAAGGAGGTGTGGTTTCCAGGTATTGCAGCATCCACCTTATTCTCCCAACTTCGCTCCCAATGACTTTTTTCTTGTTTCCCCAAATGAAGAATCCGTCGCGTAGTCGCCATTTTGAGAACACAGATGACGTCATTCATGAGCTGAAAGAGTGGTTTAAAGCACAATGTGCAGACTTCTACAATGACGGTATTCGTAAAGTGAAGAGATGCTGGGAGAAATGTGGAAATCTAGGTGTTTATTACATAGAGAGGGGTTAACAACTACAAATCACAACAGTCCCTGTATCCTTAACTTTTACTATAAACTTTACGATACCCCTCGTAACTATTCAGTTATTTTTAAAATATTCAAAAATGTAGAATACGTTTACGTAGAATAATGCCTTCAAACCAAGTAAAGTGCAATAAAATTACTATATATACTATACATAAGAAATACGAATCTTCTAGTACGAGGCAGATGATTAGTAACTAATCACAGAATAATAATTAATTATGTGCGAAAGGATGTAGTTTCTTTACATACTTTGGTTACTAACGAGCATAGGCTCATCACTAAGACCCGATAGAAAGCTGAAACGATAATGATTAAGAAATGATGATTATAGCTAAATATTAATAATTTTGCCCGATATTTCCGAGAGTTACGGAAGGTAAAATCAATTGCAATGCCTCTTTGCAAGAAAAATACGAAATTAAATCTAGGATTATTATCAAAACACGAAATTTCTTCTGTTGATTAAATTAACTATAGTGAAATTTATCTTAACGACACTTATCAATATGGACCTTATTAAAAGAGAAGTAATTTATATCAGTTTATCTTTGAAAAGAGGAAGAGAAAGAGAAATTCTTATCTAAATTGAATGTTTACTTCAATTAAATTGATTTTTATTTAGAAATATAAAAACAAGAATTTTGGGAATGATCCAAGAAATGAATCAAAAGATTGCGATCTTGGCCAATAATTAGTTTTTGGGTCAGGGGCTACAAAAGTTTGGAACGGTCCTTAAATTGAGTTTTCGTACTTTTTATGGAACAAGCACATCATACTGAGTTAAGTGATAGTTCGGAAGTGAAAAATGAAATCTTTAATTTTACGTCCCACGGTTATGCCGGTTAGGCTAAAGGAGATGGTGATGATGAGAGGTAAGGGAAATGGTGGAATGAAGAAAGTGGGAGGAAACGAGAGAACCCCGAGAAAACCCACGAGCACGGTGTTTGTCCACCACAAAGTCCACATGGCGCGAGCTGGGATCGAACCAGGGACCCCAAGCACCGGAGGTGAACGCTCTACCACTGAGCGATCGCGCCCCCCTAAGTGATAATTTCGGTTTGGCTACACTATGTATATATAGTTCTTCAGATATAAGGTCTATAACAAAATTTTTGATTAAATGAAGTATATTGAAACTTCGATCAGGGACTACAAAATGTTTAACCTACTCCTAAATAGAGTTGTATTTCTTGCAGAATAAGCACATCATACTGAGTTAACTGATAGTTTGGGTTTGGCTACAGTATATATAGTTCTCCAGATATAAGGCCTACAATTTTTTTTTTTATTATTGAAATATATTGGATCTTTTGATCCAATACTCATATAATTCCTGAAAATATAAAAACGAAATAAAATTGATAAATACATTACAGTCATTACGATAAATAAGGGCGTCTTATTTTTCATAAATATGTATACAGTAATTAAAAAGGAAGTAGGCCTATATTGAAATAGTTACAATAAAATAGAAGTCAGAAAATTCAACGAAGTAGTATTAACTGTAGTAATAGATATGTTTCAACACAAAGACCAGAGATTATACGATACAAGGACGTATAATTTTACCTATCTGATGGTGTTCTGTCTCTTTCTACAATTGCCATCTTTCCTAGCAACACATTATTTCTTTTCGTTGGGTTACGTGAAAAGTAATAGGTCTAATGATGCCATAATGATTGCAAATGTACTAGATTGCACTTAGCCAAAGGGGTCCGGGGGGTTCCGGACCCCTCTTGGAAACCAGAAATGAAAACAAGTAAGGAAGGATAAAGCAACAAGAAACGAGAAAAAGAAAAATCAGCGTTAATAATAATAAAAAACTAAAAATAAAAATAATTGTTCGTCATCGTTTCTCTGCAGTATCAAACATGTTATTTCAGAAAGAGTTTTCTACTTCTTCTTTAACTTGTCATTTGGAACAGACACTACTTGACGAAATAATAAAAACAAAAAGTTATGTGGAAAGAAAGTTCTGTTAACATTTGATTACACAGGGAAAGGAATGCAGATATTGTAAAATATTTTACAAGATATTATTGAATATATACTTTTGATATTAGTGGATATGTACATTTTATAATAGTTGAGGTTATAATGAAAGGAAAATTGTTATATTTGAATGAACAGAGGAGGGAACGTAGATAATGTAAAATCTTCTTCAATACTTTTTTAAAATATTCTTTTACTCAAGATTTCTTCATAGTTTGTTATTAGAATACTTACTAACATATCCTCATTTTATTGTCCTAACAAACCAATACATGTTGCCAGTAAAATAGTTTAGATTAATCAAACCTCTGGTGTGATAACCACAATATTTTATTTGACAGACACCCCCTTCCATTGTGAAATCCTGGCTATGTGCCTGGTGACAACGAACACTAAGAGTAATTTTATACTACGGTGTGAATGGCATGAAATTGAATAGGCCTTCGATGTGACCCGCATAGCTCGAGATGCTTAAGTTGAATGTCTCTAAGTAAAACTTCTCTTTTATTTCCATTTCATGAATGTTAGTTCTTTCGTTAATTTTTAGAAACTTCTAAAATGTAAAAGATTGTTTTCGAAAGGGCTATATTGAGCGATGTTTCTAAAGTATTTATATCAGAAATTGTTCAATTGAAAGGAAAATTTAAATAAAAGAAAAAGTTCTTGAGACTTCAAAACCCCGAATCAATTCACTATTGATGAGATTTTAAAGTCCCTTTTCAGTACTGAGACCGTAAGATATAAGTTTTATCTTTAAAGTAGGATCCAAACAGTGCCGTGCTGTAGAAAATCAGAACCCGGGGAGAGAGTACAGTATACGACGGCCGGCGCCCCTGTACATATGAGTCGACAGACCAGCCGCAAAACGCCACCATTGTTGGAGCGAAGCGTTAAAACAATCAAAAATAAATCCTGCTTTTGCTTGATTTTGAACACTTTTTATTAATTTCTTGCATGCATTTGTTATAAAGGTCTATATGTGTATATGCACTCTCCTAACATGACAATATTACAAGACCACTTCCTAAAGTGGAAAGAGGGTTTAAGTACATACTAGTTTTAATTGATATGCCTAGGGGCGCAAAAAGTATAAATGTGACAGTGGTCAAATTAAATATTAGATTGAAAAATACTGCTGTTGATCTAAAATATTCCAAGTAATTTTTCTTGTCTCCTTTTTCCTTCTTTTATTTTCTTTTTCCTCCCGAATGTTGCGCCCCCTTACTTCGGCACCCAGGGCCGTCGCCCCCTAACAAAGATACGGCATTAGATCCGAATCACAATCCAGATGCATACCTGATAGAAGGTAAATGGGATCTAATGGGACATTATACACATTGAAAGCGCGTGTAATAAAGAATCCCTTGGAAACAAAAGTTTGCTCATTTCACACGTTAACGAAGATTAGATAATCTTGGGAAGTTGATCTAACGATGATTTCTCTTTGCACATAAAACGATGACATGTGGACTGTTTTAAGATTTCTTTAATTGTAGGTTATAACATAACGTTCGCTTCAATTCACACTTTGTTATGTCATGTGTGCGTTTGGCGCTTAAAAGAAAGCGCAGTTTTACAAAAGTAATAGTTAAAGTTAATTTTCTGAAGGTTTAAGGAAAAGGATTAACTTAGCAAAGTAATATTCCTCATTCACAATACTGATGCCTAGGCATTAAGAAGTTCAAATTTAATTCAAATGTAGTGGTAGTTATTGGTGTACCCCTCTTCAAGAAATCCTGGATCCGGCCCTGCTAAGTTCGTGTTTGATGTACTAAAGAATCACTTTAACGTAATTCACTACTTAACTGTTCAAAATGACAACACAGAATACGATATATGAGAATTTGTGTATTTTTGCGTAAATACTTCTTTACCTTCTTAATTTTGACAAAATACCTTCTTTTCAAAGAAATATACACTCCTACACAATGGTGTATTCTTTATGTTCTAAACTGACTAAAGCGTAGATATTTATGTCTGGTCCAAACTAAATAACATAAATAAACAGATCTAGCCATAAAAGAAAGTGATATCATACACTACAGACCATTGACCATAGTGACATATACATACTATCGTTGTAAGCAGTGGCGGCGGTAGTACGTTAAAAATGGGGGGCAAGACATGATCTGAACATTTGATATCAATGTTAGTTTTCCTGGTTGCTTGTAACACTTTGTTTGACGAAATGTTTTATAACTATTAGGGTACTGTCTTTTTCAGTTAAAATACCGTATATCTTGTGTTATATTTTATTAAGTAAATTGACAAAAGCAACTCAAGTAGATAGTAGCCCTTTGTACTCTTAAACAACAAAGGTGTAAGAAGAGATTTGATTCCTTGCTCATGAATATCTGTCTGGAAAATTGTGTGATCAGATTAGGGGTCTATTTAATAACAAATTTGCAAAAACAAATAAACAGAAAGGATAATATTAATCAAATAATCATAGTAATGAATAATGAGGCTTGTTTTGCAAAAGTTATATTGAAACTGGAAATTAATGAAGAACTTATATTTTTAATTCCACGCATGCTATTATATGTGTTATTACTCTTAGAATGACAATGAATACTACAAGCATATGCTACGACATTTAAAGAAATACTTTTGCAGATTCCCGAAACATGTTCGCTGCCATTAAGTACAGTTTTCACTTTCTTGGAATATATCAAATCTCAGCAATACTTAGTCACTCCACAGTTCAGTCATACAAAATAATCCTAAAACCTAGAATTATGCTGAATTCACTAAATTTAATTGTATATACAAAACTGTATATGTACACCCCTAAACTCGTATATTACACTGCAAAATTAATATTCCTCACTGAACTCCTTCGTGGCTAAGCGGTTAGCGTACACGCATGTGACGTGGGAGATCCGGGCTCGATTCCGGGGATTCGGGGGAGCTCGCGTGGTTTGGACTCCACGTTGATCATTAACTCCACGTATCATATAACTTCGCTGCTGAACAGGATGCTAAACTGAAAAAAATCAAATGAAAATATTCCTTATTTTTAGAAAGAAGAAAATACATTTTAGGAACTGTCGATTTTTGTGCAATTAAAGAATAACTTGTGAACGATTTCTTTTCTTGCAAAATGTTATCTCAATTAGTTCCAGAGCGGCTGACTAACAAATCGAGCCCTTGCAAGAAGAAATTAAAGTACGCTCGAATTGTGGCGCTCCAATAGATTAATTTTTGGGCCATTTTTAGTGGCAGTTAAAACGCAATTCCTGTAGATTTCTTAATTCCACAGGAAGACAACCAATAAGTACTCATGGAACGACAAATATTTTATGGCACCATTTTTATTCTATGAACCAATAATACATACAAAACTATATATTTCCATATTCTACTATATACATTAATGAGTAATTTAAAAAAATTGGGGGCAACTGCTCCCCTTCGCCCCCCCCCTAATCGCCGCCCATGGTTGTAAGGTGGAATGGTATAAAATGAACAGCAAGAGTTAAGCTCTATTTTATTTGACGCACCATAGAATCTTAAACTAATTATGGTATTATACGTATAAAACCATGTTGTCAAGATTCCTTTAAAATCTAAACTTGTCAATGCCCTCACTCGCTTGATTCGTAATCGCATTCTAAATATAATGAGTACTTCTTTGTTCTTTATTATATAAAATCACGATTCTCAGTTAATCTAAATAAAATGGCTAAAAAATGATAAATACAAATACAACTGATTTGGACTACTGCTGAAATTCAAACCACTGTTGTCAGGTAATTTCCTTTGGATTACAATTAACTTTCCTCATAATGAGCATTTTTAAAATTACTTATTAATTAACCGACTAACTAACTATATGGCCTTGGAACCCGAAGGTTCAATGCGCGTTCACAAAAGCTCTCCATTGACCTCTATCCTTGGTCAACTGACCCAGCTCCTACTTTGTATTACTATTTCTGCGGGATCCACTTTAATATTGTCCTCCCATCTACGCCTAGGACTTTCTAATAGTCATTTTTCGATTGGATTTTTAGTTAAAACTTTGAAAGTGTTCCTACTTTTTTCCATTCTGGCTACATGACCTGCCCACCTGAACCTCCTAGACTTGATGACCCTAACAATCCTTGGTGAGCGGTATAAATTGTGCAATTCATCGTTATGAAATTTCTGCCATTCCTCATTCCCGTTTCTCTTGGGTCCGAATATTCGTCTCAGGATCTTGTTCTCAAATACTTTCAGTCTTTCAGAATACTTACGGTTTTCCCTCAGTGTAAGCGACCATGTTTTGCAACCATACAGAACAACAGGCAAGATTATCTTATATATTTTAAGCTTTAAATTCTTCGACAGAATTCGCGACGAGAAAATATTTTGAACTGAATGATAACACGAATTTCCTGCTTTTAGTCGAGATTTAATTTCTTCGTGAATATGGTTTTAGTCTGTTAATACTAATTCTAGATATTTGAAAGTATTCACTTTGTCGAAAGTATTATTTGATATTTTAACGCTTGCATAATCTGCCGTATTACGATCCCGACGCACTTCCATGTATTTAGTTTTCTCTGCACTTATTTCTAAGCCCATATCCCTGCAACTGTTTAATAAGATCTCTGCATTTCTTTGTATTGTTCTCCTATCATCTCCTATTAAATTCATGTCATCAGCATACATCATAACTTAGTGAATACCATTCAGCTCTAAATTCTGGTTGCTGTATTTTATTTTTCTTATAGCATGCTCCAGAACAAAGTTGAATAATAATAGCGACAACGCACCTCCTTGTTTCAGGCCATTCTCGACCTGAAAGCTCGTGGATAAGAATTTTCCTACGTGGATCTTATCTCGGGATTCATTTAAACATATCTTAATTAACCTAACTAGCTTTCTCGGTATTCCAAAGTAATGCTCATTATGGATTATATTGTAGGCCTTTGTTGATATATAAACCATGGTCATCCCAAAGCTAGATTACTGCGCTTTCGTACTTATGAATTCTTATGCTTATTTTATTTGTTCATATTTATTTGCTAACAGTAGAGCATTGAATTCTCACGCTTAAATTAAAAAGTCAAGGAAGAAATCACGGTTTAATTAGTATCAATGTAGACTGAAAACTGCAGTCGCTCACTGATGAAGTAGGTTAGTTGTCTTATTAATGATATAGACTGTCGCGTGACCGTTCAACCTCAGCACCACAACAGAGAAATTCCAAGACACGATTTTCTCACACACCAGCGGTTAAAATAAAATCAAGTATTTTCTGTGCGGGTGTTGTTTCTTTTCGTTGGTTTTACATGCTACCTTTGCAGTGTTCGAATTCCAAATGATAGGATCTAACACTCATATGATGAGCAAACGGTTTATCGAAAGTCTTAATTGTTAGGAAAGAAATGGCAAATTTAAGATTTCTACGCTCCAATTCCTTAAAAAAAGAAAAAAGGTAACAATTTGTAACTAAATAATCTTATGTGCAAAAATGTTCCTGCAGTCATTCTCAACACGTGGATGATATATATACATTGAATCACTTCCTCGCTGTGTATGATGATACGATAATTTTCTTGTGATTCTTAAATATTATATTACAATTATATTATTACAGTTTAGTTGTGTCCATGTGAAAAATTTAGATCGTATCAAATACATATAAAATAAACACGTCAGCAGTATGTCATCCTCCAGTAGTCGGCCAAGGAGTACTTTAAGCTATATTATAGAAGCAAATCGTAACGATCGCAAAACAGAATTCCGAAGTAGGACCTCAGAAATTCGTTCTGACACATCATATGGTGAAACAAACATCAATTTTCGCATTAAATAAATAAAAATCTGACATAAATTTAAAATATTGTAAGACGACATCTCTAGCAAGGAATATAGAGACCCGTGCCACGTAGTCATTTTGTAACGCTTAAAGTATTTACAAGACAAGTAAAGATATACACAGAAGGAAGGGAGAAGGGGAAAAAAGTTGAACAGCATATTAAAAAGAAAAACCAGGACACCGAAAAAGCTGGTTAGGTTAATCAAGATAGGTTTAAATGAATACCGAAGTAAAGTCTGTACGAAAATTCTTGTCGTACGCGAGCTTTCACGTCGAGAATGGTCTGAAACAAGGAGATGCGTTGTCGCCATTATTATTCAACTTTGTTCTGGAATACGCTATAAGGAAAATCAAAGATAGCAACCAGGTCCTAAAGTTGAACAGTATTCACTAGGTTATGGCGTACGGTGATGATGAAAATTTAATAGGCTGTGATAGAAGAACAATAGAAAGAAATGCAGAGGACTTATCAAATGCTTGCAAGGACATGGGTTTAGAAGTAAAGGCAGAGGAAACTAAATACATGGAAATTCGTCGGGATCGTAATACGGCGAATTATGGATGCGTTAAAAAGTCGAACAATACTTTTGATAAAGTAGATACTTCCAAATATCTAGGATCAATATTAACAGACGAAAACCACATCCACGAAGAAATCAAATGTCGACTAAAAGCAAGGTACTTGTGTATTTATTCAGTTCAAAATCTGTTGTTGTCCCGAATTCTGTCGAGGAAATTCAGGCTTAAAGTATATTAAATGATAATCATGCGTGTTGTCCTCTACGGTTGCGAAATATGGCCGCTTAGTCTGAGAAAAAGAACGTAGGCTGAAAGTATTTGAAAATAAGATCCTGAGACGAATATTTGGACCCAACGGGAACGGGAATGGGGAATGGCGGAAACTTCATTACGAGGAACTACATAATTTATACGGTTTACCAAACATTGTTAGGGTCATCAAGTCTAGGAGGCTTAGGTGGGCAGGTCATGTAGCCAGAATGGAAGAAATTAGGAACGCTTTCAAAGTCTTAACTGGAAGACCAATCGGGAAACAATAATTAGGAAAACCTAGTCGCAGATGGGAGGACAATATTAAAATGGATATTCTAGAAATAGGAATACAAAGTAGAAACTGGATCCAGTTGGCTAAGGATAGAAGTCAATGGAGAGCTTTTGTGAACGCGGCATTGAACCTCCGGGATCCATGGGGCATAGAGTTAGTTGGGAACTTAGAACAATTTTAATAATGTTCATGGACTGCAATAACAATATGAATAACAAGAATGGTAAGTTCTTTAATAATAGCAATGATGTTTGAGCCCAGAGAGAGATACACTTCATTGGAAAGTTAAAGCATTCTTATTTATTTGTAAATAAATAAATAAATAAATAAATAAATAAATAAATATTACCCAAATCGTAAATGCTGGATCTCTTATTATTGCAGGGCAAGTAAGAACACATCATTGAATTTTTATATGCGTTGGTGAAAAACATCTAATAGAATAATTCAATCTCAAAAATAAACATGTTACTGAACGTGTCGTTCAATTTTATTTCCTTTTGATTTCAGTGTTCTTTATAATTTCTTGAAATAATATTCTGATTGAAATATCTTACTCCTGTGGTACTTACCATATCGGAATCTTATGAAGTCGGTACCCCAGGATAAGAATTGACAAGCATTGATACGAACAACGACGCAATTGAAAGAGAACCAATATGTCATAGAAGACTTTATTAGCTGCCTGAAGATCGAATCTTTAGATTATACAGGGTGTTTCAAAACAACACCGACAACGTTTGGGAGATGATTCCTGACACCAAGATAAGACAAAAAGTATAGACCAACCTTTGTGCACAAATGCTTCCTTTCGGAGTATAGGAGCGGTCCTGGATTCGATGCCCGGTGGGCACACTCGGTCGGAAAATTGTAGAAAGCTCTTTCAGACCAGCCATCTTGAATGAGTTTTTCCTCGGTTTTCCTCATTCATACCAGGCAAATGCTGGGATGGGACGTAACTTCTAAGTCCCAAACCGCTTCCTTCCTTCCCCAATCCCTTCTTCTTGACTTTTCCCCGGATGGTGTGCACGCCTAGGAACGTCATCCCTCATACGTGAAATGCCGCGATGCCGAAAGCCTATATAAATCTAAATCCTACATCCTAACCATCTTGAATGAGTTTTTCCTCGGTTTTCCTCATTCATACCAGGCAAATGCTGGGATGGGACGTAACTTCTAAGTCCCAAACCGCTTCCTTCCTTCCCCAATCCCTTCTTCTTGACTTTTCCCCGGATGGTGTGCACGCCTAGGAACGTCATCCCTCATACGTGAAATGCCGCGATGCCGAAAGCCTATATAAATCTAAATCCTACATCCTAACCATCTTGAATGAGTTTTTCCTCGGTTTTCCTCATTCATACCAGGCAAATGCTGGGATGGGACGTAACTTCTAAGTCCCAAACCGCTTCCTTCCTTCCCCAATCCCTTCTTCTTGACTTTTCCCCGGATGGTGTGCACGCCTAGGAACGTCATCCCTCATACGTGAAATGCCGCGATGCCGAAAGCCTATATAAATCTAAATCCTACATCCTAACCATCTTGAATGAGTTTTTCCTCGGTTTTCCTCATTCATACCAGGCAAATGCTGGGATGGGACGTAACTTCTAAGTCCCAAACCGCTTCCTTCCTTCCCCAATCCCTTCTTCTTGACTTTTCCCCGGATGGTGTGCACGCCTAGGAACGTCATCCCTCATACGTGAAATGCCGCGATGCCGAAAGCCTATATAAATCTAAATCCTACATCCTAACCATCTTGAATGAGTTTTTCCTCGGTTTTCCTCATTCATACCAGGCAAATGCTGGGATGGGACGTAACTTCTAAGTCCCAAACCGCTTCCTTCCTTCCCCAATCCCTTCTTCTTGACTTTTCCCCGGATGGTGTGCACGCCTAGGAACGTCATCCCTCATACGTGAAATGCCGCGATGCCGAAAGCCTATATAAATCTAAATCCTACATCCTAACCATCTTGAATGAGTTTTTCCTCGGTTTTCCTCATTCATACCAGGCAAATGCTGGGATGGGACGTAACTTCTAAGTCCCAAACCGCTTCCTTCCTTCCCCAATCCCTTCTTCTTGACTTTTCCCCGGATGGTGTGCACGCCTAGGAACGTCATCCCTCATACGTGAAATGCCGCGATGCCGAAAGCCTATATAAATCTAAATCCTACATCCTAACCATCTTGAATGAGTTTTTCCTCGGTTTTCCTCATTCATACCAGGCAAATGCTGGGATGGGACGTAACTTCTAAGTCCCAAACCGCTTCCTTCCTTCCCCAATCCCTTCTTCTTGACTTTTCCCCGGATGGTGTGCACGCCTAGGAACGTCATCCCTCATACGTGAAATGCCGCGATGCCGAAAGCCTATATAAATCTAAATCCTACATCCTAACCATCTTGAATGAGTTTTTCCTCGGTTTTCCTCATTCATACCAGGCAAATGCTGGGATGGGACGTAACTTCTAAGTCCCAAACCGCTTCCTTCCTTCCCCAATCCCTTCTTCTTGACTTTTCCCCGGATGGTGTGCACGCCTAGGAACGTCATCCCTCATACGTGAAATGCCGCGATGCCGAAAGCCTATATAAATCTAAATCCTACATCCTAACCATCTTGAATGAGTTTTTCCTCGGTTTTCCTCATTCATACCAGGCAAATGCTGGGATGGGACGTAACTTCTAAGTCCCAAACCGCTTCCTTCCTTCCCCAATCCCTTCTTCTTGACTTTTCCCCGGATGGTGTGCACGCCTAGGAACGTCATCCCTCATACGTGAAATGCCGCGATGCCGAAAGCCTATATAAATCTAAATCCTACATCCTAACCATCTTGAATGAGTTTTTCCTCGGTTTTCCTCATTCATACCAGGCAAATGCTGGGATGGGACGTAACTTCTAAGTCCCAAACCGCTTCCTTCCTTCCCCAATCCCTTCTTCTTGACTTTTCCCCGGATGGTGTGCACGCCTAGGAACGTCATCCCTCATACGTGAAATGCCGCGATGCCGAATGCCTATATAAATCTAAATCCTACATCCTAAATTGGACTTATAGGCTGCCGAAAAAGTTTAAAAAAATAAAAAAATAATAATTAAATAAAATAAAGTAAAATGAACTTTAAAGGTCCATAGCTCTAAAACTATGGGATTTACCGTTGTTGGGTCAAGACTTGACTTACAAGGAACTAATATGTGCGCTATCCAAAAATACAGGTTTCAGAATTCTAAGGCAGGGTTACCAACCGGCTCGATTCTGTCGGGACTCTACCGATTTCTGACTTGTCCCGTGTCCCGACCAGATACTCGTCGGGACGCATATTGTC
This sequence comes from Thermobia domestica, assembly GCF_964235325.1. NCBI lineage: Eukaryota > Metazoa > Arthropoda > Insecta > Zygentoma > Lepismatidae > Thermobia > Thermobia domestica. Next base: position 174,434,200 of record NC_137469.1, on the reverse strand, counting down.
CCGATTTATCGATTTTCAAAGTTAATTAATATTTTACTGGGCTTTTTTTTTTTTTTTTTACAAAAGAATAAACTTATTCTTTTACACGCAGACTTTTAATAATAGAATTAATTTATCAAATTTGTTTTAATTTGATTCATGAAAAAAATTGTTAGCAACTTGTCTGTAATTTATAGTTATTCCGTAATGGTTTTGAGTTGATAATTCAGCCGATTATGATGATAATATATTTCATGCAGCACTAAAAATATTGTTTTTGCAACTTCTTAAACATTATTTATGTTAAATAAACTACAATTGTTTTGGTTTGAATTTGTTGCATGTATTCAGTGATAAGGAGTGAGTGGGAAAAAAAAAATAAGGTGCCGCATTCATTCAGGTTCATGTTATTCAGATGATTATTTACGGTTTTCAACGACTCGCCGTACGTGTAGTCGCCTCTGGGGGCTGGCGAGCGGGGGGAAAGAGCACTAACACCGATTGCCCCGTTCCGATTTTTTATTTAGAAAAGATGGCAACCCTGTTGTAAGGTACTCACGCAACAATTTTTGGCCGGGGAATTTGGCTACGATCTTATAATTTGAAGTACTCACCAACTACCTCTATAAAAATTTTTGCGGAAGTACCGCAGGAATCTGGAACTTATATATTTGAACAGGGCATATACTAGTTCCTAAGTGAAGTTTTGACCCGACTACGGTAGGTCACAAAGTTTTGGAGCTCTTGACCTTTAAACTTAATTTTTTTTTCTTTCCGGTAGCCTATAACTCCGAAAGGAAGCATTTGTGCACCCAGGTTGGTGTATACTTTTTGTTTCTTCTTGGTGTCAGGAATCTACTTCCAAACGTTGTGGGTGTTGTTTTGAAACACCCTGTATATCAGGTGTAATTTGTGAAAATGGACTTCACAAATTTTATGAAGATATTTTCTTTTGAATTATTGATTATAACTGATTTAACTTCTAGTAGCAAATTTTCTTCAACATTTTAGAGCCTGCCTTACTAGAAATAATACAAAATTTACAATTTTTCTTTTGTTTGTTTATTCCTAAGTGAAAGGAGATAACAAAATGCAACTTACCACAATCATAGATAACGTTATTCTGCAACAGAAAATATGAACCTGAAGAATATTCAGTGTTGCTATCTGTAGAAATTAGAGTGTTGAAAGAATAACAATTCCCCTAAAATCTAAGTTAAAGCAGCGACCAGAGGAACGACCTCAACGGCATTTCATTACGTATCATGTTGTTTTGGTTCGCTGTGAACTACTTTGTAAATAATATTTGTATTTAGTTTGTAATAAACAAAATAGTTATAACATACAGTTATAAAAAATAAATAATAATGTTATTTAAAAAAGTAGTTCACAGCAAACCAAAACAACATGATACGTAATAAAATGCAGTTGAGTTCGTTCTTCTAGCCGCTACTTAACTTAGATTTTAGGGGAATAATTATTCTGGAAACACTGTAATTTCTATAGTTAGCATCACTGAACATCCTTCTGGTTCATATTTTCTGTTGTAGAATAACGTTATCTATGATTCTGGTAAATTGCATTTTATTATCTCCTTTCACTTAGATATATGACTAAACAAGCAAAAGAAAAATGATAAATTTTGTATTATTTTTAATAAGGCAGGCTCTTAAGGTAGTTGGCGAGCTAAGCTTAAGCTAAGGAATAGTGGTGTCATGTTCTATATTTGTATCAATAAAATTCACCATATTTTTAGCTAGAAATTTCTACGGACCATCGTTATTAGCTAACTTGTACATAATGAATATGAATTAATTGTATTAATGTTATTAATTATTTTATGTCCTTCCTCCCTTCCCTTGCTTTCCTTCCAAAAGGAAAGCACTTAGAATTTAGCAAAATAATAATAATAATAATAATAATAATAATAATAATAATAATAATAATAATAATAATAATAATAATAATAACAAAGGCAAAGAGTTAGATATGGTGGCATGTTGTATGCAGCATTACGGACAGGATTAAACAACCGATTTTTGGCAGAAAACCACAGGCCGTACTATATAAACCTCTAAACATACGGGGACTCGAAAAAAAAAATCTGGAACGTTTGTAGCAACAACACCACTAGTTAGTTGTGCTGCATGCAGCTGCCGTGGGAGCGCTCTGCTCAACACGTAAGAACTCACGGATAAGCTACACTTTCTGTACAATTATCTTTATTCGTCTAGGTAAAATTCCTTTGATCCAAAGAGTTATATTAGAATAGACAAAGATGAGCCACAGTGGCTACGTTTACTTCACATTTTCCGAGTGAAAGAACAAGGGATTCTAAATTTATTGTATACTTTTTGGAGACGATCCGACGTAAAATTTCAATATGGTGGTCAGTTTTCAACATAGCGGCCACCCACATCACAGGGTGGAATTTTCGTTTATTTAACTACTCATTTTGAGGAAAGAAGCACTAATCACAACAGTTGCATAGCTTTCGAGAGCGATCTCACAAAATATTTCAAAATGGCGGCACTTTTTCGCAATGACGGGCATCTAGGCTGCAGGGAGCCATTTTCTGTAGTTTAAATTTTGTAGGAAGAAGGATGAGTTATTCTAAATTTGCCTTATAGAGTTAGATGACGATCAGACGTACAAATTCAAAATGGCAGATTGTTTTCAAAATAGCGGGTATACACGCTCCGGGGTTCCATTTCTAGTTTTTTTAACGTGAGACACCTAGTTTGTAGGGTCACGAGTATTAAAACGGATTCGATAGTGAGATTTTTATTTAATTACGCAAAACCTCCACGAGTCCTATAGATTTCCCATCTTCACACCCAGAGCATATCATTTGGTATCATTCAGTGCATTGCAATAAAATTCCTGATGCCTAAGAGTATTTAGACACAACATCACAAAATTTGGTTGTTGTGAGATGAAAATATGCTGTGTTTCACTTTCCCAACATTCTGATTTTCGTTGTTATTTATTAATTTTATTTTATTTTATTTTATTTTTATTTTTATTTATTATTTATTTTTATTATTATTTTTTTTTTGGAAACCCCTCAATTTCTTTCCAGCAGGGACCTAACTCTAACAACCTCAAATTGACTTGCCTTTCCACACATAGGTTTTTCGCTTTAATTCCTCAAGTCTCAGCACTCTTCTAAATGTATACGTGGTTCAGTAATAGAAATTTCACATATGGTACCAATATCCCCGGCTCAATTCCGGGCCCTTAGTGGCAGAGCGTTCTCCTCTAGTGCATGGAGTCCTTGATTTGATTTCAGCTCTTGCCAAGTGAGCTTTGTGTTGGACAAACACCATGTGCGTAGTTCTTCTTGGGATTCTACCGTTTTCTCGCACTTTCTTCATTCCGCCATAACATTCATTTCTCATCATCGCCGTCTCTTTTAGCCTAACCGGCATAACCATGGGATTTAAAACTTAAAGATTTCATTTCATTTTTGTCAATTTCAGGCCATATTATTTTGTGGTGGAAAAGATCGTGTATGCGTGTTCTCCTGTTTTCTCTGCTTTACCATTCCACCAGTTCGTTCATAATAATATCGCTTCGTAAAATCACCTGCCTCCTTTAGCCTATACAGTCTTCAGCCTACATAATCGTTGACCGTAAAACTATAAGATTTCATTTCATTTTTGCAAACTTTTTTTTTCTTATTATGTTTCCGTAATGCTTTGTTCCTCCTCTATACAGTACAATGTTCAAAAAGGTAAGTTTTCTTTTTCTTACGTAGATGTTCATCGAGACAGACACACATCATTGCAAATGTGCCTTTCCCGTGTCCTCACAGATTTTTCACCAATTCATATTTCAATTCTCATTTACAATGATATCTAGATACCAAATTTAGTGACCTGTTATACTTCTCTTTCTACATTTTTCTCGTTGCCACAGCTTCCATCATTTAAGCGACCATTGGTTTATTACTTTATTTTATATTAATTTTAATCTTACATTCTTCTAACCCTAGAACGCATATATGGGGTCTGACAGACCCCAGAGAGATAATTAAAGTGCCTTATGGTATAATAAATCTGCATGAAATCTTCATCTTTCGTGATATCTAATATCTAAATGTGCTTTTGCATCTTACCTAATTTTAGCCTTGTGCAAACAACAATTTCCGAGATTTCTGCTATTTTGTATCAATACTCTAAGTTTCCATACCTGGGGTCTCTCCGACTGAGATATCCGCACGGGATCTACTAGACCCACCTATGTAAAAGTGTAAAGTTTTTATGAGTATGAGTTCTAGGGTTAACATACGTACTTTCATAATGTTTTATGACACCATGCTGATGTTTTATTCACATTCCACAACAGCAGATGCAAGGGTCGACTGGCCCGAGGGGGGGGGAGGCGGGAATTCCTGAGCCCTTGAGTCAATAATAATAATAATAATAATAATAATAATAATAATAATAATAATAATAATAATAATAATAATAATAATAATTTTCACATACTACCGCTAAAGTAAAACTAATTCTAAGCGAACATATATATATATGATGGACCCACTTGATCGGGCCCAAGAAGGCCCCCTTCATCGTTGATAGGGCTCCCTTGGGTATAGCCATGGCCACATGGGCCCTTATAATTTGTTTTATGGAGTACCTGGCTACGCTACTCTAAAACGAAATGCACCAATAACGAGAGGACTTCATTTTGACATGCATAGTTTCATGGCCTATTTTAAGAACAATGAGTCCCAAAGGGCAGAACTGCCACAACGTCATATTTATTAGGTGTATTGAATATAGTTGTATGAAGTTAATAAACACGTGATTACGAGGCCCTGAAGAGTAGCAAGAGTAGCCGGGGCCCTTCCCAAATTTCCTGAAATAGAACAATATTATAAGTTAACTGATTCTTTTAAATCTTTTTAGTATCGTTATTCATATCAAGCCCGATGCGTTAAACCAAATATTAAACTTACAAGTCAATAGAAACCAGATAATTTAGATTTCCATCCGTGTGTACTAGCAAACGAAGTTATGTGACTTGATTACTTCTCTTATATACTATGTACTTATATTATTTTTTGTAATTGCAATAATATAAGTGTATACTATATATAGATAGTGTAGTGTATACTATATTTAGAGCATTTATTATATTATCTTCCAAAGACATCCATGTTGCAGCGACAATACTCCAACTGACCTCTTTTCCACAATAATAAAAGCTTCTAAATACTAACGAATTTATACTAATTCATCAATGTTGGGGAGGAAGAGCCACGAATCAGACATTGGCACTCGCAGGTAATATGATAGACATTTCCGCAATTCAGTGTTTCATTAAAATTAAAAAAAAAAAAAAAAAAAAAAAAAACTTTCCGCAATATAGCGACGCAAGGTTAAATCTAACGAGGTGTTGCGAGGGTTAGTGAACCCAGCTTGATATTACTCCGAAAGTTAATACATGGAATCTCTCCATTATGGATTTATGGATTTTTGCTGAACAAGAATTCCAGCGATAAATAGAAAACTAATAAGGGATGATAGGAAAACAATAGAAAGAAATACAGAGGCCTAATTAAACACTTGAGGGAAATGGGTTTAGAAGTAAATGCAGAGAAAACAAATTCTCGGAGGTTCACTGAGATCGTAATACGACAAATGATGGATGTGTTCAAATGTCAAATAATACCATTGATAAAATGGATACTTTCAAATATTTAGGTTCAGTATTAACAGACGAAAACCATATTCACGAAGAAATTAAATGTAGACTAAAAACAGGGAATTCGCGTCATAATTCAGTTCAAAATCTCTTGTCATCGCGAATTCTATCTAGGAATTTGAGGCTTAAACTATATAAAACAATAATTATGCTTGTTGTTCTGTATGGTTGCGAAACATGGTCGCTTACTCTGAGGGAATAACGTAGACTGAAAGTACCTGAGAATAAGATGCTAAGGCGAACATTCGGACGCAAAAGGAATGGGAATAGGGAATGGCAGGAACTTCAAAACGAGGAACTACATAATTTATACGGCTTATCAAACATTGTTATTGTCATCAAGTCTAGGAGGCTTAGGTCGGCAGGTCATGTAACCAGGATGGAAGAAAGTAGGAACGCTTTCAAAGTTTTAACTGGAAATCCAACCGGGAAACGACCATTAAAAAAACCTATGCGTAGATGGGAGGACAATATTAAGATAGATCTCACAAAAGTGGGAATACAAAGCAGAAACTGGAGCCAGTCGGCTAAGGATAGAAGTCAGTGGAAAGCTTTTGTGAACGCGACATTGAACCTGCTGGTTCCATAGCCCATAGAGTTAGTTAGTTAATATACATGTATGAGATTTGGGAAGTAACTATACGTTAAAAATATAGCTGGAGACAAGTCTAACGAAAACGCTGTACTCATGTTGGTTGGTTTAATTTAAAACAATTGAATTACATAAGGGATAATTTGGATAAGGGCGTATCGACCTATTTCCGGTAAAATGATATACATATTTTCTGCGAGTTTGACCATGTTCACATGTGTCTAGGTGGCGTTAAGGTAATATCTCTGCTCCGTAGCGAACGCCTGTCTCCAAAAATATTGTGTAAATACGCTGGTTAGTTGGATAAAGGCGTCTGTTTTTCTGCTCTTCTGAAAAATTGTAGAATTGCTAGTTACGCTCTTATCCAAATTTTGGCGTACCACGAAGAAAGAAAGGAACGGGAAGAAAGTGTTTTGAGCTTGCAAACGTAAGTAGATGAGTGTACGTATGTGATGAAACAAGTTTACGAGAAATAAATAATTATTCACTGATCTTTAACACGCTTTGGGTTAATTTTCTCAGTATTTAAAATATTCTTCACAACAGAAAATTATTTCTCCGTTTATTGACAAAAGAAGTATTTAATATCCACTTACTTGTTGCTTAAATGAAATGAATGATTGAAGTAAATAAATAATAAGAAAGAAAACTACGTATATACCCTGGAATTTTGCAAATTTTACACTCGGTAATATAGTAAGCATTCATGCAAGAAGAGATCACTGTTACTTTCTCAACCCTAAGCTTTAGAAAGTATAAAGGGAAGTTTCCATACCAGGTCATGATGGCAGTTAGTAGAACTCTTTTATCCTCCGGGACAATAAATAAAGTTTTAAGAGATCAAATAAGTTTTCCCGAATAACGTGTTAAATTTGTACTAGAAAATAAATTCATTCCAATATAGGCATGCTTGTTAAGAGTGTTTCAAACAGCCTTAATATTGGACTAAGGAAGAAATTAGTCAAGTGCTATAGATAGAGTATTGGACTTTATGATTTAGAGACTTGGACATCACAGAAGTTAGAGAAGAAATATTTAGAGAGCTTGGAAATGTGGTGTTGGAGAAAGATGGAGAAGATAAAATGGACAAAGAGAGTAACAAACGAAGATGTTTTAAAACGAATAGGAGAGAAGAGGACGCTTCTAGCCACCATTCTTCGTAGAAAGGGCAATTGGATTGGACACTTCTTACAAAGAAATTGTCTTCTTCATACTGCCATAGAAAGAAAGCGAGGAAGGAAAGCGAGGAATAGGAAGAAGAAGAACAGAAGTGATCGATGATTTGAAAAATAGAACAAAATATTGGGAGTTAAAAGAGGAAGCTGAAAATCGAGAAACGTGGATGAAACATTTTCAAGAACAAACTGAAAATTTAAAAAAAATCCTCATTAGTCCCAGGACCTGCCAAAAGGCAGAACACTTAATAATAATAACAGACATGCTGTAATCGATTGTATCCCAAGGTCAGTTCGTCATTCGAGTTTGTGGAGTCGGTTTTGAGTTTAACATCTCTTTCAGCAGCGAGGCTATATGAGACGATTCCATGTCAGGACAAAAGGGCGAGGACAGAAAGGTCCGGGTCAAAACGGCCCCGCGTCAAAAGGGCCGTGCGACAAAAGGGCTCGAGTGAAAAGGGTCCCGTAGAAATGGTCCCACGGTCAGAAAGCCTGAAATCAAAACAGGAGTGGACATCAAAGATGCATCAGGGGATAGTGTCCCCTTAGTAAGTAGAAGGAAGAAAGCATATCAGTGGTTATTAGAAACAAAAAGGAAACTTGAATTGTGATCTTAATTTCTGCAACCATCGCTATCGCTTAAGTCAGTTCTCGATGAAAGTTTGCTTTTAACCGTGTCTCTCTGAGTTTGTATTCCCGAAACATAGTCCAATCAGACTTTATCTATTAATGACTGTTTCCTTAGTTCTAAAATTCCATTTCTGCCTCTGGATCAAAGTATAAAAACACATATTAGATTGTTAGAACTTTAAAACTGTATAATTTTGTGTCGAAATATTGTGATATATTTTTTGATACTGCATCACATTTTCATGCAAAAATTAAACAATTATGTATGGATTTGGAGCTCTCTGGCTTAATGTTTTGAAATGGATTTTGCTCGTAATGTATACACTCGAAAGATAATAACATTAACTAAAACACTATTGGTATGTCCTTTTATATGGAATAGTATTGAATTGAAGTTAATATTTGTGAATTGAAATTGAAATAATGAATTCAAATTAATATTTGTAGTGCATTTCTAATATATGTACAAGTTGCAGGAAAGTGCTTATATTTACATTTATTTTTTGTTTGTTGTATTTTTACTTTATTTGTAATTTGTATTTTTTATCTGGTCTCATTTTGTCTGTAGCTTGCTTATTTTATTTTACATTCTTCTCTATTTTATTTTAGAATAATGGTATCGTATTAAAATATTATGTTAATAAGGCTATTGTAGGATTGTAATCCTGTATGCCTTTTACAAATAAATAAATAAATATTATATGAATAGTATTAGCTTTCTTGAAAATGTTTCTTTAATTTTGCTGTAAGAACATATGTGGATCTCCATACAGGGTTAGTCAAAAATGTTGGATAGAACAATAATAACGACACGCTTGGACGGAGGAAAATTAACTGTTGCAACTGGTATTATTGCAAAAACTGCATTGTTTTGAAGTGTGGTCACTGTTGAAGCCATTTTGAATTCCACTATATTGCAGATCGGACAATTTTTTAAATAGAAAAAAACTATGATTTTACACTTCAATTTCGGCTTTATATTCCCACTCACTTTCGACACAGTTATCTGTTTATGAGACAGGGTGTTTGACATATGTATCTAATAGAAAAAAGTATCATGACAGGGCAGTAACAAAGAGACAAATGGACAAAGGAAAAGAAAAAAATGTTACAGGTTGGTATTAGTGTTAAAACTGGGTTAAATGATCATGGCAGTCAACTTGAATTCCGCATATTATATATCACACAATATTGTCAAATCCAAAGGGGTATTTATGTCACATAAATTTAGGCTAGAATCTTCCTACAAACGATAATCTGAACCGACTTTTGACGGACCGCTATTCATTTACGAGATAGTGTGTGCTACGTTTGACATTTGTTTCTAGTAGACAAGCATGTAGTCAGAATTTTTGGGAGTCACAGACTTGCGCACACTTATCTTCTTTATCAGCAAATGCCAGATAAGAGGTTGATTGACAGTATCTTTGGCCAGGATTGCGCACAGGATCAGGAATCGACGTTGCCAAATGATAAAAACAAAATTGTGCACAACATCTAATGAAAAAATGAAAATGAGATTTCTGCATGCTAAATCTGAAATACTAGTTATTCGTACTTGGAAGGGAAACACCACCACCTACTTTTATTTGTAAAGACAAATTTCAGGATATCAGGAATCAAAATTATTCTAAATGATTCAATTGTAATATTTTTCGGCTTTCCCCAGTTTTCAAAATCTAACAGCAGGTCAATAATTTTGTAAAATGTTCAAGTCCAATAGTAACTTCAGAAGCATATTCTGAAGTTACTATTGGACTTGAACTCCAAAAACATATTCTAAAAGAAGCATGTAAGAGAAACACAATGGAATATGTAAGTGAGAGACCTAATAAGATTATCAGACAGGAGCTTTCAAAGATGACGATTGTGTACAATTTACCCATAAAGATTCGAGATGGGCACGAGTCGAGTCAAAGGTAATTTTCTCGAGTCGAGTTCCAAGCCGAGTCAGTGTTTTGAGTTCGAGTTTCGAGTCGAGTCGAGTTTGATAAATGGCTCGCTCGTTCAGCTCGTTTTAACTCGTTTTGAAATCATGGCCTGATTAGATTGGAAAGCGAAAGCCATATGTAAGGAGTAACGTAGAATACTTTTAGTGATGCTTTCGACAGGGGTGCATCTTATCTCTTACTTTTAGTGCATCTCGTAGGGTGCTTTTAGTGCATTTAGTCTCGTTTTGAAAACGAGACGACAATAGACTTTTATAACGAGACATTGTATATATATACAGGGTGTTTCAGATAAAACATCCAGTGCTTATAAATCAGAAACGGCTGGGAATAAAAAGATGAAATAAAAACTGAGATAGGAAAATGTCATAGGGCACATCACATGGTGTTGTTGAGGTGACCCCCAGGGCCCTTCTTGAAGGGGGCCCAGAGACCAACTTTAAATGTTAAAATGGAAACATGTATTGAATCATACCTCATTCGGTAGTCCTTGAAAAACGAAACAACTTTTTGTAGGAAACAATTTTCGATTTGAGCCACCGTTTTCAAAATGGCCGCAAAAAATGATTCCTGTATCAAACAAAACGTCCAGTGCTTATAAATCAAAAACGGCTGAGAACAAAAAGATGAAACAAAAACTGAGATAGGAAAGTGTCATAGGGAACATCACATGGGCCCACAGAACTCAGAGAACAACTCGAGCCAGCTCGGTTGTGGTGAAGAGCCATCTGCTCAGATCAATTGAGCCTGCTTGGCTGGGATGAGCCACCAACTCGGCTCATGTGAGCCATCAACTCCAAGCAGCTCCGTTGAAGGGAACCCGTCAACTTGGTTCAACTCAACTCAACTGAGCCAATGGCTCGACGAGCTCTTTCGTGGCTAAGCGGTTGGCGTACGCGTCTTTGGCGTTTGAGACCCGGGTTGGATTCCCGGCGTGAGTTCGTGCAGTTTGGATTACCCGTTAATCAGTAGGTCCCGTCAGATAGCCTCGCTGCTGAAAGGGACGTTAAACTCAAAATCAATCAACCAATAGCTCGAACCGTCTCGGTTGGGGTGATTAGTCAGCTCGGTTCGGTTCGGCTCGGTTGAGTGAGCTGTTGGCTCGTCTCACTTCTCGGTTCGGCTCGACAGTGAATGAGCTGTTAACCGAGCCGCTCGAGTCGTTGATGACCCTAAACCCGGGCCGAACAGTTTTGAATATGTTTGTCAGGTGCCCTATAACTTTTAACAATTTTTGGCTGGAGCTCGAATACTTGCTCCTCCAAAACTCAAACCGATGTCCTTGCCTTCTGAAGACTTCACGACGACCGAGATCGACAGTCAATTAGCTTTTACTATTCAGACAAAAACCGCATAACTCTCAAGCATTATACACGGTTTTCATATAATAATAATAATAATAATAATAATAATAATAATAATAATAATAATAATAATAATAATAATAATAATAATAATAGACTGCAGTAGTGGTATCATTATATTATCTATGTAGGATACTTGAAAAGAGTACTTGGAACCACACACAGAATTTAGAACGAATTGGCTCGTTTTGACTGGACTCGACTCGAAACTCGACCCAAATTCGAGTCGAGTTCTCGGGTCGAGCTCAAAGATGTCAGTTTCGAGTCGAGTCGAGTTTTAAAGAAAACTCGCTCGAATTCGCTCGTGCCCATCCCTAATAAAGATATGAGGAGTTGCAGAGAAGCAATGTATAATTGTCAAAATAAATTAGCCCCTACTCGACCCATATGCACTTTCCAAGCTATTAAGCAGATGGCAGACATCCAAGATGTTATTACGGCGAAAGGAGAAAAGGCCGTTTTCGTGGATGCTGAGTCTCAAATAGTGGTTCATACTTGCCAGAGAAAGTAAAGTAAATTTTTGGCCCATTGACTATGCTGTTTTGATCTGGTTAACACAAAGTTAGTTTTTCATTTTCATAATAATACAGGATGGTCCAAAAGTAGGTATACATCCCTGCATTGATCAAGTATAACATTCTAGTTTATGGGTTTATTTGCTTTGGCTCTTCCTAGCTTAAGATGTAAGTAAAACACATTAAAAACAAATAATAAAGAAACTAAACCTACCTGAAAGATAACAATAAGAAATTATATAAAATGCAATGAGCCTGATCAGTACTGTACTGTATACCTACCTTTGGGACACCCTGTAAACATCTAAGTTTGGAAACGTTGTAAAAAAACTGTGCGCAAACCTGGATTTTTGGATCTTGATCTGTATAACTGAAAAGTGTGCGCAATCTTGGATCTCAAATGTGCGCAAGTCTGTTGCACCCGAATTTTTTTCGGGGGAACAACCAAGTTAAAAGAATATATATATATATATATATATATATATATATATATATATATATATATATATATATATATATATATATATATATATATATATATATATATACCGGGTGGTAGGTAACTCCACCGAAAAACTTTAGGAGGTAATTCCTTATATGAAATGGAAGAAAAGAGCTCTCATAAACGTGAATGGAAAAATGTCTCCTACCTTCGTTTAGAAACTATAGGACCTATCCCAAACGGTTTAAGGAATTACACAGGAACTACTTTGAGCTCTATCTAAATATCCATGCTTTACCATCCTCTGTTATCCGCGAAACGAACTGTAAAAATGAAGTTGAAGTGTAGGGATACTTCTGTAAGTACTAACGATGCGTTAGTTTCTACGATAACGGTGAATTCTGAAACATGGATATTTAGACAGAGCGCATAATAGTTCTTGTGTAATTCCTTAAATCACTTGGGATAGACTCTATAGTTTCTAAGCCAGGCCATTTTGAAACTGATTTTTCGAATATTCGTCGTTTTATACCTTTGAAAAGAGACATTTTAAGACCCATGTTTATTAGAACTTTTTTCTTCCATTTTATATAAAGAATTACCTTCCAAAGTTTTTCGGTGGAGTTAAATATCACCCTATACATATAAATATATATATATATATATATATATATATATATATATATATATATATATATATATATATATATATATATATATATATATAAAACAATTCATGAATTAACTGTACAAAGAGCTTTATTCTGCATTAAAACAGTGCATTTTCTATATATAAACCATACATTTACCAATTAGAATCTAATATGTATGAGACTGTATTTACTACAAGAATATAATACTGTAAAAATGAAAAAAAAAGTTTTTAAATACACTTGAAGTCTCAGGTTATCCCCTGATATTTAGTATTATTCAAAAAATTACAATAGTAGTAGAGTTAAAGAAATATTTTCCTCTCTCCACTGCTAGCTATCACATCAACATCAGGCGATAGCTGGGAATGATTGGATAACAATACAAATCCTGTAAGCCATTCACCGCCCATCTTGTTTCGGGGATATGATTTGATTCTTTTCAATGAAGAAAAGGATCTTTCTACTGATGCTGTTGAAACGGGCAAGCAAGCGAAAATTCGTAGTAGCTTGCTGGTTGACGGAAAGAAGGCTGGATCACATGCATCCAATACATTCATTATATCGAGAGGTTTGTTTAGATCTGCTTGCCATTTTTCAAACCATAAGCTGTACTCTGGTTTGATGACAGGTTTAGAAACAAAAGTTATCCAATAGGATTCAATATTTGAAAGGTCTTGCAGCTTTCTTTTATCAGTATTTTTTGGAAGCAGAATCTCTAGAGAAGATAATATATCTTTATCAGAAAATCTTTCTTTGAGTCCAGAGATTAAATTATCCAAACATGGTAAAATATTGATCTTCTAAAATACTCTTCTGGAGAACAGCTTGGTGGATTTGACCTCATTTGTTCGCCAATCACCCGAGGGGCCTGGATTTCACTTCTGAATATTTTCTTTGCTAATTTGGAACAAGATTTGAAAATATCACTGAACTGTGAGTGAGCATTTTCTCGCAGTTTTTCCAGCTTCTTTGTTGCTTGTTCAGCATATTGAACAGCAGGTGCCAATTCATGGTTCGGATTTTGAAGATAGACCGACAATGATAGAGCAAATCTAAAAATCAGCTCACATGTTTTCATTGACACCAAAAAATAACCTTTCTTTATGGCAGCCAAAAGTATCGACGCAGTTTGTGCCACAGTTCGGTGGGTCATAGATAAATCTCTCAAGGTCACAACTATTGATTCAAACAGCTCACAGAATACATTCAATGAGTCGTGACGTTGTATTAATCTTGCTTCACACATACTGACGAGTCGTTTTTTCTTTCTCTCTGGTGTAAGTTTTTCTATATTTACTTTCAGTTTTACCTTCGCTAAAATATTAAATAATACTTTTGATAAAGTGGATAGTTTCAAATATCTAGGATCAATATTAACATAGGAAAATCATATCCACGAAGAAATTAAATGTCGACTAAAAGCAGGGAATTCGTGTTACTATTCGGTTCAAAATCTCTTGTCATCGCGAATTCTGTCGAGGAATTTGAAGCTTAAAATATACAAAGCGGTAATCATGCCTGTTGTTCTGTATGGTTGCGAAACATGGTCTCTTTTTCTGAGGGTACTCTTACATAGACTGAAAGTATTTGAGAACAAGATCCTGAGACGAATATTCGGACCCAAGAGGAACGGGAATAGGGAATGGCGGAAACTTCATAACGAGGAACTACATACACAATTTATATGGTTTACCCAACATTGTTAGGGTCGTCAAGTCTAGGAGGCTTAGGTGGGCGGGTCATGTAGCTAGAATGGAAGAAAGTAGAAATGCTTTCAAAGTCTTGAATGGAAGAACAATCGGAAAACGTCCATTAGGAAGACCTAGGCGCAAATGGGAGGAAAATATTAAGATGGATTTCGCAGAGATAGGAATACAAAGTAGAAACTGGATGCAGTTAGCTAAGGATGGAAGTCAGTGGAGAGCTTTTGTGAACGCGGCGTTGAACCTCCAGGTTCCATAGGCCATAGAGTTAGTTAGTTTACCTTCGCTAAAGCATTGTTGCTAAAGAGATTGCGCACTTCCTTCACAACACCGATGGCGTTTCTCACGTCAGGATATGATAAAGAATGAGAAAGCACTAAATTCAGTCGGTGATAAGCACAGTGGACGTAGGTAGCTTCTGGAAACTGCGCTTTTATTCTAGCTTGCACACCGCTAATTTTCTCTCCCATGTTGGCTGCTCCATCATATCCCTGTTCAACAAGATAGTCCATATCTAATCCCGGATATTTCCACTTACTCAAAATTGTCTTACTGATGGCTTCGGCACTCAAATCATATAGTTCAAAAAAAAAAAAAAAAAAAAAAAACTCTAGAAATCCTCTCACAATGTGCTTTCATAAGTGTAACGAACACACAACTATAATTGTTCTTTTCCACTCGCGTCCAATGTTTCATGTCCTAAAATGGCGAAATATTTGTTTTGATTTACTCGATTCACTATTTTTTTGTTGTGTGAGCTTTTCACAAACTTCTATTATCTCATTTTGAATTTCAGGACTTAAGTAAGTTTCATTCTTGGGCCTATTTATTACATGTTTTCGCAAAGTTTCATCATAAGGTGCTCTAAATCGCAGCAATGCCCGAAATTTCCCATCCTTATGAAGCGGTTTTTCTAGAGATAAGGGACCACTGTCTCTGTCACCTCGTAAAGGCAACTCTTGTTCTTCACAGAAAATGACAGTTTCCACTAAAGCTCTCAAAGCCGCTCTGTTTTGTTCTTTTTCCTTTCTTCTTTGTTCACTCAGTTGCGTAGCAGCATCCTCCATTTTTGATGTCATGATCTTTAGAAAATTTTCTGTTGCCAATGTTGAAAACTGATGGAATTTCGAAGTAGAATGTTTCCTAATCTTTCAGTTGCGTCTTTCCAATTCTCGAAAAGTTTTGATACCAAACTTCCAACCTTCTGATGCAGGCCTTTTCCTGCATATTCTGACGAGAATATAACACAGTATTTACAGTAGGCTCCACATTTCACAGGAGAAAATACTAACCATTCCCATTTTGTCATCCAGTCTCTCTGAAAACGCAATTTCCTTTTTCCATAACAGAAAGTCGGGAAAATTAAAGATGTATCAGATACAAGCACATTAGTCAACGCAGTTTTTCTTTGTTGATCTGTTAGTGGGGAATTTGTTGGATTCGAATTAAAGACATAGTCCAAAACCGCCAATGTCTGGGAAATTAATACTCACTACAGCTTCTGTAGTTTTACTTGTCGTTGCGTACACTTCACACTGTTTCTCAGATATAGCTTTCTCTATCACCACTTCGGCTTGAGTCACAGACACAGATTTTACCGTTGAATCACTAATAATGACTTTATCACTTACAACAACCTCTGTTCCTCTTTCTTTCCTACTGTCTTCACTTTCATCTGTAGCTATTTTCTTCGACAATGGTTTAAAGAAACTATCTATTCTCTTCATTTTATAGGCAGGTAATATACAAACACAGGGGACGTACGCTATTCTTACAAAAATTTACTTCACTTCTCCTTTTGAATCACTAGTGAAGAGCTAAGGGAACCGCATTTTATACTGCTTCGAACAAACTTTTTACTAGAGCTAGCTCTTGTATTTTCAGGAACGATAGAGAAAAGTCTCAATGTATTGTTTCCGCCATATAGCGGCACCGTTTGCGTACCAGTTATTAATTGCTGGGATTTACATTTCTCTTTACTGCGTGAGAGTTCAGAGGGCGCCGCTCCCAGTATTCAGCAAAAAAATGTTGCCATTGTTAAGGCGCAAGTTATGTCACGGTTTGGACGGAGGAAACAGAATTTCTTATTCGCCTTTGAAATAAACTATCTGACTAAAATTTTACATACTATTATTATTATCTAATCGTATTCTATTGTTATTAGAAAGGACGGAATTCATTACAAAACATATTGTAATGAATTTTGGTTGATTTATTTTAACAAAATAATTTAAAAAGCATTTGTAAGTGGTAAAACACTTTGGATTCCTAAAATTTGTTAATGAAGATGGCAATAAAATAGTTAATATTTGTTGAAAGTACATTCTTATAATAAAAATGAAAATAATAATAATAATAATAATAATAATAATAATAATAATAATAATAATAGGAATAATAATAATAATAATAATAATAATAATAATAATAATAATAATAATAATAATAATAATAATAATGTATTTAGTATACAATAAAAATAGTTATTATTATTATATACTAAATACATTCCTGAAGAAATGATGGGAAACATCGACTTGTCCGCAGTTGCACAAAATACCAACAGAAGTAAACTTGGACGGGTACATTCCTTTAATTATACTAATAATTTCTTATGGCAATATGGCATTGTGTCCATCTTGAATAAAGTAAAACACAGCTTTCTTACAAGACTGGTTAGAATATTTATTATATAAAAAATTAAACTAGAAAAGTAACGGTTTCGGAAGTATAGCACTTCCTTCCTCAGACTACACTCTACAACTGAAATCAAAAATAAAATTATATACAATAAAGAAAGGAGATCATTAGTTCTTTTCAATAATGCCTGATCCAAAACGCATTCAAAACACGGTTTAATACGTGTTATATGAGCTTAATAAGCGTTTAAACACTACTCCATGGTGCAAATTCGTACCAAAAATCCCGAAAGGATTAAGCGAGAGGCTAATCTGTACTACACAAAGAAATTGTGAATAAAAATATTGCCACTGCAGTATAGCATTAAACCTGAACGACGTTTAAGTAAGACTAACTAGAAAGCAAAAGCAATTATCTTGTAAGTATTAGACACAGTTGTAAGTCACGAACTTATTCTTCCAGTGCATTCATTACAGCATGAAGAATTTTAATCACCCAGAGACGTGTTAGTTGAATTAAATAAAATTCCATTAGCATTATTATTATTATTAAATGTTTCTTCCACGTTTCTAGATCTTCAACTTCCTCTTTTAACTCCCTCAATTTATGACTAAATTATTATTATTATTATTATTATTATTATTATTATTATTATTATTATTATTATTATTATTATTATTATTAGTAATAGGCAACTCTGTGTGGTGAGAATCGCGAATCTGTTCAGATAGCTACATAATTACATTTCGATTCTGAGTCTAACGCCATATAGTCTACCAGGCACTTATAATCAAGAATTTGACTGAATGTGTATTTTCTCACCGTTTATAAAATAGAGTACAACAATTTAAATTTCCATGAAATTGTATGTCGATATTGCTTGGTTAAAAGTACAATTTATGTCATCATGCATCATTAATCAAACGTAACTGAGCAATCTTCTGATCTTATTATGCAGCCCCCCTTGTCAGCTCAAAAGCTCAGATAACATGCGAATAAAATGTAAAATTGGGGGATGTCAGAATTGACAAGTTGCGCCTAGGATTTTGTAAAACTTGTACACGGTAGAGCGTAAGAGACGGTATTTGACCTGGCTTGCATTTACCTGAAGCTGAACACTTATGAAATAAAACAGATTACGATGTTGAAAAGGTAGAAATTGGTAAGAAGGGAAATATTTGTTAGGATAGGTTAATCTACTCGTACTTACTCGCAGGTTCCGGTGCTTCTTCATTTACAGTTCCATGGGTGAATCGACGTTCATCCATTCCTAAGTCTCGTTGATCTCTTCTTTCAAGTCAACGATGAAGCGGATGGAAGTTAAGATGCAGCGCGACTCAAACAGAGAAGCCAATGTATCTGCGGTGATTATCTCAAGTGAAATTTAAATGACTTTGCAACCGACGAGACATTGAAATTTACAACTTAACAACGTTAAAGATAGTAAATGCTCTCAATGCTAGAACAAGGAATAACTTCTAGAAATTGAAAAATCATAGTTCACGCTCTTACATGTTGCTTGGCTACAAATCAAACTTGGACTACCACTTTCAAAACTCTTGCAATGGTGTTTGCTTAACGTCCCTTTCGGGACATTTCCTGGTTCATCGACAATTTCTTCCGTAACGTTGAAAAATGCATACTACATAGATTAACCATAGGTGAGGAGATGACAGGAATGCAGACAGGGAAACAATCTGCTGTTTTGTTGATTAAGAAATTACATATTTAAGAATAAGACGACAGACAGTACGAAAACTTCCTTGGTTATAAAGTAAATTAACTTTAGAGAAATGAAGTGTAATGCGACTTCAACATTAATCAGACGATGATGCTTATCATTGAGTTCAATTTAGAATAAAACGTCCCAATGTTCGAAGTAAAGTAACTCATAATGTATGCAAATACGTAACAAATTCATACACTTTCACATTATTGTTAATATTTAATATAAGGAAGTTTTTGCCATTTTATTCTACAAGTGTTAAATATACTTGAAATTTAATACAATTCTCAGAAGGGAACATTTCGATTTGGTGAATTCAATTGCTGAAAATGATTGCTAGCACTGGATACAGCACCAGAAGAAAAAGAGAAAAAGAGGGTGTTATGTGGCAAACCGTATACCGGGAGGGAGATAAAAGAGGGCAACATAGAACGTAGAAAATGTCAAGAAATGCCATGTTAATTTTGAAAGCAGTAGAGGGACTGAGGTCAAATTTTAGATATGAAGAATGCCTGTAGAGCTCCACTGAATAGACGTAATGTGAATCATGGAGGACATCTGAAAAGCCGCCATTTTCGAATTAGCGTAAGAAGAATATACGGGAAAGAGATCATGTGGCATATAACTTTTGACGCACAAAGTCTGTTGAAATCAATAGTGGCCAATACAGTTTGGAATCTCTGTATGGCAATGTAGGAATACTGTCGTAAAGGTGATGTGAAAGAGGAACAACCACAAACGTGAATGAGGCCACTTGTCAGCCAACAAAGTCCTGATCCACACACTATTTGTTCACATGCTGATAAAAATGCAAATGTGACCAAGGACAACCTGAAAGAATTCATGACTGACATTTTCTGGCCTTCTATAGAGCAGATAAAACTGCTGCTCCTCGCTGGTTCATGGAGAACCATTAAAGATGAAGAGTTGGTGCAGAAACTTGACAAAGTTGAACTTACCGTACGTCTTATCTCCGATGGTTGCACGTCACTCATACAACCGCTGGATGTATTCTTCTTCCGTCCATATAAGAATTTCGTAAAATACAGCCACTGTTTTCCTGTCATCTGACTTCAAAATATAGCAAGGGTACTTATTTCACTTGCCAGCATTACGCACTTCCAGTTTATAGCACAAAGGCTTCAAACTATGATTAGATATACTTTATACAAAACTGGATATTTGCAAACAGCACATGGTACATTCATGATACCTGTCGACACTGCTTCGATTTCAATACCGGCGGCAGCTGTGACGAACCAGATTGTCCATCTTTATCGTTTTTCACATGTGTCCACTGTTGTCTCCATTTTTGTATCAATCACATAATTATTCTTAAATTCCATAACAGTTGCAATTAAACAGAGGTCTCAAACTGTAGTGGCCACTATTGATTTGTATAGATGGTGTCAGTCGAGAGCCATATGTCACATGACACCTTTCCTGTATATTTTTCTTACGTTAATTCCAACATAGCGGCTTTTCAAATCTCCCCCATGATTCACATTACGTTTATTCAGTGGAGAGCTCTACATGCATTTATCATGTGCAACATTTGACCTTAATCTGTCTACTCGTTTTAAAATTAACATACCATTTCTAATCATTTTCTACGTTCTATCTTCACACTTTGCCCTCACTTGTCTACGATCTGCCCTGTATACGATATGCCACTAAAAATCCTCTTTTTCTATGTTTCTTTTGGTGCTGAATCCAGTGCTAACAATCATTTCCAGCAATTAAATTCACCAAATTGGAATGTTCCCTTGTCAGTTTAGACCCATATGTAGAGAATCGGAACGAAAAACACTGGTTTAAAGGGGGTAAAACATGCAAGTAATTACTAGTAGTCAGGTTACTTGGAGAATTTAAGTTTTCTGCCGATTGTGATTTTTTTTATCTTTTCTATTCTAGTTTCTGGTTTGCTTCATATTCACCAGACGAATGAATTATCTTTTATTGACGAGAAGGAACAGCTCCCCCAACTTGAAAACATCGAGGTTTTGTCGCAATAATCTTTTTGTACGACAGAAGGTTGCAAATGCTGATGTCAAGAAAAGGAGAAAGCTCATTCAACCAAAAACCACTAGTTGAGGAGAGATGTGAAGTGCGATAGTGACTTCTAGTGTGCTCTAGCTAAATATCCATGTTTCAGCATCCTCAGGTAACGACGCAATGAATTCTTTTGAAGAAGTTGGGGTACTAAGAGAAAACCTTTAAGTACCAATTAAGCATAAATGAAAACATGTTGCAAGATAAAACTTTAAAAATATTTCCTTTCTCTATGAGTGATTGAAAATCAGTAGTATCAACTTTTACTGTCATACAGAACCAAGTTATGCAACCATACATTACACATTTTGTCTTCGAAGAAAAGTTTTTAATAACAAGTGGAATCTAACTTTCTTCTTAAAATATTCTTTTTTCACTTTTCTAAGAGGCCCACGACGAAATTAGAATATCTCTAACTTTACAGTAATTATGTGATATCCTCAAATAGATAAAAGATAACCGAAAGGTGAAACAAGAGCTCCCTAGACAATATTATTTTACATGAGATACCGTTATCACGACTCACTTATCTGTTTTCGATTTCCCGCCATTTAGAAAATCGGTATTTATTTTCGCTTTTATAAATGGCTGCAAACGGAAAGCTACTAGGTGATTCGTGATAACGGTACTTCATGCAAAATAATATTGTCTAGGGCACTCTTGTTCCACACTTCCATTATCTTTTATCTATTTCATAAAAGATAATCACATAATTACTGTAAAATTAACAGTATTTTAACTTCGCATTGATTAGGCCTCTTAAAGATCACATTTACTACTTCATTCCTGTTTAAAAGTAAAGAATCAAAACGTACTTTACATTAAACAGTTCTATTATTTCTGTTTGAAAATACGAATGATTGTGCTTGTTGAATACCAGTGAATAATTCTAAACTGACTGTTTATTAGAAAATGTGGACTTAAAAAAAATAAGCCTGATCCTTTATCTTCCTATTTTTAACGTAATCACTTTTGGTGTGGAGGACCTGGGATACCCGGTGAGAGCTCGTATAGATCGGATCTACGTTAATTTGTAGGTCCACGTCTCATACAGCCTCGGAGTTAACCCTTAACGGTTCACTATATTTTCTGTCTGTTTCCGGCACTGCTTGCAAAACAATATATCCACAGACTGCCTTCCGCGTAAAATTTACCAGAGTTGTCACCAGGAAGCAGTAGCTTCTCTGGATCGCGGAAAACATGTACACAAATAACCACAAGGAACAATACCTAAAAATAATAGTCTTCAAACGCAATAGGCAAGATCAAAACATGTGTAACCAAATGGTTACGAAAACTCGTTAAGGGTTAAATGGAACCCCAAATTTGAATGCTATCATCAAACCTGCATTCTATTATCTATGATCCGGCAGAAAATTTAACTTGAGCCTTCCTATTGGCCCCACTTGCTCCATCATCGTCGTGGTCTCAATATCAACTTACCAACTTTAGTCTATAGCACTGGTTCTCAAACTTGTTGTTACCGCTACCCACATTACATATTAAAACTATTTTGTGGTCCATCTACTTTTATTTAAATACACATCGTCGTAAATTCCTAACCAATTAAATTTTGTAAGTCATATTTCTAATTTTTCCATAGAAAGGTAACTCAGAGATAACAATATTCCCAACGCAATGCCTTACCCCACGACAGATTTCGATTCACCCATTATCTTTCCATCCTAATCCAGCATCTCTACTGATTGTACAATCACAAAAGAAAGTATTCTTCCGTTGACAAAATTTCTTTTCCTAATAACTCAACAAAAAAATAACCTATTAGAGTACCGCTTTTGACAAGTTATTAAGTTATAACTAATCTAAGGATAGCAACAAAAAGATCCAAATTAAATCATTTGTTCCCGGGTTATTGGCAAAAGAAAATTTGTCAACTGGCAAATACTTTCTTTCTCATGTGTACAACAAGGCAGGGCTCTGAGCAATCACTTACTCTTCACCTCATTAACAAACGCTTCGAATTTTCATTTCCTCAATGGTACTTACTTTATAATATATATTTCTGCATCAAAATAAAATTTTCGTACTTAATTTCTCGCTACCCACAAAAGCATGGTCCGCGACCCACCAATGCGTAGCGACCCATAATTTGAGAAACACTGGTCTATGGAATTTAATGTTTTCTGCTGCACGTGCACTACTCTCGCATACTATTGTTTAATCGTCAATGGAGATAATAATAACTTATTTATGCTATTCACTTTTAACTTCTGACAATGCTACGTTAGGAATTTTAAAATAAAACGTTTGATTAGTATCAAGATAGAAGATAGTCCTCTATTAACACAGGGTGATCCAAAAGTGCGGAAATATACAAATAAAATCCAAACCGTTCACAATTGGGAAAAAAAGGAAAAAAGTGATGATAACAGTCAAGGGGGAAAATTTTTTTGAGACATGTGTCACCATCAACCGCCATCTTGAAATGGCGGCAACTTTTTTAAAAATGGGAACCCTATCGTGTGATACGTCAGATAGGACTCAAATTTCTCTAGCAATCCAGTAGTGAAACGTTTTTGGCTCTACGGCCAACCGTTGCAAAGTTTTAACCGATTTTCTTTTGTTTCAAGTGGCGTAACATGGAATGGCACTAACAACTGATGAATGGATAAAGATCATGGTGATCTCCGGAGAGCTCAGAAGCAGACAGATTGCAGAGAATTTCAACGCTCGTCACCCAGCACAGGAGCCCATTTCCCATGGTGCAGTGTGGAAAGTTAAAGTGAAATTTAAGGAAACCGAGTCAGTGGAAAACAAACCAAAAGCAGGCGGGCCTCGCACAGCGACGAACGTAGCGACATCCCAACTGCTGTGTTGGGATCATTCGCGAAAAATCCCACCCACAGTATCCGTCGCCTAGCCCAAGAATGTGGTGTATCTCGTACGTTCATCCTGCGAATCATTTCAAGATGGCGGCCGATGGTGTCTTAAATGATTTTCCTCCTCGCCTGTTCATCAGTCTTTTCTTTCTTTCTTTCTTTCTTTCTTTTTTTTTTTTTTTACCAATTCTGAATGATTTGTATTTTATTTGGGTGTTTCCACACTTTTGGAACACCCGGTATGTACGAAATTACCACGAGCGTAACCATGGATTCAGTGGCGGATATTGATTGACAGCATATGAGTAACTTTTATTGTAAGAAGGTAAGGGAAGAAAAAGGGAAGAAAACTTGACTAATGTTTATTCATATATAGATCCTGCTGCAGCTTTATGAGGTTTCTACACTTACTTTGTGAAAATAAATTTAAGTCTTTACCAATATGTCTTCCTTCAGGAGCCGCCACTACATGAAGGCAGGTAGAATATAATTATAGGACTGAAACTAATCATAACATAGTTCTACAGTAATAACGCACCTTTTAAACAAGACAGAAATTTCCCTAAATCATCAGAAATACAAAGCACTTAGGACAAAATGAGTTCAGTACATAATAAATGTTCGAAATGTCGATCATTGATTCTTCTGCAGAGTCAATTGCCATTTAGAGTCAAATTTAATGGTGGTGACAGAGACGTGGAGCTGAGCAATTAACTCTCCTTAATTAAGAATTTTAATAACTTCTGAAAATTGTAAATTGATTACGAAATGAGTTGAGTTTGAGTTTAATGTCCCGTTCAGCAGCGAGACTATATGAGACGTGGACCTACTGATTTACATGGAATCCGAACCACATGAGCTCCCGCCAGGAATCGAACCCGGGACTCCCACGCGAAAGGCGCGAACGCTAACCGCTTAGCCACGAAGGAACTCTGATTACGAAATGAATACGTAATTCTAACAAGTGCATGTAAGGAATTTCTCCCTGCGAAAGACAGAAGCATCGGGAACTACCATGAAAAGAAAGAAAAAAAAGGGAAAATCCCAGAGCAGTCTGCCTATTATAGCACAACAAATGAAATGCTGTTTCCAATCAAACATTAATTCTTCGAAAACTATGGGAAATTTTCTTCGAATCTCCGAAATCATTACCGTGTCAAGGAAACGGATATGAATTCAACCCCAACTTTGGAGTTTCCGCATATACTTGTGAGGTAAGAACATATCACTTTTATAATGAATTTTGTAAAAAAAATATATATATATTTAATTTTGATCTAACATAGTCTTTGAGGCTTACGTACCAGCCTCATTGCTTCAAGTTGATTAATCAGAGGCAATAGAACTTTCCATTTTTATTGTGAATATGTTTTGTATATACAGTATTGCATTTTCCAAACAAGTTGACTATGTGCTGAGACCTATATGTTACTAACCGTTTTCTTATAGTTGGTCACTTTTTAATTTGTGTCGAATAACACTGATAAAAATTAGATTTATTTAAATATCATCTACATGTATCCGTGTTGTAGTAGAAGATCTTAAAACAATCCCGAAATATCTTTTCAGTTTTATGTTCCACGTTTATGCTCTGCAAGTTAAAGGAGTTGGATGATTGTATAGGAATTAGTGGAAGGAAACGGAAGTAGCCTGAGAAAAACCCCACACAACATTTTGTCCTTCACAAACTCACATCAACTTGAGATCGAACTAGTATGAGGGGCCTATCAGTCAGTCACTATTTCCTCCAATACACAATCATTCGTAACATCAATAGTTGTGCAATAGATGAGTTCGATACAATGGTCTATGTGGCTATATAGTTAGCGTGGATAAATGGGTTCAATTTCGGATGAGTGCTCATGTAGTTCGGATCCCACGTTAAGCTGCATAGGTTTACATCTTATATATATCCTCGGTGCTCAAAGGAACGCTAAACTCCAAAGAAATGAACCAGCCAATTGCATTTCAATGTCTAGTCTAACATTTTATACGAAACTATATGAGACGTGATTCTAAATATAGACTTGGAATCAGGGCCGGCCTTAAGCCAATCGGGCCCCGCGCCTAAGGGGGCCCCGCGCTAGTGCCGTCTACTCTAGTGTCAGTCTCCAGTCTAATTTACTCACCATTGCCGTTTTAACAGGATATTAGGCCCCAAAGCAAACAAGTGTGTTGTTGTCCCTATGACTAAATTTTAGTCCTAATACATGTAATTAATTCATGACATTTTGCACACGGGGCCTCCAAAGTCTCTAATGCATGTGGGGCCCGCGTCCAAGAGGCTATGGTACCGTTAAGATGGCACTCCTGCTATCGGTTGTTAAGAATACACAACACCATATTGCAATACAGGTACACACATGGACTCCACAAGGGAGGATACGGGCTCTCCTTTACAAGTGAATGAATAATTTGTATTAAGTTTCCGGGCATAAGCATACATTTTCTGAAGTTAATGCTGTAGTGGTTTCTTTATTTTTTACGTTCACAACTTCTGTTGTAAAAATAGATATTATGTCCAGGGAGTGTTCTGCACAACCCCAACACCCCTAACACCCCCAAATTTCTTTACACACACCTCTGGGCGTAAAAATATTGTTTTCTTTGACTTTATGTAAAAACGTATATCATTATTCTGGGTGCACACCCTCTTTCATTTAGAACAACCCCCTAAGTAAAAGTTCCTGGCGTTCATACTTATTATGTCACGTGATACTACCTTTAGTTGAGATGGTATCAACTAAATAAGCCTCAGTGCGACTTCTTTGCATATCTTTTCTCTTTTATAGCTATATTAAAATACAAAACCAAAAGACAAACTTTGACCTTTCCTGCAAAAAATATCGTGGGTGTATTTTTTTAAAAAAATACTTTCTTAAATCTAAGAAACCGTTTCTTATCTGTGCACCGAGAATATCTTTTCTTAGAAACAAGAGTTTGAAATCATTAATGAGAAATGAAGAAAAGTAGATGAGGTTATATAAAACTAAACGAGAAAATTGCTACTTTTGTTATGAATGAGAATTGACAAATCTCATTTCTAAGAAAATATTGTCTCGGTGCACAGATAAGAAATGATTTCTCAAATTTAAGAAATTATTTTTTAACAGTGCAAGCTGATAGTAAGTAGCTACCTACGATGTTCTCATTAGTGTACATGAGGTTTCCCTGACTTGAATTCTTTTCAAAAAGATGCTGCTGTTAAGAAATCTTTGAGCCAACGACAGTGTGCATTTCATTACGTGTTACAAATATACACTAATGTAAACATTAGCTTCACCATTGTATTTCTCGTAAAATTCTATCCCAATTTTATATATTACATGACTCTCTTCCTGTTTAAAAAAGTCGAGCGAGACACAAGATGGCCGAATGCAAATTGGTGGCCATGATAAGCATATCCTCAAATAGATGTCTACTTCCTCTCGCTGTTGGTTAATGTGTTTTTGTTTTTCATTCCTTTACCCGTTTTACAAATAAAGTGAAATTTTCAAACTTGAAACACATTGTTACTTCTTATTCTGATCAATCAGGTTTTTGGACACTACAGCCGTCTTTATGGATGGAAGCACTTTAAATTTTGCTTACGCTAGTTTGTTGATATTCCACACTTCTGTACCAAGTTTGGTCAAGAAACGAGATTTCCACATCGATAGGTTTACTTGGAAGAGAAGAAAACTATAAAATACTGGTACAGACCTTCTTGAAAAATTGCAAGGCACAAGGGTGAAATATGTATTTTAAAATTCATTCATGTCTACATTTCCATTTGACTTATTTCTATGAAAAATTAGCTGCTATAAACAACAAACAGGGCGAGCGTTTTCACCAGAGCCTTTTGCAGATGGAAAAACGGTATGAAGGGAAATGGGTATAACCAATAGACCAGCAGGGAGAGCGCGCAATATATATATATATATATATATATATATATATATATATATATATATATATATATATATATATATATATATATATAATGTTCTACAGACCTTGGTGCAAGTTACTTGTAAACTTGGGGTCCCGCAAAATGTTTCCAATCGGGCCCTGCACCATTTAGGGCCGGCCTTGCTTGGAACCCTAATCTTATCAACTTTCACGCAGTGGCGAAGCGTACTATGAAGCTCTGAGACCGGGCCTACAGTGTTTTCTACCGTACATTTTCTTTATCTTAGGTTTCTTATAAAATAATGTCAATACGTAAACGTTTTTTTCTTCTGGTAACAAAATAGTAGGTTGGAAACACTCGGATTACTATAGGTATAATGTAAACGCTACCGTACAGGATAAAATAATAATGTTTGTGTGTAATTTTAGTTGAATTTTCCTTTTCATAGAATCAGTGGGGTATTCACGATTTTGTTTCGGGAAGCCTTGCTTGTTTTGGGAGGGGCTTTGCTAACTTTATTCCTGGAACTGTAAAAATTCTGCCATATAAAACAATAAAAAGCTGCGATAAAATTTCTATAAGTGCTTAAGCGAAGAAGCCACACCCTTAAATATGTCGGTGCATAGAGTACAATATTAAATATCTTGCGTTGATTCAAATGAAGTTTCTTCTGAGCATTAACATTTTTAGTGAAGTCATTATCACGTGATGTATTAAATAAATGCAAAATGAAATCAAATAAAATCTTTGAGTTTTACGTCCCGCGGTTAGGCCAAAGGAGACGGTGATGATGAGTAATGAATGAAATGAAGAAAGTGGGAGGAAACGGGAGAACGCGGAGAAAACCCACGTACATGGTGTTTGTCCACCACAAAGTTCACTTGGCGGGGGCTGGGATCGAACCCGGGACCCTAAGCACCAGAGGTGAACGCTCTACCATTCAGCCGCCGCGCCCCCTAACTAAATGCAGTATTGTACTTGATTTAAAATGGAAGATGCAAATAACAAGTGCTTACCCAAGAAATTTGATAGTTAACTGTAAGAATGTACTTTCTTTTTCTCTCCCTCCATTTTCAAACACGCAGGAAATGGAAACAAGTGAGGAGGAAATTTCCCTCATTCCCCTTGCAAATTCCATGAACTGTACTTCAAAATGTTTGTAGTGGAGCTAAATAGGAATATTCCATTCATACATATTGCGTGTTTTCCTCATGTTATAATAATAATGTGTAATGTGTAATGTTTATTAGGCAGAAAACAGCATACATAGCCACTGGTGCGCCCAGACAGCAGGAACATGATACACGCAACTGTAAATATAAAACAATCTTAAATTATATTGAACAGGAGGTAGAGCACACCAGCAATACAAAGTATACATGCAATCGATATCATAAAATAATAATAATAATAATAATAATAATAATAATAATAATAATAATAATAATAATAATAATAATAATAATAATAATAATAATAATAATAATAATTTCAGTCATATAACTGTTGTCAGTTAAGCAAACATTTAATGACCAAGAGGAAAACGCTCCTAATCGAGACGAAAATCTTTAAAATGAAAATATTGTAGTTTTAGGGGAATAGAACTAGAAACGAATTTGCAACTCTCATTGTTGCGCTTCGTTTAACAATGTGCGGAAAGTCGGCGTGTTTATATTTTCGTAAATAATTTAGGAATATTCGTGCGTGTAGTGTCGTCAGGATGCGTGAGTAAACAGAAAGTGTGGATTTAGTGAATTCTTTGGAAAATCCACTTTCTCAATGTTCATTTGAAAACAAGTGCGTTATTAAAGAGCGTAGATCAACACCGAAACTAAACATTGCAGAGAAACATCGTACCACGATAAGAAACTTTTGTACACACTGGTATACAAAATATAAATGGGTTCACTGGTTACAACAATAAAACGTATAGTAAGTTTGGGTGATTCCGGACAGTGGCTGAATCCGGACATCCTAAGCTTACGATAATAGGCTACTGTTCTTTGCATGTGTAATGTAGAGACTTGTTGAGATGCCTATTTGAAGCACTGTGCCTTCCTACAGTTCAGTGCTTAGTAGGAAGTGCAAAGAGTGTTATACGTAGTTTCGACGATGGGGGAAAGAGGAAGAAACAAGTAAGTTCATACACGTTTTTTGACCTGATGTAACTTTTTCGTGGAATATGTTAAGGTTTAACACAGAAGTGGTTGGCAGCAAATGGTTAAGTAAGACGTATGTTCAAGCGAAGACGCTACTTTACTCGTTGCATATTGGAAAAATCGCGTCTGCACAACGTGTGCACACGTTTACAGTGCTCAAAACGGACGAATCCGTACGTTTAGGGAAGGGTGAATTCGGACACGTTTATTACGTTAAGATGAATACGGACAATGTAATTAATGAACTAAGAAGATTCAAACACTCTCTCCTCTCTCGCTTTTCACGTTTATGAGTGTGAAATAGAGGTCTATTGAGGCCCTACGTGAGGTCTATTGCTTATATCTAGCGTCTATTCGTTTTTGCCATAAATGGACTCCGAGGAATCACCAGAAAAAGCTATAAAATTATCTTAGGATCTACCAACACAACTAAATTACAAAATGCTAATCATAAGGTGCTCAAAAGTTCTACAGTACTGAGTGGCTATATCATCTTGTATATTCCCATTTAAGCCGCAACAAGTTCGGTAATATGAATTTCTTTTGTCGAATGAACATGATCCGCCAGCAACTGGAAACAATTCCTCTTCTGTGTCATCAGACTCATCCAAAAACACTTCTCACTCGCCTACAGAGTTCTCAGTTAAACAGTTCCTACCTTTTCCTACTGTTGCTTCTCCCAAACTCACGTCCCAAAGGCCAGGTGTTGCTAAATGTTTTAAGTGTCACGAATTACAGTTTGTTTCAAACTGTCCCCTCAAACACAATCGAAGGTATGGATGAAAACAAGTGTGGATTTTGTTGGGAATATTATTATACACCATCATCGAGCAAATACGGTTCCTGGGTGTCCTGTATTGTGTACAAGACCTGGTTTCATGAACGATGTGTGAGAGTTAATAGGGAACTGTATTTTATCTCTGGACGATGTCTGAATTATGACTAGTGCTTCACGAAACTGGCAGACATCATAACGAAAATATGCTAGTCTCAGTGCACACATATATATCTACATTTTATTAATAATCTAGTTGTTACTAGCAAAAAATAGTAGTACAATGTAGTTCCGATGGAAATAAATGTGATTACTATCTTTATTGATTAAACGCTATAGCTAACTAACGCTACTGTGCATTTAGCTTATAATTTCAACAGTAATTAGTATAGAATTTGTATGTGTTTATCACGTATTTGTATTTATATTCTGTACTTATCATGTTAGAATGTTAGTGTAGCAAGACAGTAAGCTAAAATATATTTATCATGTATATATCTTCCTTCAAAGTTCAGTGTCCGGAGTCGCCAACGTACTGTCCGGATTCACCATTCCAAATTTGCAAATCAAATATTTTGTCAACTTTCAGAAAATTATTTTTTATTTCTTAACATGCCATTCCAGAAAAATTATTTCAGTTGTACATGCATACCAACATATCATTAAATAACATGACGAAGTATTGAATATTTCTGTTTTGTGGAGTACCAGTAAAAGGAAGAAACATTAGAATTGTCCAGATTCACCCAAACTTACCCTACTGTTTTATTTGTCTGGTGTTTGTTGGTGATTCTGAGAGATCGAATGAACGTATCGTCTCATGAAATATAGATTTGGCATTTTTTTTTTTTTTTTTGTTTAACTCAATAAGGAAAATAAAATTTTGGCTATAATTGTAAACATTTAATGATTCATAAAATGTTATTCTATTTGTGTTATTAGTTTATCGGGCCTTCCCTACTTGTGGCATTATCCTTCGTCACTGCTCTCACGAAAGACAAGAATTCTTATCAGATAACCACAACGCAGGTCGAGTTAGACTTATTAATAATTTTAATATCCTATTCATTCTACCTTCTTAGAAAATTTAATGTATTTTAGAATATAATCATAATATTAATAATTATTATAATAATATTAATATTATAAAATTATAAGTAACTATGTTTATGACTCCTAATTTCTTGCACCACCCGACCGATCTCGATCAAAATTTTAACGACAGATGTGGGACCTGGATGTCAGATACTATCCCGGTATTCGGCTTGTGGGAATGAGGAAATCCCCGAGAAAACCTCACTCAGGAAGGCTGGTCTGAAAAATGTTTTCGACCAATTCTCACCATTATGAATCGAACACGGAACTGCTCGCACAAAACAAACAGCATTAAGTTTACTACTACGCTACGCAAAGTAACTTGCTATTGATAGCAATAGAGGAATAAGATCAAAGATTGAACCGGTTTCTCGAACTGTTAATTTATATCAAAAAAGGCATTACTCGGTAGCTCTTACTACTTTTGTTCTACAAAGATTAACATTTTTACCGGAAGTGTTAATTGATGTTTAACACTTCCGGTTACAATTGAGCAAATCAAATGTTGAAATGTATTCTTGAATCTATATCAGAAAATATGCTTGTCGATAACTATTTCCGTTTTATAAATTTTGCAATTAGTTTTCTAAGATGGAATCGTAGACTATTATCACCTCTGGTTTGAACAGATAGGTAAAAGTCCAGAAGAAACCTTGTCTCAGGACACTGCCTCTGTGTGAAAAACCGCTTTTCAATATATTTGACTGTTACGTTAGTAGAAATAAATATTAAATCCGAAAGTATTATTGGATTTCAACTACTTCCTGTTTTGGAAGAGTATTGTGGGTGATGACGGAATGTCCTCTTGAGACGTTGAACCGATTGCAAAGCACTGCTTGTCACTATGTACTATTGTATCGTTTCTTTTCTATAGCAATCTACATTGAAACAAAAATTGGTTGATTTTTACCACTCCTGTTTCAATACGCGTTTAACGGAAGAAATGGAACCTATTCTTCAAATGCGGAGGCCGCGGTGGCTCAGTGGTAGAGCGTTCACCTCTGGTGCTTGGGGTCCCGGGTTCGATACTAGCCCCCGCCAAGTGAACTTTGGGGTGGACAAACACCGTGTGCGTGGGTTTTCTCGGGGTTCTCCCGTTTCCTCCCACTTTCTTCATTCCACCATTTCATTCATTACTCATTATCCACCATTTCATTGGTTTTAGTATACTGTTGTAATAAGTTACAATGAGTCGATGGCATAACACGACTTTAGGGGCCTCATTTCAGACTTCGCTTGGAGGGGCAAGAGCACCACCGACATAAGACTTTCACGTTTTGTACTAGTATATTAGTAGGCAATCTATTAAAGTATATGTATTCCTCAAACTCTTGGGGGGGCAATTGCCCCCTCCAGTCCCCCCTAAATGACGCCCCTGTTTCCGCTATCTATTGCTGTTTTTGTTCTATGGCAATCAATATTAAAACCGGAAACGTTTGAACTACTCTCGGTTTGAATCCAGGTTTAACGGTGGGGAAAAGAACGTAATATTGAAACGCTGATCGATTGCAAAATTCTGCTTCTCTATTGCTCTTAACCTTTGTGTTCTATGTAGAGATGCAAGGGCTCGGAAAAAAACCGGCTTTTTTTGGAAAAAACTCGGTTTTTCCTGCTTCGCTTTTTTGCTTGGGAAATTTTGGTCTTTTTTGAAAATTCTGCTTTAAATTGATAAACCAGATTTTGTTTCGCTTCTCTATAACACAAAAAGTCATTTAGTTAGTGGTTGATGCCGATAATAATATAAAACCTCGAAAATAAACCATGAATTTCGAAAACATATTTCAAACAGTTTTACTTCTCAACATATTTACATTATGAATTCCAAAGGATTAACCAATGTATATAATAAGATTTTTTTTTAACCTCCTACATACAAAAGTAAGCAGGGTTGGCAAGAGAAAGGGTTGTTTTTGAAAATGACAAAAACCCGTTTTTTGGGGGGAGTTTAAAGTAGGTTTTTTTGGTTTAAACCAGGTTTTTTTGGGGGGGTTAGATATTTTGCTTTATGTATTTATATTACATATTGACAGAAATAAGTTTGTTTCGCCTTGGTGTTATTATGCAACAACGGGGTTATGCTGGAAGAGGTCACATAAGCTTAAAGAAGTCCGGTCAGTAAATTTCTTAAATTGAGAAACTCCCGCCCTAGCCATCGGGAAAATCCCGTCATTACTCTAAATGTAAAACAATAACGGAAAAAAATCCTGTTATTGCTTTGCATGTAAAATTTAAAGGTCAACGTATCATAATCAGTACGCTAAAACTGAGGTATTAAATTACAAATTTAGTGCGTACATATCATTGAAAGTACAATCCAAGCTAATGTTGGAAGCTACGTAGGCAGTCGATAAATTTTGTCAATTTCTATCAATATATTTAAGCAACCTTGGCTTCTTTATAAAACAACAGGCATTCAGTCTTGCAGAAATATACAATTTAGTTTCGTTTCGTATGTTCAGGCTTAATATCCTTACGTAATACCGAGGTTATCAAGGAGAAGACTTTCGCTTAAAGTGACATCCGAACCGCTACTTTGTTTACGCATGAAAGAAGGGTTGTGGTTCGACTGAGAATTGAACATGGGACACCTTGGTTAAAAGGTGAAAAGGAAATAAAACTAATGCAGATGGTTTGATGTATAGAAACGTCACCATGAAGTTCACACGATTCGCATTTTTCGTTCCTTTTATTTTTTTTCGGTTTAAACCAGTTGTTTATTTTAAAAAAAGAAGAAAAACAGCTGGTGTAAACCAGCCAATCCTAAAAGTAAATACTTCTTTTAAAAAAAATACTCAAATAAGTAGCAAAATTCTATGTAGTATTTTTACTTCAAAATATTCCATACCCTCTTTTTGGAACAAAATAAAATTAAAATAAAACAAGAAAAATACTTAGATTTATATGATACACTTAAAGGCTGCACACCTAGAGCTTTTGGTTTTGTATATTCTTGAAATTCTACAGTTTTATATAAGCATCATCACGGTTTATTCAGTCCTCAAGTTTTCTGTATTTTTAACAAGAGGGATTGAACATGAAGGGTGTGAGATAAGAACATGGTAACCCATAATTTTACTATTTTAAGAAATTAGAAATTTTCTGCTGCACAATCCATTTTGAAAGTCAGAAAGCTGATTTTTTACATAAGTCTATACATGAGGGATTAAACGAAGCGGTATGCGTTGCTGCCTATCTGATGCTGCGTAACTCAGCAATTGAAAATTTGTTAGTTACCATGTTCTTGGCTCACACCCTTCATATCATTATGGAACTCTCCCCACCCCACCAACACACACACAAAGAAAGGACTACGGAATATATTTAAGTTAAGATAAATACAACTGCACAACAAATATGATTGACTGGAACTTTTGCGCTTCTACCGAGAAGTCCGGAATTCAACTCAGCATTCGACTATTCTGACAAAACTTTTCTTCATTCCATCTACGAAGTGGAAATAGTGCGCGTACTGTGAGTTGGCTGACTTCATTTCTTATTGTTTTTAAATCGTTATTATTACTAATTACCAGCAGTGACGGCTTTGCGAGGGTTAGGGGGGGCGGTCTTTCGGACTGAAGCCTGTTCCCCAAAATTACGGAATGTCTAAAACAAACGAAATATCTATTAGTTATGCCTTTACTCATAAACTTTAAGCTGCCGTCAAATAAAAATTACGAATGTTTAGAAAAACTAAACATTAGTAAGAAAAAAAACCCTCCCAAAATACTTTTCTAAATCCGCCACTGATTCTCAGTATAAAATGATCTTCAAGGTTGTATCCGGAAGATTATCGCTAAATATATAAACGAAACGAAATACAGTATTAGTTATGCCTGTACTCATAAACTTCAAGCTCCTCCCAAATAAAATTAGGAGATTTTAGAAAATGAAACAATCAGAGAAACCCGTCCCAAAGTACGTTTCTAAATCCGCTACTGATTATTTGTATAAATTAGTATTCAAGGTTGTATCCTTAAAATTATTGCTAAATCGTTGCACAGCTATAGTATAACAGAAATGTGGAAGTACGGTTAGACGGATATATTGAAAAACGTACGCTTTGACGGATATATAGAGAAACATAAGTTTAACTTCTGCGTTAGAAGAAACAGACGACAAACTGAAATGATATCGAGAAGAAAAAATATCGATAACTCAAAAGTTAAAATAAAGTTAAATAGGCTCTAAAATTGCCCTCAAATACTACATTCTTCATGTTAGCTTTAATTCGTAAAACATGTGCTCCATCCATCTTGATGGTGAATTTTAGAGCGAAATATGGCATTTAGGTCATGGAATTCTTATCTAAGTATAGAATATACTATAAGAAAGCTATTTAGATAGAAAAATCATGAAAATGAAAAAAGCCAAAATTTCCAAAATTCTCGTTTTTTTCCCAAAAAAGCCGGCTTTTTATGTGAAAAAAAAACCACAATTCAAAACCACAATTAATTATTTTTTACAACATCTCGAGGCGACGCAAAGTCTGACGCCATTTTGCGTTTTTTCGATTTTAGGCATTTACGTTGTTTTGAATATCTCGGCATGTATTTGTCCTAACAAATTGAAAATTGCTGGACGTCTCCAACTCGTGCAGAGCTAAAACTTTGATCTGTTAATATTTTCCCCTAAAACCATTTGAAGAGGGTGAAATCTGGGCCTACAGTACCAACATTTTTCGACAGTAAAACATGTTTGAGAATAGGAAACAACTGATGTAGAGGTTTGAATTTGTGGCTGCATGTAGTCTGGGGTCATAAGTTAATATACAAAAATTTACTGACTTGTAGCTAGTGCTCTCAAACGGATCGGGTTGACCCGACCCGACCCGAGTCGGGTCGGGTCAGGTCAACTCGAGTCAGGTTGTCGGCTCGAGTCAGTCGGGTCAGATCGGGTCGGGTTGTCGGATCAGACTACTCGGGTCGGGTCAGTCGGGTCAGCTCGGTCGGGTTGTCGGGTCGGGTTATTCGGGTTGGTTTGTTGGGTCGGGTTATCGGGTCGGGTCAGTTCACTTTGGTCAACTGAGTTTAGGTTGAGCTTAAACTCGGCTGGAGTCGAAAACTGCTGTTTTTCACTAGCTGCCTAATTAAAAATAGCAATTTTCAATTGATTTTATAGAAACCATAAATCTATTTTGAACACTTGCAACTAGTGCTTTTATGGTAAATGCTTATTTTTGTAATTGTGTGTACTTTAATTTTTAAATGTGGAAGATTGATTTTACCAATCGACTGTAATATTAATATCTACGCCAATATGGAGTCTGGATTTAGAACAAAACTAGAAGTTGTTTAAGTAAAACCAAAAGAAAGATTGGATATGGACGACCAAGCCCAAGCAGTGCTGCGGTGGCTCAGTGGTACAGAATTCATCTCTGGTGCATGGTGTCCATGGTTCGATCCCAGCTTGTACTAAGTAGGCTTTGTGGTGGAGAAACGTCGTGTAGTGGGTTTTCTCGGGGTTCTTCTGTTTCCTCCCACTTTCTTCATTCCATCATTTCATTCATTTTTAATTTCATGTATCGATAACCTTAAACTGAATAGTTTATTTTATTTCACCAAGCCCAAGGATATCGATACAAGAACAAGATAAAGATTGGATATGCAAGACGAAGTGCACAGTAATCTTGCTCTTGGCCTTGTTTTGGTTATCACCAAGTAGCGATGAGCGTATTTTCTTGCTTTCCGTATAGTATGAAAGACCATGATCAAAATCACAC
This sequence comes from Thermobia domestica, assembly GCF_964235325.1. NCBI lineage: Eukaryota > Metazoa > Arthropoda > Insecta > Zygentoma > Lepismatidae > Thermobia > Thermobia domestica. The sequence goes on along the minus strand of NC_137469.1, from coordinate 174,396,585 downwards.
TTGGTCTTCATTTGTACCGATGAGGCGAGCATTCTTGACTCTTGTATAGCACGAAAGACCACCAAGACTACGAAATGCAGGACCAAAACTTGACTGCAAGACAAAGAATAAGACGCAGTATTGATGACCAAGACCCAAGGAGCGAATTGTTTGAATTTCATTTGTTGGGCTGAAAGTGATGATATAAAATTAGTATTTCATAATTAAATATCATATTGTATTTTTAAATTTTAAATTACAAAATTCATATTATGTATCTTCTTACGTACAACTATATATACTGTAAAATACGTTTTAATTACCGAAAAAGAAAAATCAAAGTGGCACTTGCCCCGCAATCATAAGAAACTATTTTGGAATGAAAGTTGAAGGGTTGGAAAAAATCACAGGTGTTCTCCTGTTTCCTGAACCCTTATCACTGTAGTTATTTTGTCTCCGTCAAATGACTCTTGCTATTGCCTTCCGAGAAGACCCCCTGCCGTCAGAAGCAGATGAGATCACTGACCTTGAAGAAAAAATTCGTCACATAGAACTAAGGCCCTTTTTAGACGTTATGATAAATCATCAAGGGTAGAGATTTTTTTTATCATATGTATGTGAGATATTTTCTATTTACACACAGCGATATTTTCCGTAGATATGGTCAATAGGGTCTGACATATTTCAGAGATTATGCGAACTACTTCAGAAACTTTGAGTTTCTCCTAGACGAACAAAAGATGACCACGCTGTTTGTGAGTGTGTGTGTGTGTGTGTATGTGTGTGCGCTGTGTCACTCGAAAAAGGACAATTCCTGTTTCTCGCTAATTTGTTCGCGCCGTAGTGAGATAAGACCTCACTACTAATAATGATCAACTGAACTGAAATTACGGATTTTGTGTTGCACACACGTGCGAACAAAGAAAGAAATTATACCACTCTCCTCCCGTTAGCACCAACTAATCAGAAACTGTAAAATAAAATAATTTTGTTCATCTAGCGAAATGACTCATTTTTGAACTATGTGCATACGGAAGGGTGAAAGTGTCAGGCAGCATATTATCAACGGTAAACCTCTTCATCCAACATCTGGAACAAAATTATCTAAAGTCTAGCTATTTATAACGAACAGTTCTTTGTAGCATAGTTTCCCATAATGAGCAACCTACACAGAACTTATGTGAAGCCTATTTAAAAAGAAAAAAAAATAGGATTTACGCATACACACACACATTATATATATATGGAGGGGGGAGAGAGAAATCATATGGAATATACATATATATAATCTATTTAAAACAAATATTTCGCTTGCCTCTTCGTTTTCGAAGTATAGACTTTTTCAGTATTAGGTTCTCAGTAGATATTTACAATTACGAATATTAACTTTTAGCATAGAAACAGAGATCTTTTCAAAAGTGGACTGTGTAAAGCTCTCAGAAACTTTAGAACTCCTTCGTGACTAAGCGGTTAGCTTACGCGCCTTGACGTGGGAGACTCGAGTTTGATTCCCGGCGGGAGCTCATGTGGTTCGGATTCCACGTTAATCAGTAGGTCTCGTCTCATATAGTCTCGCTACTGAAAGGGACGTTAAACTTAAAATCAACTCAACCCTCAGAAACTAGAGATAAAGTTGTAAAATAACTGCCAGCAGTGTTTTGTCCAGTCTCCTAGATTTTGGGAAGCTTATAAATCTCTAGGAGGAGACCATATTCATGATTTTTTGAAATGGAATAAAGAGCTTGAAATGAAAAGAACGATTATGCGGCTTTTGCAATTATCACGTCTGTGGCAATGATATAATTGTATTTGTTTAAAAAAAGAAAAGAAATATAGAACGGTGTAACCTATTTAGACACTTAAGGACTCGTCAATCGTAAGCTGAAAGACGAGTGTCGTTTTATTGCTGAAGTTTTCATTCTTTTGTGTGTGTGTGTGTGTGTGACCACAGAATATATATATAAATTAAGAGATAAAATGTACGTTCTTGCCCCAAGTATATATACACTGCCCCAAGTGTAGTGTATATATATACAGTGGCGGATCCAGGATATGATCAAGGATTAAGGCCAGGCGGAGGGGCTAAACCATAGTTTGCAGTTTTATCCAATGTAAAGCAGGATTGAAGAACATTTTATCCAGTGTGTACCTGAGCGTCAAGGGGGGCTATAGCCTCTATAATCCCCCTTGGATCCGCCTATATATATATATACTAATCCGTAACTACGCAACTTCTCGATAATCCTTTTACTATTTATGGTATCTTTAGATACCATGGCGTAAGTGTTGTCTTTGACCGCTTATTTAGGTTCTATAACAGGTATTTAGGTCGGTTTTTACATTGGTCAAGTCAAAAATGGACCAAAGATCACCCCAGATGCATTTTGGAACCAGATGGTCAACTTGGTGGCGCCAAGTGGGGGCGGAGGGAAGTGGCTTTTTTTTTTTCCTTAAGGCAAATTTCAAAACTTTTTCAAGCCTTTAGTTTTCAACACACCAGATTGAAACTTTGCATACGGATTGTGTGCACCTTTGAGTATTTCTCAATTTCTTTTTTTAGATCCCTACGTATACTCGGGCCCAAGCCTGTGGACGCAACTATTTCGAGGGGCTAATTTTTTCAGAAAAAAATCCGTTTTTCCCAATTTTTCCAGTTTAGGTGTATGATACGGACATGTGAGTCGTGCCGTTGGAAAGGGCTCGTTATATTGAAAAAAAATTGCGTTTGAACCATGATTCTAGGCCAAATAGTAACGACTCAGTAAATTTTTATATCAGTTGAGTTGATTTTGAGTTTAACGTCCCGTTCAGCAGTGAGTCTATATGAGACGTGGGCCTACTGATTAACGTGGAATCCGAACCACATGAGCTCCCACCGGGAATCGAACCCGGGTCTCCCACGCCAAAGGCGCGTATGCTAACCGGTTAGCCACATGTGTGGGTGTGTGTGTGTGTGTGTGTGTGTGTGTGTGTGTGTGTGTGTGTGTGTGTGTGTGTGTGTGTGTGTGTGTGTGTGTGTGGACTAAATTCAGACTTTCAAAAAAAATTTCATCCCTTCGCTTCTGAGATACAAGATTGAAATTTTGCACACTCATTGTGTACGTAATTTGGTATCTTTGGGAGTCATAGGGGGAGGAGTGCTCATGAGTGTCAAATTAGTTGCAAGATGCACAGAATTAATGCTCCATACTACTTTTATGTACCAATGAGTAATATGGGACTACAGCTCTCTTCAAAAAGCATCATAAATTAAATATAATTGTTCTTACGTAAAGATTCACTGGCATAAGCAATTTTTTTATAATTAATGTGAAATTTTGGCATTATTTTAGAAAAAAAAAATGTTGGTTTAGAAAGAATTCTTAAGTGGCAATAAGATAATACCCATATGTGAATTTCTTTTAGAGGCGTGGACTCAGAATTTCTTCTGTCTAATCGGAATGTCAATGTGAAATGTTGAAAGCAGTTTTCTCTAATTATTTGTTAGATTTTTGCGGTAAATTTGCATTTTTAGTTAGAAAATACAATAACACTCTTTCGCTTGTACCTATGATGGTGCATGCGTCTGGAATTTTATTACGGCTATTTTTTCTTATTGGGCAACAGTAGCGACAAGAAAAATTCAAACTTTTCGTTATTTGTATTATTGGCTTGAGCGTAAAAATAATCACTAATATCACAGAATTTACACTCAGAAGCTACTTCCATGTGCCAGTGGCCATTTTGGGGCTACAACTTCCCCTTCCTGGTCCCAAAATCACTTTGAAAACCACAATAAATAACCATACGACCTTCTTATACGACTACGACTATAAATCTTTTAAAAGAGAAGTTTGGGGAATGACTTATTTCTATGGGGTGAAATGTCGAATGGCCACCAAGTAGTCCAGATCTTGCTCCATGCGATTTTTTTCTTGTGGAGATTCCTAAAACAAATTCTGTCAAAAATCATGTAACAATGTAAATGACTTAAAACAAAGAATTGTCCAGAGCGTAGAGATGATCACTCCAGATATGTTGGAGAAGGTGTTCACAGTGGCTTTAGTAAATAGCATTAATTTATTTCTTGCTCGTTCACGAGAGCATGCTGAAAGAAATTAAGTTCATTTTATTTGTCTTACACTTAGATTAATGAAATCTTTAAAGAATTTAGTTAATGACAACTGAGCCAAAAAAGAAGTGTTATTTTTTAAAAAGGAACAATATGTTTTCTTGGGTTTATGGTATAGCCTTACTCAACCTGATCCTTATTCCTGGCGAGACATTTGTTTTTACTACAACCATGTGTCCATAGTATACGATTTCCTGACGTGCTTACAAGTGCAGTATACGAGTAAGCTACTGCGTGGAAAGCGGGATCATACAGTTATTGTGGAAGAAGTAGGGAAAATATACGTTTTTTTTTTTTTATGAATAAAGAAAACATTATTGAAACTTAAAGGTCACCTATTATACTTTTAATTTTTAAAATATTACTTCTCATTAAGATTTTTTCGTTCGTGGTACCCGCGGCATTTTCCATTGTCATTTTGTGTTCGAGTTGGTTTGTTTAAGTGGGCAGAAAATATACAGGTAACTTGTATGTGTGATTTTATGCTATAAGAAGAGTCCAATTTGTTTTACAAAAACGCAAAAATCTTTGATTATATTCCAGTGATGCCAAAACAACGAAGTTATATCCTCAATCTGGTACACTGACAGACGATATTCATTTACACTAGATTCAAGATTTTAAAAAAGTCAAAACATTCTTCTACAATAACGACAAATTCCACATTAATTGTAAAGCATAATTACCTTCTTCCCGTACGTCCCTGCTAAGAATATTTATCGTAAATTACATGAATTTTGGAAGGGTGACTCTAGCCCAATATCAGTCACTGGTACATGCAAGGAACATCGGAATATTAATTTTATATCATTTGTGAATAATCTAACGCTTCCTGGAATTTCCAAAATAAAATTTGAAATTTTTATAAAGATCCACCAAATTATGCTTCGCCCCCTCTGCCCCCTTAAGATGATGCGTTACCAAAATAACATTCCAGATTTCATAAACGCATACTTTTTTGCTACAATGCCGCCAAATTTTACATTAATTAACAAAGAAATACTTTCTTCTCGTATGTCCCTACTAAATATATTTATGGTGATTTTTTTTAATTTTTAAAAGGGAGCTATAGCCCCATATAAGTCACTGGCACATGTAAGAAGCATTGGAATATTAATTCTGTGACATTTGTGAATAATCTGACGCTTACTGGCATTTCCGGAACAAACTTTTGAATTGTTATAAAGATCCATCATCTGATGCTTCACCCCCTGTGCCCCCCTCCCCTAAGATTCCAGATTTGAAAAACGCATACTCTTTTGCTACAATGACGCCAAATTTAACATCAATTAACAAAAAATATCTTCTTGTCGTATGTCCCTACTAAGGATATTTATGGAGTTTTTTTTTTATATTTTTGAGAGAGGGCTATAGCCCCATATAAGTCCCTGGCACATACAAGGAGCATTGGACCATTAATTCTGTGTCATTCGTGATTAACCTGACGCTTACTGGCACACCGAAAATAAATTTTGGGATTTTGGTAAAACACCACCCACCCCCTTTTTACGCCCCTTGCCCCCAAAAGGGGGCCTTCGCAAAATACACTCTGTAAAGAAAAAACAGCGACACCTCAATTCTCAAACTAACTCACACAGAAAACCATAGTTGCAGCCCGTTAGAAGAGGAATAGAAGGAAATGAAGAGTGGGATAGTTCATTTGCGTTATCTGTGACACCTGTGGTGTAGGACATCGCTTGTCAATTGTTTGTGTATCAGTAGTATTTTCGATAGATGGCACTGAGTGCGTCTCGTAAATTATTGTAGTAAGAATTCTGCATTGCATTTGTGATGTGTAGGCTGAAGTAAATAGCATTTTATGATTGTTCTTTGCTTTCTCATTGTTTGGACAGTGTGTCAAGTGGCAAAATTTTTGTTGTGCAGTGTTGTTTGTGTGTGATATTGTTGCTACATGTGGACTGTAAACAAATAAGATGGGTAAGAAATGTGAGTTGTGGCAAATCTCTAAAGGAATAGATGGAATTCTGAAAATCCATCATTCTACGGCAGGAAGAGTAATTCACAAGTGCAAACAGCATAGCAAATCGTCCCTTCGTCAACAGTGTCAAAGAAAAAAGAAAGCATCACCCAGAGCAGATTGCTAAATGAAATCAATAGCACCGCAGATTTAATGAGTGATTTCCCCAAAAATCGCTTTTGTAGTTTGACATGATCTTGGAACTACAGTTACTCGTACAACTGTATTGTCTTGACTGTATGAAGAGGATATTACAAAGAAAAAACCGCGGAGAAAGTCGAAACTGACAAAACACAGAGGACTTCAACATGTAGTTTTGTGAGTCGATATGCAACTTGGACTTATGACAACTGAAAGCATGTCGTTTTCTTCATTGAAAAGAAGTTTAGAATAGTGGGAAACGATAGTGGTGTGAAGTTGTGGATACGAACAAGCAAGGAACCTGACAAGGATTTTGTTTAAGAGATTCAAATATTCAGTTACTGAGTGATGATATGGGCATGGTTCACCGTTAAAGACATCAGAACGACGGATATATGTGAAGGATCGTTTGATGCACGAAAATATCTTCAAATTCTGGCACGTAAAGTTCTTACAACAGCTAAAGATGACTTTTCTGAAGAAGATATGGACTACTTCCTTTCCCAGGACGATAATGCTTCATGTCACCGAGCCAAAATTGTTAATACGTGGTTCAAGAATATGACTATTTAGAGACTCGTGTGGCCTACAAACTCACCCGACATGATTCCAGTTGAAAATTTGTGGATCAATATGAGTAGAAATTTCAATAGACGACTATCTCAAATAGAATGGAATTCAAGGAACAGATAATCCGGGTGTTATTCCGTGATATCAAGGTTGCATTTTGCAATAGCTTTGTTACCAATGCGGGAAGCCCATGCTGCTCATACAAAATACTAGTTTGGTGTATCGTACTTCTCGATGTTTGCACACAATATGTCTTACCCTAAAGACATTCCATTTCTTGTTTTCTGCTATTGTTGTTGATCTTTTTCAGTTTTATGAATTACTCTTCCTACAAACGATTTTGCTCAAAACACACATAGCTACTTATATATGCATATAAATTCACTAAATTCATGTCAAAAGCCTGAAACTCTGGCGCAAGTATTAAGAATGAACTGCTCATTAGGAATATGCCTTGTAATATTATCAGGAATTCATGTAAAAATTCATATTGATTAAAGTATGTTGAGAAAACCATATTAGAGCAAGTGTCGCTATTTTTTCTTTACAGAGTGTAATGTTTGAGACAGTTTTATTAGCTTTGTGAATGATTGTTTTTGCATTTTGTAACAAATACAATTCATTTGCCCCAAAATCTTTACGAATAATTATTGGAGGAAACTGCTTCCAAAATTTAACATTGAATCTCCCATAAGGAAAATGAACTTTTGTGTTTACACCCCCAAAAGGGGGGCTAAACAGAAATTTTCTCTTATTTCCTTTAGAAATTCAAAAGAAATCAGATATTTCTCAATAAGAGTGCCAAATTTTACATTAATAGTGTGAAAACTTCCTATTCTCCCAGTGCTGCAGAAAATTACATGGATTATTGAACAGTCTATTATACTATATATATATATATATATATATATATATATATATATATATATATATATATATATATATATATATATATATATATATATATATATATATGTGTGTGTGTGTGTGTGTGTGTGTGTGACATCTGTAATAAATAAGAGATTTATTAATTTAATAAATCTACCGACAATAACTATGGACATATATATTGTCTGACATACACACACCCCACTAAACCTTTCTGAACGTGTTTTAATGTTGTACTCACTCTTGTCCCCGTAGCTCTCTAAGGTTTATTTAGTTAATAATTTGGCTCGAGCGATAGCCATGATCACAAGCATATGTTAATTTTTCCACTCATATTGAAAGCTTCCACTTTGCATTAATACATACAGGTTGCGAAAAGAAACCTACTTCAGTCTTGTGAAAACCACTAAAATTATCATTAAAAAAAAAAAAAAAAGAAAAGAAAAGAAAAGAAAATTAGATATTAGCCTATCAAATAAGAAATGGATTGTTGCTGGTCCCGATTTCTCACATCAAGGTCAAATCGAAGGCCAAATATTTAAAATCTCTCAATTCAAATTTCGAGCTTGTGCTTCTACTTCCCGCTAAAGCTGTGCTCATCACGACTTTTTTTCTCCAAATATCGATTCCATGATGGGCACGGAAAGTCAACACTCAAAAATTACTTTACTGTTAGGTTGAAGATGAGTTGATTCACTATGGGCTACGTTATTCAAATAAAGTAAAACCTTACCCTGAAGTTTTTCAGATAACATTAATTGCGTGGACAGCACACTGTACAGCGAAAAGATGGAAAAATGAAGGGTTAACTTAAAAAAAAAAAAAAAAAAAAAAAAAAAAAAAAAACCGCTCCAGTTGAAATGCTTATACAGACACGGACAATGACACGGAGAACCAGTCGTATTAACAAATGCTGAAACAAATCTTGAATTATTCGCTTATTCACCTAAAAATCACCTTCATTAACTGTCTGCTCACTAGGAGCGTATCCCCCAGCGTGTACGTTAACATATACTTACGAGAGAATATCTATATCTCAGATTTTGAGTAGTTTCAAAAGTTCATTTCCGTAAACTGTAAAAGCAGTGATTACTATGCTAATTATCACAAATTAAATGCAACTTTTGAGTTGCATACACACAACCTACTAGGGAATGAAGACCATGTGCTAACAAAGAGTACACTGGAAAATGAAATAACATGTTATAACAAAAATTAAAATAAGGTGATAATCGATACAAATATAGAGGATGAATATGACATATCCGAACTTCGCCAAGTATGGTAGAAGAAGCTACTTGTTTACTTCTTCTTGGCCAACCGCTAAGAACATTTATAAATCTATATGTGGTTTTGTTGTACGCAATTAGTACATTCAAATTCACAAACGATGACGAACTGAAGGATACGAAGGTACAGTTGCAAGTAACAACCGTAGTCATAATAATATAGTTCTACTAAACAACGTTGAAAATAGTGGGTAATTAGGTGGTAAGTAGAAATGACCGAAACTGAACAGTTTACATCGATCATTCCGAAATACAGCTAGAAGATTAAATTTACAAGAAATAACAAAAATCAGTGAAATTTGGAGTTATACTAAGCATAGTTTGAGGGGGAAAGCGAGCATCCCCGGTAGGGATACTTCAGCTGACTTCTTTGGGGGGGACAAAATGTGATTGAGGGGGAAAATCCCCCTCATCCCCCCGGTAATTCGCACCCTGCCTGCTTCGATCCGCCACTGTGCTGAAGAAAATGAAGTATAAACTATGATCCTATGATAAATAATCCCATGATCTTAACATATTTCAGATTCTATCGAGAATCAAATTCATGGTGTATATTTCAAGGCGAAGTTTCCCTATCTAATCAAGAAACTTGTATTTCAGCATATAGGGGCAAACATTTTTGTTAACTTCATATCACCTGCATTTCATTGCAGTTTTATTTTATTATAAATTATTGCTTAATTTCATTATAGAATTGTTCATAATATTTGTCTAATTACCTTCGACATTTTCAAGTATAAATGTACTTTTTTTTATTTCTTTATGTAACGAAATGTAATGCCATAGTGACCTTTTGCACTATGCTCTCTATTTCGTTCAGAGCTAAAGGTGACTATTTTATTTCTAAACGAAAAATAAAATTAGTTATATTGTCGTGGCTAAAATTTCGACCAAACTTTTTGCGGTGTTTTTGCAAACACCCTGTACTCCACGACAAATTTCTCCCTTGTATAACCTATAAGAAATTGTGTAAATCAATTGTTATGTGAATATCGTCCAGATCTATTCCCAAACTTCTTCACTTACTAACCTAGAGGAACAACTTTATTTCTTAAAAACTCTTGTAAGCCGATAGGTATTCAGAGCTGTCTGTCGCATCTCCGCTCCAGACACCCTTCCCAATTCTAGCAACCAACTACGAGACGATAAGATTATTTTTTTTCTTCTCTCTCTTTTCCCCTTTAAAACAACTTCGCTGTTTTCCGGTGAATCATCAGTCTGATATTAATGTTACCAAACCCTCTTAGAGTCTTAGTTCTGATATGACTCCTTATTCTATATTTAGCGCTGACTTCATACTTTCGCAGCTGCTAGATTGACCCTTGAACCGATTATTAGTAAGAGACTTGTGTCACCCTTTTCTTGTATAATGTTGTGTAATTTTAACTGGTTTTAGTTGGAACCCATATCTGTATTTTTTTTTCTTTTTTTTGTGAAGGTGTGTGCGTTCTGGAAACTCTAGAATATAGCAGAAATGTCGTGCGCCTATCATAAGTAGTATGAGATCACCTCTAGCCAATCAGAATTCACCAAGTGTTCCGAACCATTACATCATTTACATCCAACCAGATTCTAAAGAATTCTTTCTAAACGATTGCACAATCTGTCGTAACATTGACACATAAAACCTCGGGGATGAACTTTCGGGTGGTCAATTACCACCAAGCAGTCGAAGAGCACATAGTCCGTGCTTCTCTCTCTCTCCCCTCGTGGGGGGGGGGCGTCCTCTGCACTCTTCGCAGAGAGAGACTGTCACTAATTTATTGGTAACCTAGTTTAATTTTCCTAGTGCAGTATAGTGAAATTCATTTCTAGTGAAGTTTTAAAACGCCAACCAGTGCTGTGTTTAGTATCCGGCGTGATGACCGTTTCCACGCCAAGTCTTGTGAGTAAGTACTGTCTCTTTACTAGCTCTCCCAGAGAGCCATCGTACCCTTACTCCGTACTCAAATTCTTCTGTAGACTAAGTTAATTACTTCGCCCTAATTTCGTGGAATTGTTTCCTGGACGTCACACCTGTGCGTACAAATTGTGGATATGTAGAAACCTGTAACTGAATCTTGATTAGTAACTCATAGTGATCCTATTTAATGTTTGATATTATGGTCTGTAAATAAACTGAACTCTTTAAAAATAAATAACTCGCAACATAATTATACTGCTTCCACATTATTATTACTATAACAGACCATATGAAATCCTCAATCTCTCTTAGCTATCGAGAGACGCCTCCGCTAAGATCACGCACTGCGATTAAGTGGTAAGACACCTTACAGTGGATCGTCGTGAGAGTAAATCTACTGATATTCTAGATCCTAGTTCTGTCAGTTCCTGGGGACCCCCGTCCCCCTTTTCAAGGGACTACCATTGAGCCTGGTAAGTCAAGATCCTGTCTCGACAGAGATACCAGATGCCGACCTCCTCTCTGAGTCCATCCACAGGTAAGAGTAACATCTTTTCAGCCAATCCGCTCGGGCTATCAACTACCGCTACTAGTTTGCCAACTCCATGAGATTAATGTAGTGAAGGAGTTAATTGCGTCATCTGTGATTAAAATGTGTAATTTGATTTGCAGGAGTGTTGTGTGTCGCCAGTGCATAGTGTAAGAGGGCTTTGGTAGGAAAGTGCCTCTTAGTGTAAATCATGTGTTCCTTACTCGTTTGTTCATCTCAACGAACCGACTTCCCATCCTTGCGGCTTTTCAATATGTTCTTTGTAATGTAGTAATTCACTTAACCAAGGGGAGTCGCTTCCTCAATCGGCTTAATATTTAGTATATAAATGAATATTCTTAAGCCCTAGTAAATTACTTGATTGAATTAAAATGATCTTTGGTTTTAATCGTTTGGTCGTTCAACTAATCTAACTGCTGTAACTGCCCATTTGCTTGAACCCTGTCAATACTAACGAGGCGCACTTTTACTTTGTTGTTTAGTCCGCCCCTCGTGATGTCATCATTTATACCGGGATGTGTTTGACCTCCCTCTCTCTTTTGATTTACAAACCTAGAAGTGTTTCTATTAGTCACTTGTGTGGCCATACCTAAATTATAGATATTATTATGTATTTCTTTAACTATTAATGTATCTGAGTAGACATCACGGCGGACAGTTTAATACTAAATATCTTTCTGTAAAATTGCAATATAACCCCTGCCGGGTTAATGAGTTATTGCGCCTCCCTCTCTCTGTTTGATGTACTAATCTGTAAGTGATTCTATTAGCCACTTGTGTGGCCAGACTTTAATTATAGATATTCTTCTATGTATTTCATTAACTATTAAGATGTCTAAGTGAACATCCCGACGGACAGTTAAGTACTAAGTATCTCTCGGTGATATTGTAATATAACCTCTGTCGGGTTATTGATTTATTGTGCCACTCTTGGCTTGAACGACCCCTTCTCGTGCTGAGACCGTCGTCTCAGACTTAATATCATAAATCACACCGCTCCCTGTCCAGACCACTGCTATCGGTGTGATCAGAGAACTATTATTTATTCGTATTAATTGAGTTTATTATTTTGACACTGTCTCAAGAACCTCGTAATATTTTGTAATATTGAGGAAGCGACTGTTTGACGAGCTTTTGCCTTTCACGCAAGGACAGGTGTAACCTTATCAAGATCAGATTGTTCTTAGAAAAATCCTACCGGTGGTTTCGCTTGAACTCGAACCCCTGACGGGTTCTTGCGGCGCTACATAAATGGTGCTCAGCAGTGAGATTCGATTATTAGCTCGTCATCTAATAATGTGTTAATTGGTATTGTTTTATATAATCCTATGTTGCGTTTGTAAATGACAAAGCAGGAGTTATTTATATTATTACTTTCATTGTGTTATATTGTTTGCTTAGGGTCACATCTATATTCTAGATGAGTAACGTATAATTTAATGTTTAAATTGTGTTAATTGAAATGACAGGTTTCCTATTAAGTTGCTCGAAATTTAAATCTAAATGTAAACATTTTGTGTTGATGTGTTGCGTTGGGCAAATGCCCCCTTCTACCCTGAAAGTTTAGCTATCATTTTGCTTGTTCTAGAGAAGTCAATGAGGGAAGGAAAAAGAAACAGTCCATATATCAAAAGAATAGTTCGTTCCTTTTTCTTCAACACAGAGAGAAAACATCTGTTCTCTGTTAGTTTCCCCAGCTGGGCAAAACAAAAAATATATATATATATCTATATATTTTGTGAAAAGAAAAAGCGAGAAAAAGGAAATGTGTTGGTTAGCATTCCTCGGTTGTGTACTGCCTTAGTATTCAAAAAAAAACTGTAGGGAAAAATATCAACACAATACCTTGAGAAGGTTTAAGGCGCCAAATACGGAACAGATACTTTCTTCTTCACCTATCGAGATGAAAGCTATTCCGTTCTGTATTCAAAGCTTCTCAACGTATTCTGAGTTCGATTCTTGCAATGGATTTTCGCGAGGTTCATTTCAAGAATCACCAGTCGTAAGGCTGGTGTAGGAACTCCAAGTATTCAAATTCTGCTTGTGTAATTAATGAACAAGTCAGTCAAAACAAACATCATTGAAATTTTGAAATTTATTTTGAAATTTTCATTCTGTGAGTCCTTATACTCACGCGTTGTTAGTTCTTTGATTGTGGATAAATTCTCGATCTTTCCCCGACTGGCTTCTCAGAGTTAGTGGTAAATTAAATATTATGTTAGGTGCTAAAGAGATTCCTTACACGAACTATACGAACTAAAGCCTTAATATGTTTCGTTTCTCAGTAAAAGTTCATAATGAGATTCATTATTGTGATTTTGAAGTTTTCAAATTATTTTAAATTCTCTTGGAGGCCAATTTAATTTTATTGTTTATGAATGGACGCGCTTTTTGTTAATTATGAGAGGATTAAGTATACCAAGATTGAAAGTTTAAAAGGGCAATAAATTCAGTTAGTAATTTGTTTTAAGTAGAGACCATTCTTAATAAGTTGTTGTAATATTAATCCTAACTCGTTATTTTATTATTTTAAGTCGTGTTTGAATAAAGACAACACTAATGTGGGACACCCCTGAAGTATAGTACCCTGTATTCAAAAACCGCGAGATCCCTTGTATTTTGATTAAATGATAAGAGCGTAAAGTATTAGGATATGCGTTATTGCTTTTGAAGTCCCTGGCATCAAAGTTTTGTAATTTGAATAAAGCTCTTGTAAATTTTAATTGCCAGTGGAAGGCTGTTTTATTAAGGAAGAAATATGTGAACTTAATGTAGTAGAAAGATTAATCCTAATAATTCCGTTTGTGCTTAGCTATTGTTATTAATTAAGGAGACGTTTAAATAATTTATTAGTAGACATTATTAATCAATGAATCTTTTCTTATTCATTATGTTAGAAGTTGAATTATCTATAAATTTATCACTTTCCGGTCACGATAAATTCGACCGTAGTCATTGTGTTAATAATTTCATTTGTTCAGGACGTAAAACCGTGCTCTGTAGTATTGTTATTAATTTTGCTATTCCTTGCCGAGCGCTAATGCCTCGAGTTGTGTAATTATTTTGTAAATTTTAGCGAGCTATCTAATTTTGGAACGTGTCGTTGGGAGACACCCTGTCGGAAAATATTGAGACAGTGATCATACCTCTCCCTTGTTCCAGTAATAATTCATGGAGTATAGATTAGGTTAGGATGTGTCAATTCCCTTTCCTAAAAGGAGTACCAATTCCATCAAACGTGATAATTAACTATAATTATCAGCCCCAAAGCGTACATTGGTCGTTTCAGAGAATTGCCGCCTGTTTCTATCGCTTGTATTAGCTGAGAACCGCGCAATCTCTGATGATTATACTCCGTTGAATCGATCTTATTGTACCAATTCCATCAAACGTGATAATTAACTATAATTATCAGCCCCAAAGCGTAAATTGGTCGTTTCAGAAAATTGCCGCTTGTTTCTATCGCTTGTATTAGCTGAGAATCGCGCAATCTCTGATGTGGATCCTCTGTTATATCGACCTTATTGTATAATGGTGCGTCCGCGTAATTGTAAGGATGTTAAGCCGGATCTTTGAGAAGGCTTACCCCCTTAAAGGTACGGGACCCTCCTATTACATCCCAGGTCGACATGGATCCCCTAGGTCCCGAAGCTGTTTATTATCGTTCTGTTTACTAACGAACGACCAGAGAATGTTTGGTTCTTTCGGAAGGAAGCCCAGTGTTTCGTTCGAAAGACACCCTATGGTGTTAAAGTTTTAATTATGTGCTTTTCGAGATGGTAATGATATGTATGGAAGCTAATGTTGTATTTAAATGGTCATAAATGTTCTTGCTCGCGAGTGCCTAATCTAATCAAAGGTGCGTTTGTGTAAGACCTAATCCTTTTGAGCACTCTTGCTCCCTAATGAGTCCAAGCACGAGTCCTTAAGAAAACCTAAGGTTGTCCGAAGAGATAATTAAATTCGCTTGTTCAATGTATCAAGTATTGTTATGTTTTCTAGCTTCCGAGTAAATTAGTGATGTTATAATATCATGAGTAAAAGAAATGCTTTTGCAAGTCCAGGAATCGAGTTATTTTCTAGAATGAAATCCTTATCGGGCCTAAATGTCAGATACAGCCGCCCTGTTTAGTAAATAAGTGCATTATTGATCATTTTGTAATTGTGTAATTGCATATAAACTCTTTCTTGTCTCCTATTTGAAATGATAAATCGTTCTTTTGTGCATCTAGATATCCCAAAAGGTCTCTAAAATGTAAATATGCGGTTAAATTCCTCAAAGTTAAAGTTATGAATAAATGCGAAGTAAATGTAAGTCCCAGGGTCATATGAGTTAATATTAGAAGATAGACTAAAAGTAATCCTTATTATACCTCTCTTGCCTCCTGCCGTCCGAGTGCCAACTTAATTTATATCTAAGAGTCGACATCATGTCTCCTGTAAGGAATTCTCGTTGAATTGTATTAATTGTTCTTAAATGTATTTACGTAATTATAGTCTATTCCCGTTCGATTGTATTTCTATAAGGTTGTGGCACATTCTATTTTTATCATTTGGATATATTGATTATTGTATTTACTAGGAATAGACATTTTAAGCTGTAATTCTAATAATATTCTAACGTGAATATACATTATAATAAATATGATAATGGTATTTGATATATTATGCGTTATAATGCATATGATAATTGTATTTTGATATCTATTATATGTTATAATTAATATGAATTTTTGGTGAATATCCAGGTTGAAATTAAGACCTACCAATTGAATGATATCAATATTTTGCTGTAAAAGGTAGTTGTTATCATAGTAAGGCAACAAGATAATTGCCTGAAGTTATATTTAAATTCATTGTTAACTTCTAAACGTCAGTACTTCAGTTATATTGGTTCCTTTGTTAATAAAATGACGTAAAAGTGAAGTACCTCTGTGCGAACAGTACAATTAAATATATGTTGATTTAAAATTGTATATTGTAACTCTACCTCTCTTATCGATTAATTATTTGTAGCAGTTCATTTTATAAATTGAGACGATTTATTTGATTAAGTTTATTAAGCGTCTGTTCAACTGCGTTGATTAATTATTTGTGGTAGTTCATTCTATAAATTGAGATGATTTATTTGATTGATTTTGTTAAGCGTCTGTTCAACTGCGTGACAATAGTCACTAAACAATAATATTGAACCACGCATTAATTGGCATATTGTTAAATGAAAATGTTGAAAGTTTAGACCATAATTGATCTTGTATATTGGTCGTTTGCGTCATATTGTAATTTAGGTATTTTTTAGACGTAACTGTAAAATTGCCATTTAGTTTATGAACACCTTGTATTGAGTCGTGTTCCATATAAATGCTATTTAAAAAGGGTTCATTTTGAAACGTTCATACGCTGTCCCGTACTGAATTCTAATTGTTTAAGGGATGAATGTTATAAAGTGTTTAAAGAATATATATATATGTTCTCGTTTATTTCTTTCGCGCTAAAAGAAATCCGCCTTCCTTTCATTCGAAATCTTGTATGAAAACATAGAAATTCTTCTTTTGGCCGTTCTCTGTTTAAAAGAAAAACCAGACCCTTACCAGACAGGGCTGTAGTATAATTTCTTTTTTTTTTTTATACCACCCTGACTTCAGCGTGGAGCGTAGTAGCAAAAAAAAAAAAAAAGAAGAGAAAACATCTGAGAGTCAATTCCCAACTACCCTCCGGTAGTGGATAACCTTCGACCTCAGGGAGTCCCAGTAACCCAATTTTGGTAAAGACTAGAAGAGCATAAAAACAAACTGGCTCCCTTTCTTATCGTATATTTAATGGTTTGTTTTGGCAATTTTAGAGCTTGTGATAATGTGTAAATTTTTAAATTAATGTATCCAAAAACAAAACGTAGAGCAAAGGAAAATTTACATATAATAATAATAAAAAAAAATGAATTAAATCCTTCATTAACTAATGTAGTTATCTTCTGTATACGGTAGTCTTGAGATTCTATGTAGTGATTATTATCTCTAGAAATTTTTATGTAATTGATTCTTGTACTTTTAATCATACAGAAGTCACTCAAATCTTTTGTGAAAATTTAGTAATTCTATATATACCTAGTGGAAATTCCGTTTAGGAAATGTGCAGTTCCTTGAATGTCCAGATAGGTTAAAAATACAACTATCGTGAATGATTGTAGAGTTAGTAAAAAAATATATACGTGTAAATATTTATTATCTATATATATTCCATATGTAGTTATAATTGAATTGTATAGCATAATCGCGTGTTCCTTGGGTTTAATATCTGATTATATTAATTTAGTATGGGTCATCCATTTTCTTTACATACATGTATATCATTTGTATATATAGGAACTCGTATCATAATAATAACTATAAAAACTGTGTAAAAAAAAAAAAAAAAACTATTTTTACATGTGTACTGTACGATTGAGGTCTTTTGTGTTATCCCTCGCTATAGTGTTGCAATAGGTATAAGGTAGTTATATGAAATCATGTTGTATTGGCCTTGTTAATCTTTGTATATCTTTATAGACAAGGCTTAGTTTGTAAATATGTAGGAACAACTCGTACCAACTAGGGAATTCTTTGTATTATACGTATATAACCATTTGTAGAGCCATGTAGTAATTTCTCAAATTTGTGATTCCCTCACAATCGAGATTGTATATCTAAATAATTGTCGTAGATAGTGAGTGTATATAATAATAGTAACCGATATTAATCTTGTAAAATTGCTATATTAGTACTATATTATTGTAGTCAATTTTAATATATATATATATAATTGTCAATTGAGGTATTTACTAATGATAAATTTTACTGTGTATGTGTTTTGTAATTGATGGGTCCAACTACACGCATATATCTATATACATATAGTTTAAATTTTTGTTGATATTGATAATATGTGTATCGTCAGTGTGATATTATGAGTTCACTCTGACCCTTTTACATCTTTTACTTAGTATAAATTTGTATATAGACTTTAGCTTAGATAAGTGTTTTAAAAGTTATTCATATCATCATATCTATCTATGTATTAGTTACGTAAGTGTTTTACTCGAAGTTGTAATCATGATCTTAATTTTATGTAATTTTGTATTTAGCAGTGTTGCAAACCCCTTTCAACAATTTCTTACTATTTTTACATTACTGATTATTTCAAGGTAGTGTTGCCAACCCTGCAGATAGTTTAATAGTACTTACCAGTGTTTCCAACTCACTTAAAAAAAATTTTTTTTTCTTTTCCATTCCAATCCAAATATGACTCTGTAACGAAATTTTGTTAACTTCACTCTAACATTAAGTACAAAATTTCTTTCCCAAGGGGCGTCGAATGTCGTGGCTAAAATTTCGACCAAACTTTTTGCGGTGTTTTTGCAAACACCCTGTACTCCACGACAAATTTCTCCCTTGTATAACCTATAAGAAATTGTGTAAATCAATTGTTATGTGAATATCGTCCAGATCTATTCCCAAACTTCTTCACTTACTAACCTAGAGGAACAACTTTATTTCTTAAAAACTCTTGTAAGCCGATAGGTATTCAGAGCTGTCTGTCGCATCTCCGCTCCAGACACCCTTCCCAATTCTAGCAACCAACTACGAGACGATAAGATTATTTTTTTTCTTCTCTCTCTTTTCCCCTTTAAAACAACTTCGCTGTTTTCCGGTGAATCATCAGTCTGATATTAATGTTACCAAACCCTCTTAGAGTCTTAGTTCTGATATGACTCCTTATTCTATATTTAGCGCTGACTTCATACTTTCGCAGCTGCTAGATTGACCCTTGAACCGATTATTAGTAAGAGACTTGTGTCACCCTTTTCTTGTATAATGTTGTGTAATTTTAACTGGTTTTAGTTGGAACCCATATCTGTATTTTTTTTTCTTTTTTTTTGTGAAGGTGTGTGCGTTCTGGAAACTCTAGAATATAGCAGAAATGTCGTGCGCCTATCATAAGTAGTATGAGATCACCTCTAGCCAATCAGAATTCACCAAGTGTTCCGAACCATTACATCATTTACATCCAACCAGATTCTAAAGAATTCTTTCTAAACGATTGCACAATCTGTCGTAACATTGACACATAAAACCTCGGGGATGAACTTTCGGGTGGTCAATTACCACCAAGCAGTCGAAGAGCACATAGTCCGTGCTTCTCTCTCTCTCCCCTCGTGGGGGGGGGGCCGTCCTCTGCACTCTTCGCAGAGAGAGACTGTCACTAATTTATTGGTAACCTAGTTTAATTTTCCTAGTGCAGTATAGTGAAATTCATTTCTAGTGAAGTTTTAAAACGCCAACCAGTGCTGTGTTTAGTATCCGGCGTGATGACCGTTTCCACGCCAAGTCTTGTGAGTAAGTACTGTCTCTTTACTAGCTCTCCCAGAGAGCCATCGTACCCTTACTCCGTACTCAAATTCTTCTGTAGACTAAGTTAATTACTTCGCCCTAATTTCGTGGAATTGTTTCCTGGACGTCACACCTGTGCGTACAAATTGTGGATATGTAGAAACCTGTAACTGAATCTTGATTAGTAACTCATAGTGATCCTATTTAATGTTTGATATTATGGTCTGTAAATAAACTGAACTCTTTAAAAATAAATAACTCGCAACATAATTATACTGCTTCCACATTATTATTACTATAACAGACCATATGAAATCCTCAATCTCTCTTAGCTATCGAGAGACGCCTCCGCTAAGATCACGCACTGCGATTAAGTGGTAAGACACCTTACAGTGGATCGTCGTGAGAGTAAATCTACTGATATTCTAGATCCTAGTTCTGTCAGTTCCTGGGGACCCCCGTCCCCCTTTTCAAGGGACTACCATTGAGCCTGGTAAGTCAAGATCCTGTCTCGACAGAGATACCAGATGCCGACCTCCTCTCTGAGTCCATCCACAGGTAAGAGTAACATCTTTTCAGCCAATCCGCTCGGGCTATCAACTACCGCTACTAGTTTGCCAACTCCATGAGATTAATGTAGTGAAGGAGTTAATTGCGTCATCTGTGATTAAAATGTGTAATTTGATTTGCAGGAGTGTTGTGTGTCGCCAGTGCATAGTGTAAGAGGGCTTTGGTAGGAAAGTGCCTCTTAGTGTAAATCATGTGTTCCTTACTCGTTTGTTCATCTCAACGAACCGACTTCCCATCCTTGCGGCTTTTCAATATGTTCTTTGTAATGTAGTAATTCACTTAACCAAGGGGAGTCGCTTCCTCAATCGGCTTAATATTTAGTATATAAATGAATATTCTTAAGCCCTAGTAAATTACTTGATTGAATTAAAATGATCTTTGGTTTTAATCGTTTGGTCGTTCAACTAATCTAACTGCTGTAACTGCCCATTTGCTTGAACCCTGTCAATACTAACGAGGCGCACTTTTACTTTGTTGTTTAGTCCGCCCCTCGTGATGTCATCATTTATACCGGGATGTGTTTGACCTCCCTCTCTCTTTTGATTTACAAACCTAGAAGTGTTTCTATTAGTCACTTGTGTGGCCATACCTAAATTATAGATATTATTATGTATTTCTTTAACTATTAATGTATCTGAGTAGACATCACGGCGGACAGTTTAATACTAAATATCTTTCTGTAAAATTGCAATATAACCCCTGCCGGGTTAATGAGTTATTGCGCCTCCCTCTCTCTGTTTGATGTACTAATCTGTAAGTGATTCTATTAGCCACTTGTGTGGCCAGACTTTAATTATAGATATTCTTCTATGTATTTCATTAACTATTAAGATGTCTAAGTGAACATCCCGACGGACAGTTAAGTACTAAGTATCTCTCGGTGATATTGTAATATAACCTCTGTCGGGTTATTGATTTATTGTGCCACTCTTGGCTTGAACGACCCCTTCTCGTGCTGAGACCGTCGTCTCAGACTTAATATCATAAATCACACCGCTCCCTGTCCAGACCACTGCTATCGGTGTGATCAGAGAACTATTATTTATTCGTATTAATTGAGTTTATTATTTTGACACTGTCTCAAGAACCTCGTAATATTTTGTAATATTGAGGAAGCGACTGTTTGACGAGCTTTTGCCTTTCACGCAAGGACAGGTGTAACCTTATCAAGATCAGATTGTTCTTAGAAAAATCCTACCGGTGGTTTCGCTTGAACTCGAACCCCTGACGGGTTCTTGCGGCGCTACAATATTTAGTTCCATAGAATTAAAGATGATGGATGCCAATGTGCGGACCACACACAAAACAACTTAACTCCATCTTCTTGACCATAGCTAATTATGGACTATAATTGAAGAGCATTCAATTTATTTTTGAGCTGTAAACTTATTCATAGTTTTTATTAATAGTAAAATCTAGAACAGTTTTACACTTGTAAAATTCTACTTCATTTAGTTCGCTTGACAATAAATATATAAATAAATACTAGCAGCATATCGAATCACACCTTTAACTGTAACAATATTTTCCTCTTACTGGAGTCCTATCTGATCGATGAAAAAATAAAAATAAAAAAGTAGTAAAACGAAAACTCGAACACGGGTCGCGGGAATGGGAATTTGCACGGACCCAATGAGCTACGGAATAAGACACAAATCATACTATATATATGGCAATAACCCTAAGCTTCACGCTGTGAAAGAACGTTGTCACTTTTTTTTTTTTTTTTTTTTTTAAGAAGGAATTCAAACCTTATAAAACGTTATGACAAGTGCCTCAATTTGAATGGTGAATATGTTGACAAGTAATGTAATGTGACATTTATCCCATGTGTATAATAAACATTTTGTACCTGCGAGTGTGTGTTATTGATATCAAACGGCAGTCCTTTTCCGAATTGACCTCATAGTATTTAGTACATTGATCTTAATTTCAATGTGAGCGACTCTCCAAAACCAGGACTGGAAGTCAAATTTATCTTGACATAAATTTGATTTCTCCAGCCATACAAACAAATGGCACAACGGAACAGTGGCGTCTAAAAGCTTGGGGCTCTCCCGTAGACAGCGTGGAGTGGGACCCCTTCTCTATGTCCCACTTCACAATTTTCAGCTCCCTGATGGTGTGGGCCCCCCACAATGCGGGGTCCGCGAACCCCTTGTTTACGCCCCTGCAACCGAATACTGGAGCTACGACAAGCACATTAATTAGATTAATAATGCTGTGAGTTATAATGTAGATAGATATAGATATAATCTATTTAAAACAAAACATTTTACTTGATTTTTCATTTCCGAAGTTTAGAATTTTGCAGTATTAGTTTCTCAATGAATAACTGCAAATTAGAACATTAACTTTTAGCATAGAAATGAACTATGACTATTCATTTCTATGAACTATGAACTATGTAGAGCTCTTCAAGCGTTGTGAGATAAAGTTGTAAAATAACCACCAGCAGTGTTTTGTCTAATTCTGTTAATTTTGAGGAGAATCTAACACTCTAGGGGATATTAATGACTTTTTAACTTTTGTTGCAGGTATTTTCAAAAATCTTTAGAGGAATTCTACAACTTTTTTTTGGGGGGGGGTCGTTTAGAAGACACTGCACTGTAATATATTTGCAAATTAGGTAGGCTATAAGCAATGGCAATAGATTTTTATTTATAAGTTATTTTTTTTTTTTTTTTTTTTTTTTTAAGAAGGAATTCAAACCTTATAAAACGTTATGACAAGTGCCTCAATTTGAATGGTGAATATGTTGACAAGTAATGTAATGTGACATTTATCCCATGTGTATAATAAACATTTTGTATCTGCGAGTGTGTGTTATTGATATCAAACGGCAGTCCTTTTCCGAATTGACCTCATAGTATTTAGTACATTGATCTTAATTTCAATGTGATTGATTACTCAAGCGACTCTCCAAAACCAGGACTGGAAGTCAAATTTATCTTGACATAAATTTGATTTCTCCAGCCATACAAACAAATGGCACAACGGAACAGTGGCGTCTAAAAGCTTGGGGCTCTCCCGTAGACAGCGTGGAGTGGGACCCCTTCTCTACGTCCCACTTCACAATTTTGAGCTCCCTGATGGTGTGGGCCCCCCACAATGCGGGGTTCGCGAACCCCTTATTTACGCCCCTGCAACCGAATACTGGAGCTACGATAAGCGCATTAATTAGATTAATAATGCTGTGAGTTGTAATGTAGATAGATATAGATATAATCTATTTAAAACAAAACATTTTACTTGATTTTTCATTTCCGAAGTTTAGAATTTTGCAGTATTAGTTTCTCAATAAATAACTGCAAATTAGAACATTAACTTTGAGCATAGAAATGAACTATGACTATTCATTTCTATGAAGTATGAACTATGTAAAGCTCTTCAAGCGTTGTGAGATAAAGTTGTAAAATAACCACCAGCAGTGTTTTGTCTAATTCTGTTAATTTTGAGGAGAATCTAACACTCTAAGGGATATTCCTGACTTTTTAACTTTTGTTGCAGGTATTTTCAAAAGTCTTTAGAGGAATTCTACAACTTGGGAGGAGGGTCGTTTAGAAGACACTGCACTGTAATATATTTGCAAATTGGGTAGGCTATAAGCAATGGCAATAATTTTTTATTTATAAGTTATTTTATACTAGATGGAAAATCAATCTAACAACTTTGTTTAATTTGAATTATCTGGGGAATCAAAAATATTATATAAAATCATGATAACTATTATTTACAACCGTTGTCAATCCAATGTTTGATAAAGATCTTTCAACATTTCTCCAGAACATTCCATCTTGGGCAACCCTCTTTCAAATCATTCCTCAGTGCTTTTTAATTTGACCATACCATACGGTATCAGGGCCTCTTCTAGGTCACTTCTTATCATTTACACAGAAAATAACAGAAGAACATATTATTGAGAGTGGTCAAAAGAGCAGGAAATATTTCAGCCCAAACTAATGGAGGAAGTGGCCAGTGGACATCTTGACAGAGGACGAAATGGGAGGTGGATATAATGATGGTTTATAATTACAAGTACATTGTTATTTAATTGAATTTTACATTATAAAATTTCTAATTTCCTGTATGCGCTCATTTAATCATTGTATATATATCTATATATCTATATCTATATCTATCTATCTATCTATCTATCTATCTATCTATATATATATATATATATATATAATATGTTATTACGTATAATCTTAGAAGTTCTAGGGAGAAGATTAACCCGACTAACATAATGGTTAACGCGGTGATTTTTGGTTCAAATATTTTAATACGATATTTAAAATAAAATACAATTTATATAGAAGTAAAGTAAGTATGAAATAACTATACATAAATTCAAAATTCAAAATTTTAATTATGAAGTATCTATATACAATTTTGGAATTCGAAATTGATTATAGTCTAATAACATGAGATAAGCACTAAAGCGCTTGATTGACAAACCAGAGTAAGAACTGAAAATAAAACAATATTGAATAGGTTTACAACAGGGGTGGCTAGGCTTTCTTAGGTTTGAGGGCTACTTCTCATTTCCGAATTCTCTAGTGATCTACTAATCAAAATATAGATTAATAACGAGGACGTGATGGACAGTAAAGAAGTAAATACGAACAATAAAATTAAGATTAATTAAATATTTTTTTAAAAACCTAATTAATTCATTTTTATTTTCTCAGAAACGTTCATTTGTTAACAGAAACTAGAAATCAGTCCATCGAGACTGATTGATACAGATAGTGTGACACAGACCACCGCGGGCTACCTCTCACGATTGCCGGTAGGCTAGCGACCATGGTTGATGTGTTGGCCATCATGGGCGGCGATTAAGGGGGGGCAAAGGGGGCAGTTGCCCCTCCACTTTTCTGAAATGGCCTATTAATGTATATAGTTTCAACCAGGGAAATTCGTATATTAACATTGATATACAAATATTCAGATCATGTCTTGCCCCCCCCCACTTTTAACGTCCAATCGCCGCCACTGTTGGCCATCTCTGGTTGATTATAATGACTTGTTTCGAAGACATGAAAAGGGTTTCAATCAAGGACGTGTCGCTTCTGATGTATGTGGTCCAGGTTTCAATTCCCGGTGCTAGTCGGTTTTATCTCATTTTAAACTATGGATCTACCTTTGCTTTAGCCGAGGTTAAACTTCAGATATCAAAGCAAGCCAAATTGAAGCGGTTAATTTGTTGTAGCTTTCGTAGTTTGGAAGTCTCCTCGCATTTCATAAACAGAAACCGGGGAAAAGATATTTCTTTCCTTTTTGTCAACAGAACAAACCACTGGACGACAGGTAGAAGCAAATTCTTAACAAAACCTGTTTTTAACCAGATATTTCCCGCTTTCCTTCCAAGAAGCTAGCAGCCAAGGAGGGTTGGAAGCGGTGACCTATTCATTCCTTTGTTTCTCTACGGGGGGCTATACCTGGCTTGCATGCGATAAGTTGAACATGTCGAACTTATCGCATCGTATCATATGCAGGAGAGATATCATGAGATAAACTAATTTAGACATTATGATTTCTGAAATTTATCTCTACCCTTGATGATTTATCATAACGTCTAAACGGCCTCTAAAGCAAGAAAAGAAATCTCCCACGTCGGACATTGGTATCAGTTATAAAAAGAAATAACCAAACCTCAAAAGTGCCAAATATTCATTAAGATGCATATACAAATCTCCCGCTTTATCTAGCTAGTGGTTAACGTGTAAGACTTCGGTACACGTGGTCCGGGTTTAATTCTCAATGGGAGTGCATTTTGGCGTTCACCCAGTGTCGTGACCATAGTGCTCTCAAACGGACCGGGTCGGGTCGGGTTGGTCTTCAACCCGACCCGACCCGACCCGTTGAGAGCACTAAATGTAGCTGCTCCCAAAGGTCTGAAAAAAATCGTAAAGTTGGGGGATTATGCGAATTTAGAATATTTCACTGTCCAATATCTCCAATGGGCCTGGATAAATAAAAATCTGAAAATTTGGGAAGAGTTACTCCTACTTTTACCATAACACCAACAAAGCGCGTTTTATGTTAGTGAGCAGAAGAGGGTCAAAGTATTAAGTAATGACGTCATACTCTAGGTGGTGTTTTGTTTATAAAATCTTTTTTGGACATTGAAATCATGTTTGGGAAGAGGAAACAACTTACGTAGAGGTCTGAATTTCTGAGTGCATGAGGTCCGTGGTGATAAGTTAACACACAAAAATATACAGTTCTGTAGCTGCTCCCAAAGTCCTAAAAAAATCGTAAAGTTGGGGAATTATGCAATTTAGCATATTTCACTGTCCAATATCTCCAATGGGTCTGAAAAAAAAAAAGATCTGATATTTTTGGAGTAGTCAGTCCTTTAGTACACCATAACACACAACAAAGGTCGTTTTGTGTTTTTCACCAGAAAGGAGTCAAAGTATTAAGTAATGACGTCATACTCTAGGAGATGTTTTGTTCATAAAATCTACTGGAATTTTGTTGTTGTGAAGTAAAATAAAGTAGGATGAATGATTAGTCCAGTCAAGGCTCTCAAGCTCGTTTCTCTCCTCTAGTTGTAACACTGTGTTATCAGACCCTCAGCAGCACTGGTGAAGAATGCCGGTATCAACAGAAGGCGAGGAAAGTCAAAATGCAGCCTTGAGAAAACAAAACAACAACAAAAAAAAGTCCAAAGTATTCCTTGATCTTGCTGCTTGCTATTGTCAACTCATGCAGAAGACTGTTGTCCTTTCTTTTGATCTACATTCCCAAGTCAGTGAACACTTGCTGTAAACACTGACAAATTTCCCGTAGATTTTAAGAACAAAAACCTCCTAGAATATAGCGTCATTACTTAGTACTTTGACCCCCTTCTGCTCATTAACACAAATCGCGCTTTGTTGTGTATTATGGTATACTAAAGGACTAACTGTCCCCAAAATTTCAGATTTTTATATCCAGGCCCATTGGAGATATTGGACAGTGAAATATGCTAAATTGGTATAATTCCTCAACTTTACGATTTTTTTCAGGCTTTTGGGAGCAGCTACAAGTCTGTAAATTTTTGCGTATTAACTTATGATCCCGGACTACATGCACACACAAATTTAGATCTCTACGTCAGTTGTTTCCTCTTCCCAAACATGTTTCCGATGTCCAAAAATGTTGCTACAATAGACCTTGATTTCACCCCCTTCAAGTGATTTTAGGCAAAAATGTTAAGAGATTAAAGCTTTAGCGCTGCGCGAGTTGGAGATGTCCAGGAATTTTCAATTTGTTAGGACAAATACATGCTGAGATATTCAAAACAAAGTAAACGCCTAAAATCGAAAAAAAAACGCAAAATGAATGGGTCTGAATGGGCCCTTGCGTTGCCATGAGATGTAAAAAAAGATAATTAATTGTGGTTTTGAAGTACCCTCATATAGGATAAACATTCATGAAAAATTAGATTTTTTGGAGATGGTCGAGCGGCACATGCTTGATCACTTAAAATGGATTGACTCCATTGAAACCGGAAGCACGCCAACTCGCATTTGCACGGGGGCGGCAAGTTTCGAGGGGCGGTAAAATTTGTCGTAACTTTATTTTTTAAAATAAATATTTTTTGTTGGAAACAGACTTAATGATGATGGTAGTTAAATTTACTAAGCTGACCTGTTTGAATACTACTTTCATAAATTATGTTTAGATCGCATTAATTTAAGGTCACATGAACAGTGCTAAAGCAAATGATCAAACAAATCCCAGCAGAATTGCTTAATTGTTTTCAAATACAATAACTCAATTCTCGAACACCTGTTTCGTTTAATTAGTTATCAGAGTTTTGTCTTTGTGACAAACAAGTTCCTTGTGATTCAGGGCGAAAAAACGTTTTTTAAATAAATTTTACTGTCTGTAATTAACATAATAGATTATTATTTAAACAAGAAAAACAGAGACAACGAGATTATTTTTGTAGTGTTTGGGTCTTTCTGAATGTGAGTGCCCTTTCCCTCCCTTTCGTTGTTCACGATGGGGTACCATGGGAAGATTTGTTCATTCTAAAGAAAAAGGGGCGGCAAACGATATCATTGCACGGAGCAGCAAATTGCCTAGGGCCAGCATTGACCGGAAGTAACAGTAAATTTCAACCACTTCTGGATTCGGTAGAATGTTGCAGTGGTGATTATATGTTCAATTGAGTCAGTGAATTGATTAAAAAAAAACTGTATGATACGGAGTGATTTCTGAGGGCTTACGCTGCTAAACTTCGAAGTCTTTACTAATCTGATAGACGTGAAAAGCGCGGCAATCCATTCATTTGGCTATCGCTTCTCTGAAAAAAAGAGAAAAAAAAAACTTGCTAGAAGAAAACTGTCACATATCTGAAGAAAACATTTTTTTTCCTAACCCAATTATGTCAAACGAAATGAAAAAGAATAATGTAAATATACGAAATTCCAACACTGAAGGTAAGAGTTATAGCAAAGCATTGGCTCAGCAGCACATAAACTTTCGGAGGAGGGACAGAGTACAGGGGGGGGTGAGGTATATGGAATACCCACAGGAAAGCGGGGGATCCGAGGGTCCTCCCCGGAAATTAAAAAAATAGTCTTCGTACATTGCATTCTAGAGCATTTTTTAATTAAAAGGCAACAAAAAGTTTTAAAAAATTGTGTAATTTTTCCTTTTGATAGTCTAGTTTTTTTGTTTGTTTTTCTGTATTGAAAAATGTGGTAGTAAACACACACACACTTTACAGCTTGTTTGCTTATTAAAGCAGTAAAATTCCACCTTCTTTTGCAGTTTTAGTTAAACTTAAGTGACACCATTAGAAGCTTTGGAAATGTAGGTGTGGAAAAGAATGGAGAGAATAAGCTGGGTCGCGCTTAAAACAAATAAGAAGGTGTTAGAAATGATGGAAAAGAAAAGAACAATTGAAGAGTTGGATGCAAGAACCAGATAGGTCCATTTTTAGCGAATTTTGAGTTTTTCACATGTTCCAGTAGGAGAAAATCACTCTACATTGTGTGCAAGTATTATGTGGATCCGATGATTATATTCCGTGTTATAATGTAAAAGGGGGTACCTAAATACAGTGTTCATCGTAAAGTTAGAGCAAGAAGCAGGAAGCTCTGGAAATATTTCTAAAAGTGGACTTACCTGGTTCTTGCATTCAACCCTTCAATTTTTTAGATATTTATAAGATTAAGATAAACTGGGTAGGACATTGGCTAAGAAGGAACTATGTCGTAAGGGCGTGTTAGAGGGTATGGTGGCAGGAAAGAGAGGGAGGGGCGAAGGAGAGTATAATTAATGGACGATATCAAAAACAAAAAGAAAAAATGTATGTGAAGACGAAGAGGTTAGTGGAATACCATAAAGCATGGAAGCTTCTCGGCTGTGGCAAGTGACCTGTCGATATTATCAGAACACCTATGATGAAGATTATAAATAATACCATGTGCACGTGAAAAACAAAATAATGAAAAAACAGTGTAAATACTCAGAAACAGAAAAGGTTTGTAAACAGGTTTTATGCCTACAAACCTATGACTACTATAAATGCGACTCAACAATATATACTTAATGAGCGCCGAAGGAAGGTCTGATGGTTCACCCTTTTGGGCCAAAATGTCTTTGGGAACGTTACACGATCAGGCCATGTGTATCTGAATTGATACATATTGGTTTTCCTTCCGGGGCTTCGTGTATCATTTTTGATACACAGTGAAGACTTTTTTCTGGCCCCTTCTATGTGAACACATACACACCTAGGTTTGTATAGCGAGTTGTTTCCAACTACTACACCCCGTGAGAGTCTGCCCGCACTCTTGTGTTCAGCCTATATGGTATATTTTCCAAAAATACAAGTGATGAAAATCATTGTTTTTATACCTTTAGTTTTTTTTATATATGTATTATTCAGAAAACCAAATACAATAGTTTACTTTTAGTGTCAGTTCTAAAAATTTACAATAACAACTATTTTAATATTATGCGATAAAATTACAATTTCTACTTTTTCAGATTGTGATGGATTCCATCGAATGTGATGGACTCGAATTCAAATCAGTTCGAGTTTCACTCTCTTCAAACATAAGCGTCAGTGGTAAAAGAACTTTGTGAGTGTAAATATGAATATTCAAAATCTACTTTCTTTCATCATCATTTGTTCTGTTATTTTAACTTTCCCACATTGTCTTCATCTTAGATTGATAAACTTACGCTTAACACAAAGATCTTGAGCACTTTAGGGTTCTTAGTGGCTAGAATTAGAACACTCCTTGCACAAAAACAGATTTTTTCACAGGTATCATAAACTGTTGATACTTGGGTCACATACTTTCTTTTGCCTTGCGTTGTCGATGCTTTTGTGGCATGTCTCTTATAACAAGAAACACACCTTCCTCTAATCTTTTCCGATGGGTTTCCTACATCATATTTGTCAATCAGGTTATGCTGTCTTCTTGTGGAACGATGGGTGATCACCGATTCAGTCAAACCTAACATGCTCTCCAGAACTGACTTATGAAATTCTTTAATTGATTGATCTGTGTTTCTTGTGTTTTCATTGTACAAACAGTATGCTTTAACGAGACTTGTTCCCCAAATAATTTCTAATACAGCCTTTCTATACCATTTTGTGCAGCGCCTCAAAGCTGTTCCGTAAGTTGCCATCTGATCACTGACATCGATTGATGACTTCCGTTCGTTATAATCCACTACGCACTTTGGCTTCTGAATTTCTTTACCTCTAGAAGTTTTGGTCACGTGATCATTTGTGGAGTGTACTGTCGAACACATCAAAACATCCCTATTGTGATTCCACTTCAACAGTCACTCCATCTACAGTCTCTTTTCCAACTGTTTCCTCTGTTTCAATTTCGCATCAAGGTCTTGTTTCGGGATATGTTTTCTGTTTGACCTCAAAGTTCCAATCAAATCAGTTTTAGATTGGAGAAGACGATAAGCGAGCGGGATGGATGTAAGTCCTACGAATTTACGCATCTCCGTTATATATGTAGTTGTCCAACCATGTATCCTTGCGTTAGGAGAAACATCGTCAATCTTTTGGATTTATTGCATTGCATACAAATTAGATTGATCAACCATAATCTTGAGTATTTCAGGATCGATCAACAACTCGTAGTAATCTATCGGATCAGCAAGAGCCATAATACCACTAATAGCAGGGTCAATACCACTTTTTCCAGTAAATATAAAAACAGGATGATTGTCACTTGGGTCACTCCACGCAATGTTTTCCTAAATTCTCTCTAACAGATTCGAATCCGAAACCCTTTTTTCTTGTGAAGATGGTGGATTATTAGGTACATTTACTCCTTGCGACACTGACATAGTACTTTCATTAGTCGGATCCGTATTGGTTTCAATTCCGTAACTAAACGCTATGTCGGAAATTGCCATACGCTCACCAGCCTCGTCAAAGGAACTGTTTGAACCCTCAGCTGCTTCAGGAAGCCACTCCGGATCGAGATCAGAGTCCACTAACATATCAGAATTTTCATCTTCTGAACTATTCACATCTAGATCTTCAGCGTCAGCGTTCTCAAAATGGACTCAATTTCTCTGTCACATATTGTTTTTCTAGACGTTTTGACTCGAGGACACTATACTGTAGGTCTATTGAAAGAAACAAATGACACGAGCGACAAAAAATTGGTAAAAGTTTACGTTAAAACAAAACCTTGAATGAAATTTATTGTTTTGGGCCGCGTGTATAATTTCTGATACAGGCTTTAAAATTTGTCAACATTTCAAAACTATTAAGTTTTGAAGGGAAAAAATTGTCAATAGCATAACAATGCATGACCATTCTCAAGGTCAACTTGGCACGGGAGGGTATACCACGTGATTTTCCTGTGGCCAGACAGTGATTTCGACTGTGTATATAAACTGATACACATGGCCCAGGAAGGAAAACCGGTGTGTATAATTTTTGATACACACGGCGCGCTCAATGTGTTAAAAGATTATATTTAGTTGATTTTTTAAAGCTAAACTAAACTCGCTCTGCTGTTCGCTATTTGTGATGAGTGCAAGTCTTGACCTCGCAGTTTGTGCAAGAGTCTTGCATGCAAGACCAAGACTTAAGACCAGGAATTCCGTTGCAAGACCAAGACCAAGACGAAAACTCTTGCGGAAGAGTCTTGCACAAGTACCAGTACTACTTGTGCGTGGGTTTTCTCGGCGGTTTTACAGTTTCCTTTTACCTTCTTCATTCCACCATTTCATTCATTTCTCATCATCACCGTCTCCCTTAGAGTCGGTGCATAATCGTGGGATGACAAATTGGATATTTAATTTCATTTCAAAACATATTTCTAGTGTTCTTCAGAAACTAAAGAGACATGTGGTATTGAACATCGGTAATTCCGTACACCATAGGTGCTGACTACAAGGATATGACCTTGACTCTTAGGCTTAAGCATCCGTTAGAAATTTTTATGTGTACTCATATAATTAATGTCGAAATAACATTTTCACGACATTGATAAAAACTTAGTGCATGTGATCGCAAGTTTCATATGATGGGTAGATTTTTATACGTTAAATAATTACTTATCAATATAACTTTTAGCCTCCTTAGGTATACGCACATGGGGAATTGAGCGATATAACAATATACAACAATAAATAATCCATAATCACAAGTGAGAGTGATTTTGTACAGTTATTTCAAATAACTTGGAGTTTGATGCCGTTATTTTGTATTTCTAATAAGGTAGGTGCAGGTAAACAGTCATGTTAAGGCTGTTGGATTTTTTATGGCTTTAATTTTTATGAAACACAAAGAACAACACATGTGTGTTGCAGAGTAGCCTTTTCCGGGTGTAGAAAAGAATGTGGAATGATGCGATTTATTTCTATTTTGTGCCCAAGGTAAAAGAAAAAAGTGTTACAAAGTGGCGTATTTACCAACATGTGCATGTAATTACGCCAAGTCTA
Source organism: Thermobia domestica (assembly GCF_964235325.1). Lineage (NCBI taxonomy): Eukaryota > Metazoa > Arthropoda > Insecta > Zygentoma > Lepismatidae > Thermobia > Thermobia domestica. Next base: position 174,363,298 of record NC_137469.1, on the reverse strand, counting down.
GGATAGTACTAGAAACCTGTAGTAAATCTTGCAACTGCTTACATCGTCTGCATCATATGAACTCAAATATTACTACACAACATGGTTGAAGCAAAAAATAGAATAACCAAAATGCAAGATGAAGATAAAAATGCAAAATGTAAAATCGATAATCTCCAATGTTGAAATGAAGTTCCAAACTGTAAACTGTCACTGTTCTGTGATTAAAAAAAAAAAGAAAAAGAAAACTACACCAATATTATATGGAACATGTGTGATAAATGAAAACACCTTTTTTGTCTTCTGCAGTCAGTCCCGCACAAGCCCTGGCGTATTTCGCTGCACCATGCTTGGTATTGATTTAGTAGCCACGGAATCACAAATACTAAAATTACACTTAGAAATCGACACGAAATAAGGCGTACATTGCTGTAAACAATCGGCAATGTTCTGAGTTAGTACGCTACTAATAACGGATAATTACCTCTATTGAAATAATAACGTCCTTCCACGGAACCTTCCCGAAGCAAACAACTACAACACTACACGGTGTGGCGGTCTCAGCGCTGTTTTTCGGAGTATTCGTCAAATCGGACTTGTCCAAGACCGTGTGGCACAAGGATGTTATAAAATAGAGGATCTGCCCATACGTATCTTCATCATATGAACTCAATGAAGGCAAAAAACAACCGAGCATCGTCTGAGCCGGCACGTCTGATTGGCTACTCTCGTTTTCGCCATGATTGTTGGCTCGAAACGTTGCGATCTTAGTGGCTCGGAGTGGGCAGAGTAGGTGTGGCGAAGCTGTGACGTATTGCTTCACGATTTTGTTGTATGGCAGATCCTCTATTTTATAACATCCTTGGTGTGGCACATATTGGAGGCGCATTCTAGCGGATTTCGTCGGAAACATCCCAGCACGGAACACTTGGCGTATTTAGCTGCACTGGCGTATATACCTGCAGTTACCTTATAGATAAAAAATATTTTTATAAAATGGAGTTTACACAAAAGTACATAGGCAGTTGAGTCGTTTCCAGTTTCGACTCGAATTATTCTGAAATATTAAAAGGTTTGATTATAATCATTATTATTTTGATTTTTCTCTCTCATTTTTGGCCAATATTGCTAAACATATCATTATCATCATCATCACAGCTATTCTGCCATTATTGGCAGGTCACTTTCTGCAAATGAGAAGCTTTGATGTACGGTAGTCCTCAGCTAGTCTCTTTGTCTTGACGCAGCAATTTTGTTTTAACACATTTCTTCAACCAACAGTCTCCTTCGACCCTCCCCCTCTTTACTTCCACCATACCCTCTAGCATGGTCGGCGATTAGGGGGAACAAGAGAGGGCAGTTTCCCCCACATTTTTAAATTGACTCCTTAATGCATAGTTTCATTTGGAAATGTAAAGTTTTTGTATATATTTTTGGTTCAAAGAAGAAAAAGTGCCATATAATATTTGCCGTTGCGTGAGTACATATTGGTTGTCTTCCCGTGAAGTTAAGGAAGCTACAGGAACTGCGTTTTAATTACAATTCAAAGCAATTAATATTGCAATTTTGTATTTCTTTAAATGTTGTAGCATATGCTTGTAGTACGTACTGTCTTTCATTTTGTAAGAGTAAGAACGTACATTTAATAACATGTGTGGAATTAAAAATATAAGTTTTTCATTAATCCCCAGTTTCAATATAACTTCTAAAAAACAAACCTCATTCTTCATTACTATGATTAATATTATACGTACTTTCTATTTATCTGCTTTCAAATTTGTTATTAAATAATCTGATCACACAATTTTCCAGACATAATTTTAAGATGTTTATAAGCAAAAAATCAAATCTCTTCTTACACTTTCGTTGTTTAAGAGTACAAAGGGTCAGAACTTACTTGCGTTGTTTTTGCCAATTTACTTAACATAATATGAAATACTGTAAACGGTGTTTTAACTAAAAAATATAGTATCCTATTAGTTATACAATCTTTCGTCAAAAAACACTGTTAGAAACAACCATGAAAACTAACATTGATATACAAATACTCAGATTATATCTTCCTCTCCCACTTTTAACGTCCAATCGCCGCCACTGCCCTCTAGCACATTCCTCATAATACAATTCCTCCTCACTCAATGTTCCAACCAGTTCCTCCTTCGCCTCTTAATTACATCTAAAATTCTTCTTTTCTCACCTACTGCTACTATTTCTAACACCTTCTCATTCGTTTTCCGTTCAACCCAGCTAATTCTCTCCTGTTTTCTCCATGCCCATGTTTCGAAAGCCTCCAATTTTTCACCGCCTTTGCGTAATGTCCATGTTTCTGCACCATAGAGAGTATATATTGGAATCAGTAAAAAAATCTCAATATTTAATTTAAAGTTAGTTCAATACAAAGATTAACTAATCGTGGTTGGAAAGAAAAAAAATCTGACCGCTTTAGAGTGTAAAAATTTTGAGAATTAGAATACAAAATTTCATGGTATTTCAGTAATCTTTATATTCTTTCACGCGTCTCAGGGCTGGCCTTCCCAGTTTGGGAACCAGTGGAATATTGGATCTGTTATATATATATATATATATATATATATATATATATATATATATATATATATATATATATATATATATATATACAAATATCAGGGATGCAGGTAAGCAACAAAATTTTACTCGCCCAAGAAAAAAGCTACATGGCCAGATCCCACAATAGAAATAATTTACTTACCTTCAGTATGATATTAAATACTCGCTCGCACCGATGAACCAATATATATATATATTGGTTCATATATATATAATTTCCAAACGTTGCTATTTATCTTATAAGTAGTGAAGTGTGGGCACTCATTGAGTAAAATAAATGTAATCGCTTATGTTGTACACTATCATCATACTTACACGAAGCTAAATTATATTAGATTTAAAAACATGCATTGTATTTCTGTTACTATTGATACTTCATAGAATTTATTATCACTTATATTCAGAGTAAAATTTACCTATGTAAAGCATGATTTCTTAAAAGCAAGACTTGCAAGACTCTTGCAAACAAGACGAAGACTGGGTCTTGGTCTTGGTTTTGCATTTGCTCATCACTATTTGCTATCTAAACGAAGACAATATTTATATTACACTCTACTCCATCTTCACCTTCATAGGGCTAAAAACTGACTGCCTTTTTTTTAACAATTGGAAACAAACTTTTGTGCTACCTTTTTGATATCCACTTTGTCTAACATTGTGTTGTGAACATGGCAAACTACTATATGGTTGGGCCTCTTTTGGGTCATAGTTCACCTAAGATCCTTGAAATATTTTGGGGGACGGAAACCGTTTTATAGATATTGGAGAGGATTAGTGATGGGCAAATTCCCGGGACGATCCCCAAAAATGGGAATATCCCGGGAATTTATGTAGAAACAAAAAGAAAATTGCATCCTATTATTGTATTATAATTTCAATTTTTTTTTTTTTTATCACAGTACACTTATTACTGTTACCCCAGAGGATTCTCTAAAATATATATTCTGAACGGTATTATGTTATTATATTTAGAGAGTGCGCATAAATGTATATTTACTTACAATATGTTTTATGCGAGCAAATATGTTGGAAAAACGTTTGGCATAGGAAGTCCACATACTTTTACACCGCTAAACAGTTTAAATTTATATTGGATCTTCTAAACCTGACCCTACTACTGATATTATAAACATATTAACATTTAAATTGTTATAAACAGATTAGATTGGATAAATGCCTGGAAACACATGTCTCATCATTTTATCAACACCTGCGTATTCATACTTATGTCCACGTAGAATTTTGCACGTAACATTGCCACAGGCCTTTCTTCCTACTCACTTCTCGAAATTTCGTGCGTTAATTCACATGTAAAAGAAATCCGAGTACCTATTTAGAAATTCGAATCAGAGACAGCAAGTCGGACGTCTATTACTAACGGTGGTTCAGGACGTATTGATAATACTTCATCTCTATTTCTACATTACTTTACAAACTGGTTCTTTTCCATCATTTGTAAATTAGTACTTTGCTACTTTCTAGTGCAAATAGAAATATAACTTTAACCCTTAATGGTTCACTATCTTTTCTGTCCGTTTCCGGCACTGCTTGCAAAACAATATATCCACAGACTACCTTCCGCTTAAAATTTACCAGAGTTGTCACCAGGAGGCAATAGCTTATCTGGATCGCGGAAAGGGTGTACACAAATAACCACAAGGAACAATACCTAAAAATAATAGCCTTCAAACTCAATAGGCAAGATCAAAAAATGTGTAGCCAAATGGTAACGAAAACTCGTTAAGGGTTAAAAAATCCTTTATATAAAGTACAGTCAACGAACTTTATTTTTTTCCCTTCAAATTATTTAAAACCTAGAAGTAAATGATAATAAATCAAAATAAAGTAATTAGTCATTTTTTGTTTTCCTTCCCATTCGAGTCAATACTACGAAGTAACACTAACTTTTATCTTTCTTTTTTCCCCCTTTTCTTCTGGAAACGCCAAAACAGTTCTTCGTTTTCCTCCAGTAGTCTTCGTTTTCGGTATCACGCCCGTCGAAGTGAACGACCCACACGCCACACCACGGCTACAAAGGGGAGAGCGTAGTCACTCAACCACATGTCAGGCACCCAACTCTGCCATCTATTATCGGAATAGAGAAATATTTGCGACTTACAACTGGATTTACAAAGAAAAAATGAAAATAAAATCCTTAAGTTTTACGTCCCACGGTTATGCCGGGTAGGTTAAAGGAGACGGTGATGAAGAGATGAGCGAAATGGTGGAATGAAGAAAGTGGGAGGGAACGGGAGAACCCCGAGAAAACCCACGAGCACGGTGTTTGTCCACCACAAAATCCACACTGCGCGAGCTGGGATCGAACCAGGGATTTCAAGCACCGAATGTGAACGCTTTACCACTGAGCCACCGCGAAAAGGCCAACTTAAATTCTTGTGTTGGGGTGCAATAGAAAAAAAATATTTCCAATCAACCTGTAAATTTAATAAGGGTTGAATACAATTTTGCAATTAACATAAAGCTAATATTCTACAAATAACACTATTATTCAACATCCTAATAACTGTATTTATATTTGTAAATTTTATTTTATTTCTCATTTCAATTATTAAAGTAGCTAAGTAAACAATGGAATTTTCATTAACGAAAATTTATTGTTGAGCAAATAAAAAGTTACGGTACAGGTAACTTTAGATGGAAAGCTAGCAGCAAACGGAGGATCACAGAAGACCGAGGCCACGAAACCCTGAGATAAAAGTAATTAACATATTATGGTAAGTCTCGGCAATATTTTGACATTTAATACACCTATTGATCTAAATTCAAGTCAGCAGCAAATTCCCAGAACCTTGGTGAATTATGAGCTTGAATTGTTACGTACCATGTTATTTATTTATTTATTTATTGTAACAACACAACAGGCATTCTACTCATTTACAGTGTTTGTTTCATACATGGTAAACAACATTCTTTTTTTGCAGAAAAATACAGAAATTTTTACTGTTTCACTAATTAATTCAGCGTATCAGATTACGAATTGTATTCCTAAACAGTTTTTTCAGACATATTCAGGGGTAGATTAAGATTTCTGGTGCCCCTAGGCACTCTGACATAAGGCGCCCCCTCCCCAACATACACCTAGGCACTTCTCGTACAGTGGCGGAGCCAAGGGAGGGCCTGGGGGCCAGGTCCCCCAGTGCCGCCCCCCCACAGAGTGATACTACTATAGGTCGACAAACGGTGAGTTGATAGTAGCCACAAATTCTAGCCAACACAAGTGAAACTACTACCGAAACATCTCTCGATAACAGAGTTACCAATTGCAGAATACCGTATGTTGCAATAGTCTGCGTTCCAAGTCAAATAGATTCAGGCTCGTTTTTGCTTGTAGTAAAGCAAGATCTAATTCATTGAAATCTGTAAGGTGCATGCATTGACCTCACCATCTGAACGTTTCTTTGAACCTCTTTCCCTTATCTGGCTATCTTCTTAGCTATCGACAAAGAACCAGAAAAAAAGGCAAAATCAATCGGCATTCTCATTCGTTTTGATGCTGAAAGTCATACTAAAATAAGAGATGCATAATTACAAATAGCATGTAGTGCAGTAAAACATTACACTCGTGTTGGACGAAAGAAGTCTTCGTACACTAAGTACGTAATTAATTTCCATCGATTCTGGCGACATAGAACAAATGCATAGCATCCATTAAATAATTGTGTATTATTATTATTATTATTATTATTATTATTATTATTATTATTAATAATAATAATAATAATAATAATAATAATAATAAATAAAATCGAGCCGTCTTGTTTAATATACAGTAAAAGAAGAGAGAAGAAGATTTTATTATTTCTGTCATTCCCTCTGCGGTTTGAGAAAATTAAGATACTGAATACTACCAACACCTACTATATGCTACTGATACTGGATCTCCTTCTCGACTATCTTCTGGTCTTGTCTCCAGTACGCCTAGTTTCCTAACGCTCTTGGCCGTTGGTAACTCAGTAGAAACCTTCTGCTACGAAGTTAACGAGCGATACTAGCGATTTCCAAGGAAAACGAAGTCAGCGCTTGGTGGATCTATACTACTAACTAAAACCTGGGAAAATGAGGCTAACAAAAATCATTGATTCTTTATAAATAAATCATTCAGAAGTATTTTCTTTTAAACGATTTTAACTGTAGCTTAATCCCAAAATTGCTACTACTAGAGAAATTCCGAAATTTTGTCACAGAGCCAGTACTACAATCTCCTGATTACTAACCATCAGGCAAGATACCAAGATGATACAACTTGGTCGCGGCAGTAAAAGTGATAGTTACTCCCATGACCAGATTGTATCATCCTGTTATCTGATGTTTAGTAATCAGAGAGATATCAGGAATTTGTGTGACTGGCCCACAAATATTCCATTCAGTAAGTTCAGTCAGTGAATACCAAATTTTGTCCCAGATTTATATTTGTTCTTTGTCAAAATATGCATTTCTGAGAAAAAATAACCATTAAACATTTCTGAGAAAATTACATTGTAGGAATTATGCAGAAGAGTAAATCAGTGGTGACATGAATTTTTAACAGGTTATACTAATTAATGCCCCTAATTCAAATCTAATCTCAAAACTAACAATATTAATTTAGCATCAACTACAGGATAGTAGCGTTATTTCAACTACATTTGAACTTATTTTAAGGCTTTGAAACATCGAGACTCGGAGGATATAGAAATAAGGGAAATGACTCAATGGGGCCATAAAAATTTCCATTGTGACACCGAGAATGATTCTTGGTAATCTCCTCAGTTGAAATATTTATCACGAGGGATCAATCACACCATCTTAAGCTGGTGTTCTACTGCTGAGCTTTGGCCATTCGGTGTTTGTGTGAAGTTTTTGTGTATTTGAATTCACGTCAAATTCTAAAAATTAGTGAAGGTAAACCAATAAACGAAAGAAAAAGGCCACGTATACTTCTTTTGCTGAAAGAAGCCTCGATTGAAATGTCTGTTCTAACACTGTTTGATATTCGAAATGCTCAGATAGCCGCAAAATTGAGAAACACACTTTCTCAAAAATTGAGAATATTTCCCCTCAAATTGAAGAAAAAACTTCCCAGAAATGAGAAGAGTTGTTTTTTTTTTAAAAAAATGAGTAAAAAAGTACTGAGAAATGAGATTACATTAGTATTCAAAAATGAGAAAGGAAGTATTTATTCTACTGCCTTGCTGGCACAGGGAAAATTCCCTGGAACTACAAATGTACTCTCACACTGCACTAGACAATTTATAGTAAGTACGCCCTCTACACTATGATATTGAAGTTAAATAATTTTCCTCTTAAAAGTTGGAGAATAGAAATTATTTTTGAAAAATACGAGTACTTCAAAAATTACTTCTTTTTTCCAGCTTTCAAGATGAAAATGTCGAACACCAATATTAATGTGAAGGCGTACTTACTATAAATTGTTTAGTGCAGTGTGAAATTCATCTACCTTTGCAATTCCGTGGAATTTTCCGTGCCAGCAAGGCAGCACAATAAATACTTTCTTTCCTGTTTTTGAATACTAATATAATCTAATTGTTAAAGTACTTTTTTACTCAATTTTGAATCTGAGAGGTTACATTTTTATGCTGAGACCTGTTTGTTTACATAAATAGCATAGATGAGAATTTTAATTCAGTCAACACAAAAGCTCCTTGTAAGTTCAAGGTTTCATTATGTTGGTTTGCGTAGTTTTAAACAAGTGAGTCTGATGTGGTGGACAAACTTTTTGTACATTATTTTTTTCGATGTATTCTCGTTTCCTCCTACTTCCTTCATTGCATCACTTGCAATTGCCTTCTCCTTTAGCCTTGAAACATAATCGTGCGATTTACACTGAAAAAACTTAAATGTATATATATCTATATCTACATATATATATATATATATATATATATATATATATATATATATATATATATATATATATATATATATATATATATATATATATATCATTTTGTTTAAAAGAAAATATGTTTGTACATTGTATTTTTTATTTGTCAAACAATAAAGTAAGTCTATACATTATATACTTCACACATCCACACACACACACACACACACACACACACACACACACACACACATATATATATATATATATATATATATATATATATATATACACTCGAATATTTACATTCTTTGGACAAATTCCTATCTCTTATCACGTATTCAGTTAGACTTTGTAACAAATGTGTGATAATTAAATTAAATAATTAGCAAAATACTTGACCAGAATTTTTATAACAATATACTTAAGACAATGAGGATACATGAACCTTCTGAATATGCCTACAAAGCACTATGGCAGATGTAAATGTCTGTCCCCAAACTGTACATAACATGAGTACTACTGAATATTTACAATGGTATATCTGACAAAATATCGTATACTACAGGAATAAAACTGCATCTACAAGTTCGTGAAAAACCTGAATTTGAATTCTTGAGTAAGAGAAGACACTTGTACTATAATGTAAATTAAAAAAAAAAAAAAAAAAATCGTTGGAAAACAGTGTGTATCGATTGCCAATGGACAATATAAACGGCTATGTTCGAGATGCTCCCAGAAGCTTTTTATTTTCAATAAATGTGTCTAAGCCTTCATCTTCCTGACCAAAAAAAAAAAAAAAAAAAAAAAAGAGATTATGTAATTAATCACCATAGAAACAAAAATAAATAAAAGACTTGTAAATCTCAGTCTTGTACGGCGATGTCTTTAATAGTATTACTGTTGCTACGTTCTAATTCGAATTAGTATCAACTGAAATAAGAAGATATAGACTCTGGTAAAGACAGTAAAGAGAATCACGCAATATTTCTTCAAATAATATTGAAACCAGAAGTTGTAGCAGATCTACCACTCAGTGTTTTAGCAGAGTGATTAAAGTGGAGATGGAATATATTCTAGGGACACCTAATCGATTAAAAATATATAGTGTGAGATTACTGTGTTTGCCCTATAGTGATCAACGTTAAAACCGGAAATGGCTTATTTCTATCACTACAAGTAGGTGGATCACATCTATTAACGAACTCCTCCGAGATAGTTATCTAGCAATTGATTGGAGAAAAAAATTATAAAAGAATCTTGTGTTGAAGAGTTTTCGTGGGGGGTAAAGGACGTACTAAGCCAGAGCTGTTTATCCTTACGAGGGTGGACCTCTCAAGAACATCCTCACCCTAAAATTCTCTCGCCCATAATGACGCGAGGGCGGTGACAAGCTTCGACAGTGAGGGCGAGGGCCAACTGTCACTGCCAGGGCGAGAACGAGGACAAATTCCCAACACGAAGGCGAGGGCGATGGATAGATAACTCTCTTCGCAAGGGTGAAAGTGAACGAGGGCGAGGGCCAATTCACTGCCAGGATGAGAATGAGTAGAGGTCTGCGCGGATACAAAATATCGCATCCGCATCCGCAGCGTCTCTATCCGCATCCGCAGATAATGAGGCAGCAAATATATACAACTTACGTATTCTATAATACACGTAGTTTTCTGAATCAAACTAAACAATATATTATATCAGTTTCCTCGTGATCAAATACCAACTACGATAAATAAAACGTAATATAAACCATGCAGATACAAATTAGAAATTAATGAAGGATTTATGTACTTACCCAAGATCTTCAAATGCAGATATCGGGCCAAAATAATGCCACGTAGGTAATATCCCCTCAATCGACTAATTTTAGAGCACGTCACTAAGTTTTTAAACTTGATCATTACTCATAAAAAAAGGGGCATTTGTTCTAAACACAAAGACGAAATAGAAATATAACCGTTATTAAGAAATAAAAAGATAATCACAGGACCGCAAACACATTCACATATCCCGAACTGACACTGGCACCAGTAATTGCACTAAATTAAAAAAAAAAATGTGACGAAACTAACAACGCAATACAATGCATGTTTTCACGACCAAGCTCCTTCGTAGCTAAGCGGTTAGCGTACGTGCCTTTGGCGTGGGAGACCCGGGGTCCATTCCCGGAGGAAGCTCAAGTGGTTCGGATTCCACGTTAATCAGCAGGTCCACGTCTCATATAGCCTCGTTGCTGAACGGGACGTTAAACTCAAAATCAACTCAAGCTTTTACGACCACGCTTTTGCTGAAACTAGAAGTGAAAATAACTTCGAATAAAAATAGGAAGTCTATACCGTTAATTTCGGGTAGAGGCAATAGAGGAAGTTTAGAATTTACTGCTTTTCTTTGCAGCCCCCACTCATTGTTGGACACATTTTGGGTAGGAGAAACAACGCATTGGTTGTTCTTTCTTTCCTTACCAGAGGCCCAGAACATACATACATATACACATACACACAAGAAGAGAGAGAGAAACAATTGCTGTTATAAAACTCCAATAATTCGGAATGTTCATTGAGGTCCGTGGCACCTCTCCGAAGAGAGAAATCTGTGGGGTCGCAAATGTGCATTCAGTATCTGCTGTACTTCAAAGGGAACAGTGAAGATTTTTTCTTTTTTTTAAGAGGGAGAGAAAAAGATGAGCGTATGATGTGATTTGTTTACTATTTTGGTGACCTACGCGCTTCTCAAGTTTGTCACAAAAGTCAAAGATAATTCTGCTGACCAGTTTTCAGTTTATGGAAGGGGATGCAGTGTTTTAAATTAGGGTTTTGGTTCCTGACCTCTCAGGCTAGAGAAACTTTATTTGAAGACATTTCTTCCTCTTCAAGACGAATGATCTGAAAATTTGCAGCTGTATCAGAGGGGCTTTAGCTGCAATTATTTTTCTTTTTTTTACAGCAAATAGTGCTAGTTGAGGAGTAGCGATGGGGCCTGTCGTTTCTTTCTGTTTAGGTCAGATATGTCATTCACCTACTAAACGGGTGCTAAAATATTGAAAACAGCAATGAAAGGAGAAGTCTCTCGTGTAATTTTTTTTTTGTCCTTTTGCTGTCACTGAGTCACAAGCTTCAAACACACTTGTATTTTGATTGTAGTATTTTTCAACTGGTTTTAAAACTTTTAATTCAAAACGAACGTTTTAGTGCTCTTTCCACCATTATCAGAAAATTCACAGCATTTTTTTAGGTAGAAAAAATGTAGGAAACGTTATCCGCAACTTTATCCGCTATCCGCACAGAAAAGAGATATATATCCGCAAATATCCATTTTAATGCGGATATCCGCATCGGTACAGACTTCTAAGAATGAGTGAGGTCGGAGTATAATGAACACTTTTTGTTACTAACATTACAATATTATATATCCCACTTGCGTGATCCTAATAAAAATCAAATGAAAGACTTGAAGACCTGACTTATCTAAGGCGATCTTTTGAATAATATTAGGGTTGTCACGTTCTAGACGGAATTAATATCAATTGAAATAAGATTATAAAAATAAGGAAACTGAAAGGTAACCAGGAACATTTCGACCTGCTTCATCTATGCAAGACAAGGAAACAATAAATCTGAAAATTAGTCATTTTTGCTTGTGTGTGACGGGGAAAAATTAAGTGGCGTCTTTTAGGGGAGCTTCCTGAATCAATGCTTGTTCTGCCACACTTAATCCATTTACTCAAGTGGCCCCGCGTAGCGCAGTCGCTAACGCTCTCGCATTTGGTGCGAGCGGTACCGGGTTCGATTCACGACAGAGGCACTCGGTGGAAGAAGTGTAAACTAGAGACCTGCACGGGCCGGGCCTGGCCCGAGGCCCGAAGCCCGGCCCGGCCCGCGGGCCGGGCTTGGGCGGGCCGACTTTGTTATTTCTTTGGGCCGGGCCGGGCTTGGGCGGGCCGACACTGTTATTTCTTTGGGCCGGGCCGGGCTTGGGCTGGCCGACACTGATTTCTCTTCAGGTCGGGCTGGGCTGGGGCCGATCAATTGCAATTCTTTAATAATCATTGACTTTCGTTAAACGATAATTGGAATAAAGCCAAACGTTGAAGAAGTGTGTCCGTGAAAAATGTTACAAAGAATGCAATAGCTATTTACAGTTTGTGTTGCTTAGCGGCTCCACTTTCACTATAGAGGATTGCAGGCATTATGCGGTAAATTGAGCTCTGACGTTGACCTTCACTGAACTCAAAATATAACAACAAGGGGTGGGAATGTTTTGCCTGTCGCTAAACAATATTGCCATCTTCACTTTATGCTAAAAATCAATTAAGTTAGATTTTTGTTACAGGGAATGGAGTTTTTGTTCTCTCGATGACAGGCAAAGTTCTAGGAGGCAATGGTACCATTCAGGAGGCAAGCGTTAGGTTGTAAACCAGAGTTTAGAAAATGTTTCTGAGGTTAGGTCAAATTTAGTACTAAATTTTGAGAAAGAGGGGGCCTCGAGCTAATTTTTTAAAAAAATTATCGGGCCGGGGTCGGGCCAAAAACTTTTAAAATTTATCGGGCCCGGGCCGGGCTTGGGCCAAGAATTTTAAAAAACTTATCGGGCCGGGCCGGGCTCGGGCCGAAAATTTCCAAAATTTTTCGGGCCCGGGCTGGGCCGGGCCTAGGTACGTTCGGGCTGGATTGGGCTCGGGCCGAAAAATTCGGCCCGTGCAGGTCTCTAGTGTAAACCCTTTTTCAGGCCAGCCACCCTGAATGAGGTTTTCCTCATTCACACCAGACAAATGCCGGGGTGGTACCTAACTTATAGGTCCCAGGCCGCTTGCTTCCACAATCCTTTCATCCTTCTCTTTTCCCGGATAGTGTGCTCACCGAGAGATGTCATCCCTCTAACGTGACGGGCTAAATGGTCTTAGATGACGAAGGCCTAAAAATCTAAATCCTAAATTCTAATCATTTACTCACAGTCGAACAGTCTTAAGAAAAGCCATAAGTCACCAACATAAGTAAAATCCTCTCATCAGTTTTCTTCACTGTTTCCCTTTTTTAAAAAATCACACCAGAAGTTCTAATTTCTATAAAATTAGAACTTGGGATGTGATTTTTTTTTGTTGTTGAACGAATTACTAGATTAATTTGAAAACAGTAACGTAACTAAGAATGCATGCCCCCCTCCACGCGCGGAAATGTCAAAAGGGCTCTTCCTCTTTCCACGTTCATGGCACCTAAAATTTACACAGCAGTAGAATTATTTTTCTATCCAGTCAGACACTACATGCTTATTTATTATTATTATTATTATTGTTATTATTATTATTATTATTATTATTATTGTTATTATTATTATTAAGCAATTACATGGGACCAGTGGCGTAGGGAAGGAGGGGGCGGAGGGGGGGGGGGCAAAAGAGTCCGACAATGTACTTCGTTACTTTGATGTTTGTATTTTTTAATATATTTTTATGTTTATATATTTTTTTGTTTGTAATTTTTCCATAATTACCTATAACAACACTTGGGACCCCCCCAAACACACATTCTGGCTACGCTACTGCATGGGACTAAAAAGTTTCTTAAAAGAAATAATTTCTAGGAATTAGGAATTAGATTTCTGGGCTGTCGGCATCTAAGGCCATGTTGGCCCATCCCGTATGAAGGATGACGACCCTCAGCGAGCCCACTATACGATCAAAGGGAAGGAAGAAAGGATTGGGAAAGGAAGGAAGCAGCCTGGGACCATTATATTAGGTACCTCCATCCCGGCATTTGAATGGTATGAATGAGGGAAACCCAGGAAAGACTTCATTCAAGATGGCTGGTCTGGAAAAACTGTTACACTCTTTCGACCGAGTGTTCCCACCGGCAGTCGAATCCGGGACCGCTCACACGAAAGTCGATAGCAGGAATAATTCCTTCTTAATGTTCACGTTACAACTAACATATAAAAACTCGTCAAAACGTGTGGAACTTATTACATATTTCTAAACCGGCGTTTTTTCCCCCCCGGGAAAGGAATTCGCTGACTACTTTTTCAATATCAACGTGATGACATTCTTCGCTTTCAGAGCTCAGGATTGGCAAAGGGCGCCCCCCTTGTACATCTTTCTTTATCTTAACTATAGAAGGTAAAGGCTACTTCGAAAATCCCTGTCAGTAAGGAGTATAATTACCAAGTTGCGAGATTAAAGTGGTCCGAAGGATTGGAGCAACCAGAATGGCTTTTAAATAACTGAAATACATGGTTAGATATTAAAGTAGTAAGCCCTACTGGAAGGAGACTAATAAGGGATACGAGGACAGTTTCCAGGATAGTTAGGCAAATAAATATATCTAGCGATTTTCAAGATAGCTAGACTAAACTCAGAATTCTCCTAGAGGAACTCATAATTTCGGAAATTTATAGATAGAAAATCAGTGATTGGCAGAGCAATGTGTATTAAGTTGGTTTGCTTTCTCTTGCATCGTTGTATCCAGGGGTGCCCATCCCCCCCAAAGCTGATGGCGCACCCCCCCAAATCTAATAATCTCTTCCCTCCTCAAAACTCAAGTCCTCTAAAAACAATTGCCCAGTGTAGCAGTAGTTTTTATAGTACTAGTAATTGTTATTTTTGTTGTTATTTTTATTTCCTGTAGTAGTATTATAGAATGCTTGTAGTAGTAGTAGGGGCAGTAGTAATTATAAAATGGCATTACTTTTATTAGTAGTCTTGGTAATGTACAATACTAAATATGTTCTATAAGGATATTGAAGGGTATAAAAACTTCTACACACTGTGTATGGCACAGGTATTCTTTTTTTTACAATTAGTAGTATTATTTTTTCTTTACAAAATATTGATATAATTCCCTTGTACATGAAAAG
Source organism: Thermobia domestica (assembly GCF_964235325.1). Lineage (NCBI taxonomy): Eukaryota > Metazoa > Arthropoda > Insecta > Zygentoma > Lepismatidae > Thermobia > Thermobia domestica. The sequence goes on along the minus strand of NC_137469.1, from coordinate 174,348,042 downwards.
TAAGACGCAAGTTACAAGTTATTGAGTTTGATACCAAAAGAAAATGTTATCCTCGAAATTAGCCTACAAAAAGGAGTGATATCCAACAAAAAAGCATTCCTATAAAAGAGCCAAGTACGAGTGGCCTTAAAAAGAATTGAAATCACAAAAATAGGCGCCAAGTTCTGGTGGACAACAGTTACAAACACTCACTGGCTCACTTCAAATTTAGATTTGAAACTTGGCTGTTGTCTGTATGGTTACCACTAGCTCACAATTATGTCAAACTACTTTATAATTTTCAACAGACAACATAGGCAAGTTTCAAATCTAAATTTGAAAGTGATTCCTTGAGTGTTTGTAACTGTTGTTCACCAGAACTTGGCGCTCATTTTTGTGATTTCACTTCTTTTTAATTAAGTGGAATATGTAATCGCACAAACAGAAAACTATACAAAATATTATCATTAACTCATTTATTATACATCATGTAGCAATTGAACAGCATTACTTATTAAGTGTCGTACATGGTATAAATAAGAAATAAATAAATGCTCCCAGCAGAAAATGGGTAAATTACCAACACAAAGCGATAAACCGACCAGCCCATCCTTTCATATAGCAACTTGCGCGGTACTTCATTCATAGAGTTTCGAAGCAGGGGGTAGGGGGATTCATTCTCGAGATTAAAAAAAAAAAAAAAAAATCCCATCGTGTTCCAATGTTATTCTGACGAGAGCAAAATTACTTATTCGACATTAGAGTAAAATTCTTCCCCAATTTTTTTATTCCCCCCAATTTTTTTCTCGATGGCACAACTTGCGTCATTCATTCCTCCTGTGAGCGGCCCTTCTCTCTTAAAACGAACCAACCTTTCCTTTCATACGGCTACTTGCGGTGTACTTCATTCATTGAGTATCGAAGCAGGGGGTACGGGGGTTCACCCCGGAAAATTTTTGAAAATTAGCTTCTCAAAATCGTGTTTTAATGCTATTCCGACAGTAAAATTGCTAGTTCGAAAGTAGAGTAAAATCCCCCCCTAAATTTTTCTCAATGGCGCAGCTTGCGCCATACATCCCCCCTGTGGGCGGCCCTGGTTGTATCCTATTCCGTGGTCCAGCGTGTAAATGCACTGAACACTGTTATAATCCAAATTCCAACGGTCCGCAGTTCAAGTCTATGTTGCACTGTGGTTGTTCACAGAGTTAGGCATTCATAGGCCTACAAAATAATTGAAATGGATCAGTCGGTCCTTTTTCGCAGCCTGGCATCAAATTGTGGTGTCCTGAGATTTAAGCGTCACTGCAAGAAGACTGACATCAGGAGAATGGTGTCCAAATTCTGATTTGGAAGTTGTAACGAGAATCATCCTAGAAGCTTCCTGGAGTAAAGCCGATTTGAAACACCAACTAAAAAAGAGAACTGTGGTAGAATTGTTCATAGATTTCTCGTCCTGTATATCCATGTGAATCAATGGTCGGTAATGTTATTTCTGATTCGTGTTCACGGGTCGCGACCGGTTTCGTTAAGCAGCATGGATTTGGACAGTGTGTGGACGTCAAGGATAATCGTTATACTTCCTATCGGTATTGGAGCTTGAATTGGAGACATGATTGATTAATGTAGCAAAATTTCCCCTTTCTATGAGTTTGTATTGCTGAGAAGATAGTTACAATTATCGAGTTTAGCTTGATATTCGCTGTTTGATATTTTCATAAAAAAATAATAACAAAATGAAAAGACAAAATGAGGGAAGAACAATGCAAAGAACTAGATTTAATGCCTGTTGTTCCATTCCAAGATGTCTACCTTTAGTTCATTTTTTTTTTTTTAAATGTGGATTACAGAAGATTTCTTTAAAGTGAACCCCCAAATCAATGAGTTATATTACGCTCCTCCACTGAGAACGTATGGTTAAAGCTACATTAATGTTAAGCGTCGTTAAAACTCCCTCCAAAATTTATCATATATCATGATTAATAGAACGTTCTGATTAATGTGTATGACTCGTGAAATTTATTAAACAAAATATGCACATACACAATATGCATATATATTCTGAATACCGAAGACTGAACAATGAAAATTCAAACAAAATTAAGGCATTAGTATACAGAATGAATCAATAATTTGAGTAATGTCTGCTCAGAATTATGAATAAATTTTTAGTCCCTGCTTATTGTCATAAAATAAAGTAAATGCTCCTTTCCCGATGTGCAAATAAAATCAATTGAAACATATCTCTTAACAGGACGTAAAAAGTTATGTTAATTGCAGCAGCTTGGTTGTAGAGACCTGCACGAGCCTGGCATGGCCCGGCGGGCCGGGCTTGGGCGGGCCGACTCTATTATTTCTTTGGGCCGGGCCGGATTTGGGCGGGCCGACACTGATTTCTCTTCAGGTCGGGCCGGGCTTGGGCCGATTAATTGCAATTCTTTAATTATTATTGACATTCGTTAAACGATAATTAGAATAAAGGCAAACGTTGAAGAAGTATGCCGTGAAAAATGTTACAAAATGAAACTTCGAAAATTTATCGGGCCCGGGCCGGGCTTGGGCGAAGAATTTAAAAAAAACACCGGGCCTGGCCGGGTTCGGGCCGAAAATCTCCAAAATTTTCGGGCCCGGGCTGGGCCGGGCCTACGTACATTCGGGCTGGATTGGGCTCGGGCCGAAATATTCGGCCCGTGCAGGTCTCTACTTGGTTGATTTGATTTGTGTTGAGCGTTTCTTTCAGTAGCGAGGCTATATGAGGTGTGGGCCACTAGCTTAACGTGGGGTCCGAACCACATGAGCTTCCGCTGGCAATCGAACCCGAGTCCTCCACACCAAAGCGCGTACGCTAACCGCCATGAGGAAGCTCAACCTAAAGTTTTGTATACCATTACTTTTGCTTAAGTATTTACTATAAGAAAACAAAAAAATATTCAGAAGAACACTAAAATAATGAACAAAATGAAAAGCAATGAAGTTAGCGGGAACGTAGTACGTATTTGGCTGTTTCTGTGTTGCAGCCATTATGGGATTGTGGCTGTGTACGGGTGAGTAACAAATAGTGCTCTCAAACGGGTCGGGTCGGGTTGTCGGGTCGGTTCAATCGGGTCAGCTCGGGTCGGGTCACTCGGGTAGGGATATCGGGTCGGGTCAGTCGGATCAGTTCACTTTGGTCAACTGAGTTTAGGTTGAGCTTAAACTCGGCTGGAGTCGAAAACTGCTGTTTTTCACTAGCTGCCTAATTAAAAATACCAATTTTTAATTGATTTTATAGAAGCCATAAATCTATTTTGAACACTTGCAGCTAGTGTTTTTATGGTAAATGCTTATTTTTGTAATTGTGTGTACTTTAATTTTTAAATGTGGAAGATTGATTTTACCACTCAACTATAATATTAATATCTACGCCAATATGGAGTCTGGATTTAGAACAAAACTAGAAGTTGTTTAAGCAATGCCAAAAGAAAGATTGGATATGGGCGACCAAGCCCAAGCAGTGCTGCGGTGGCTCAGTGGTCTAGAATTCATCTCTGGTGCATGGTGTCCATGGTTCGATCCCAGGTTGTGCTAAGTAGGCTTTGTGGTGGAGAAACGTCGTGTAGTAGGTTTTCTCGGGGTTCTCCTGTTTCCTCCCACTTTCTTCATTCCACCATTTCATTCATTCCTCATGGCTACTATATCCCTCAGCCTCGGTGCAGAATCGAGGGACCTTAAACTGAATATTTCATTTTATTTTACCAAGCTCAAGGACATCGATACAAGAACAAGATAAAGATTGGATTTGCAAGACGAATTGCATAGTAATCTTGCTCTTGGCCTTGTTTTGGTGATCACCAAGTAGCGATGAGCGTATTTTCTTGCTTTCCGTATAGTATGAAAGACCATAATCAAAATCACACTTGGTCTTCATTTGTACCGATGAGGCGAGCATTCTTGGCTCTTGTATAGCATGAAAGACCACCAAGACTACGAAATGCAGGACCAAGACTTGACTGCAAGACAACGAATAAGACGCAGTATTGGTGACCAAGACCCAGGGAGCGAATTGTTGAATTTCATTTGTTGGGCTGAAAGTGATGAAATAAAATTAGTACTTTATAATTAATTATCATACTGTATTTTTAAATTTTAAATTACAAAATTCATATTATGTATCTTCTTACGTGCAACTGTATATGCTGTAAAATACGTTTTAATTACCGAGAAAGAAAAATCAAAGTGGGACGGGTCCCGGAATCATAAGAACCTATTTTGGAATGAAAGTTGAAGGGTTGGAAAAATCACAGGTGTTCTCCTCTTTCCTCAACCCTTATCATTGTAGTTAAACGATTTCCTTTTGTCTCCGCCAAGAGACTCTTGCTACTGCCTTCCGAGAAGACCCCCTGCCGTCCGAGCAGGTGAGAACACTGACCTTGAAGGAAAGTTTCGTCACATAGAACTAAAGCAAGAAAAAAAAAATTCTCCCACGTTGGACATTGGTATCAGTTATAAAAAGAAATAACCAAACCTCAAAAGTGCCAAATATTCATTAAAATGCATATACAAATCCCCCGCTTGATCTAGCTAGTGGTTAACGTGTAAGACTTCGGTACACGTTGTCCGGGTTTAATTCCCAATGGGAGAGCATTTTGGCGTTCACCCAGTGTCGTGACCATAGTGCTCTCAAACGGATCGGGTTGACCCGACCCGACCCGTGACCCGACCCGACCAGACTCGGATCGGGTCGGGTCAGCTCGGGTCGGGTTGTCGGGTCAGCTTGGGTCGGGTTGTCGGGTCAGGTCAATCAGGTCGGATCACGGTTCGGGTCAGTCGGGTCGGGTCGGGTCATCGGGTCGGGTCGGGTCGGTCTTCAACCCTACCCGACCCGACCCGTTGAGAGCACTAGTAACAAAAGCAAGAAAAGAGATAAAGGAGAGATCTTGGGACGATTAGGCATAAAGTTTATTTCTTCAATAGGAGTGCAGTTTGTATATAAGTCTGTGGTTATTTGAGAATGCGTTTTCGAAGCGTTACCACCTAGAGCGAACGTGACCAGGGTGGCTATTTGGTAACTACTTTCACCACAGTTATAAATTATAGTGTGAGCCATCAGGGTTTCCAGTCCCTTTTTGCCAAGTCCAGGTCTATAGTAGCAGAGTTCCAGTACTCTGCACAAAGCACCTTCAAAGCACCTGTTTCTTGCTAAAATCCCCTTGCCTGGCAACACGTCTTTCCTTTCTTTCCTTCCTTTTGACATCTTTTAAACAGCAGGCGGTCTATTGTTCCGAAACGCTCGAGCTGACGTTTTCTTCGCGTTTTTATTGCTTTTGCGTTTGTGATTAGCCATCCACATTTAAATACATGGTCAGCGTATTCCAAGCATAAGCATGAGTAATAAAAACGCCTTGTAAACGCTAGAAATAGCCGGGGACTAAAGGATGCCGCCTTCTACGTGTGGTGGCCAATGTCATAAATAAGTCATCGTCCGCGGGAACTTGTGGAAAACACCCCCGATAACTAAATAGCCAACCAGAACCCTTATTTCAAACATTTCACAGCCGCTTGTCAAGTGCCCGTTGTTTCTTAGTTGGCACAGTTCCAAACGCTGTCCTTTCAGTCTGTGATTTCTGACATCTGCTTCACATTGGCCATTGTACTGGGAGAGAGAGTGAGAGACAGAGACACAGTGGGTGTTGAGACATTGCAACCCCGCAAATGCGGACAACAGAGGTCTGGCTGGAGGCAGGAAGGGATACTGTTGTAAAATCCAGCATGGAAACTTCAAAGAATTTGCTGAACTGCACTCCTATTGAAGAAATAAACTATACCTTCGTAATACCATTTTCCACAGATCATTTATTTTCTTTAAGTTCGATGGTAGATTTCTTCCTTTTCGTAGTTTTCTTTTCTATTTTGTCGGACCGAAACCCTGATCAGAAGTTTGTATTTGATCCCTAGGTGCAATTTTTATTACTGTCGTGTAGAAATTGTGGTAAGGGAGTTTTTTTTTTTTTTTTTTTCAATCGCCAGATTGAAATTTCTGTAATATCTTTTCCTTGCGCTCCGACATAATAACTACCAATTTGTTTTGACCGTAGCACAATCCTATGATTTTTCCTCTTGGTATTTGTAGGTGAAATTCATAAATTTCGGCACTCCAACTTTCGGTAATATATCAAGCAATAAAACTTTGTCGCCTATTTGGAAAGTTAGTTCTCGTGGATCTTATGTAAAGTTGTCTAATCTCATTTGGCATATTTTGTCCAGATCGTTTGATGTATTTTCACAGATCGCTTGGATAGGTTTAAACGCGTATGATGATTATTTTTGGGAGTAAATGTGTCAAATTTTATGTCGTGCGCTAATCTGAGTTCATGACAAAATAAAAATTCATAGATAGTATTTTTTTGGTGGAATTAATTGCCTTATTCATTGTTTAACAAATAGATGGCAACAATGAATCCCAATTATTCCATCAATGGGTGTCAAGGTTATAGAGAATTAAGTTCTGCATTATATCACATTACTTATCCGTGACACTGATTGCATTATGTTCTTTCGTCGGGGCATAATCAATTTGAATTGAATACTTTTCGAGCAAATTCTCGAAAGATATGCACTGTTTGGTCAGGTAATTTGTTCATCTTCATCTTGATAATATTTAAATAATATTTAAAAGTGGTGTAAGGCGTTGAGTAGTATATTACGAGAGTTTTCCCGTAAGATGGGTCTAATACAGATATTCATAAATCATTTAGGGTCTACCCAACTGGTGTCTGTGCAGGAGGTTAACATTTCTTCGTAGTGTTGTTTTTCTCTACTATTCTCGTTTGCCGACGACGAAATCGTTTGGCAGATTTAAAGGAACAAAGAGTGTGTTTGAAATTTTGCTTGAAAACTCGGCAACGGAAGTTTATCAAATACTTTAACGGGTTTTCAAGAAAGAGCTATATGCCACACAGAAGTTTTCTAGTGGTTTGGGTGCTTTGAACGTAGTGAGATGAGAGTTGAAGATCATGCCCATACTGGTTGCCCTTCATTATGTCGAAACGAAGAAAACGTTGAAAAAATCCGACAAAACCTAATAAGGATCATTGTATCACGATCGACAAAATTTTAGAACAGACAGGGGAGTGAGTTGGGGCTCGTGCCAGCGGATTTTGACTGAGGATTTTGAAATAAGGCGTGTTCCTACTTTGTTTGTTTCTTACCTACTCACACAGGTCTTGTCTGTGAACAGCTATTTGGATTCTCAGGGGTGAGTTATTCTCTAACCTCTGTATTCACTAGACCTTACCCCATGTGCGTTTTTTTTGTTCCCGAGAATGGAAAAAAAATCTTTAAAAAATAAGTCTTTTGATGATGTGGAAGCTGTAAAAAGAGTTTTGGAGAGGGATCTGGGTGATAGCAAAGTTCCAGAAGTGCTTCAAACAGGGGGTAAGAATACTGCAGAAGTGCATCGCACCTTAATGGAGACTACTGTGAAAAAGACAAATAATTTTGTAATTTTTGTCCGGTTTCTTTTGCCCCCCCCCCCATATGATTTACACAATTGCCCTGAGAGAATATGAATTCAGATTCTTAAGCCTCTTCCTTGATGAAATTTTTCATATATTAACCTAGGTTTGTTTATCTCTGCCTGAACGAATCTATTATCATGTTAGATACTATGTTGTTCTTACTAATATTATTATGTTTTGTTTTCTGAATATATGTCATCTATCCAGATATAAAGATGTGTAATGTTCATATTAGCTATTAATTATTCTGTTTTGAAGATATATGTATATTCTGTGATTTATTTATTATGATATCATGATTTTTTTTTAAAATTACTAACTCGAATGGTAATAATATATGTTTACGAGTGTTCTGATCAAGATTTGGTGTCCACATCGATTATTTTATTTTGGGTAACCTGCGTGAGAAGAACCAGATTAACACTGACACAGAGTACTTCTTACCTTTTTCTGGGGTAAAACTTCAGTGGCGAGTATTTGAATTTGCGAGTGTTTCGACTTGAGGGGAAATACCATGGGATCGGATGACGATTTACTATCTCCATTACCGTAAGACTAACGTGACGTCACTTGTCCAAGATGGCGATGCCAACCCTCGCGAGAGATGTTGCCGTCCCAATAGACATAACCGATTTTATGGGACAGCTTTATTAGAGACATAGGGTGTGCTGGATGTATATGTGAATGATTTCACTCTCTTTTGAAAGAGTTTATTTTCGTCTATTGCTGGTAATAGCAGTTGATTTAATGTAATCACGATATTTCCGACTCTCACAGTAACATATGTACATCGTCAAAATTAGTACACTCAAAGGCAGCTCTATAATTTAGTTACAATGTCGCGTGCCTTTCGATTTAATACGAAGAAAAATATTGAAACGAAAATTAATTAACAACGTTTATTGAAGGCACTATATTCTTCTGTACGACAAGTGACGAACGACCAAATACAAATTTTCATTCTTTTTTTTTACAAAAATATGGAGGCTGCAACCCTGCTTGATGTCGTGAGAGATTTGGCAACAAAGTGTGTGTCACGATTCTTGATGTTATCCTCTGTTCCCTTTTCTGGCTTGGCTCTTTCTAGCATTTCTCCCATTAGAAAACAGTCATTTAAACTCCTAACCACACGCAAGCCTTCAGTGTAATCACAATCTCAACGTAAGTGAAAAGAAAATACTTCTTTGTTTTCTACCTCGTTGCAACAGGCGAGAGTTAGATAGTAGGATGGAGTTTCTAGCTGATTACGCTAGCTGCGCACGAGTGCAAAAGTGGGATGAACTTTTCTTATTCAGACGTGAAAGAGTTTCACTCACATTGTTTCAAGAGCAAGAGAGTCCCGCAGCAGATTTTCGAAGCATTATGTTTGGTTTGCGATATTCATATACAAATTATAATGAAAGAAAAAATAAAATACTTTCTTAATATATCTTTACAATTTCGGAACTTAGTGACACCTGATATACGTCATCTTTCTTCACGACAACGCGCGCCTGCATACAGACCAGAAGATCACCACTCCTTGATTTTATTTATTTATTTATTTTGCAAATATTTATGAAACGAATGAATATTCTGAAACTACACTTACAATTGATTTGCCTTAGAAATTCTGGTATGAAACAATGCGTTCGAAGTTCGAAATACAGTAATTATAGAATAAATAGAGAATAGCATGATGTCCAAAAATTAAAAACATATGAAATGAATTTATATTGCTTTTACTAGACTGAAAGGTCAGATTGTAGTGGATCTGAATCAATTGTCAAGTTATGTAGGGTATGTTTAAGGTAGGAAATACTCAAGAGGAAATAAATAAATCCAGTTTTACAAGAATTGCGGAATTCACGCATATTTAGAAGTTTTTACTTATCTATATGATTAGCGAACGTATTTTCGACATGAAATACTAGGGTTTAATCCCCCGTAGGAGCAGATACTGTGTTAGACAGCAGGTCTTCATCTTGGTGCTGTAAATGAGTGGTTGAATGAATAGCTCATTTGCTTTATAATCGATCGAAACGAATACATATTCCATGTTCAATGCATCATGAAAATATTACCGTGTCTTTCTTACGAATATGTGAAAAATAAAGTTTCGACCGCGGTGACTCACTAGCAGAGCTCTCATGTCCGGAGCATGAGGTCCCTACTTTGATCCAGGTCCCGCCAAGTAGGTTTCGTGGTGGACAGACAGGGACGTACGCAGGGGGTGGGTCCAGGAAATTTAAACAAATTGAGGAATTTTAATATAAAATACACTCATATTGAGTTTGGATCCCCAGAAATAAATTCCTGCGTACGCTACTGTAGACAGACATATGTGTTTTCTCGGAGTTCCCCCTATTTTCTGCAAGATTTGTCACTCCACCATTATCATGCATATCATCAGTTCTCCCTTAGCCAGGGCCGGATTTACGTATAAGCTAAACAAGCTATAACTTAGGGCCTCACTGGCTTGCGGGCCCAAAAATTAAAGAAGAAACTGATTGCAATGTTATTTTCAAATAAAAGGAAAATCAAATTAGATAAAACGCATATACAACAACAGTGTTTTGTATTGTTATGTACTAGGCTTTTATGAAGCAGGTAATAGGGCTCTATTTCTCAGCCCCACTTGTAATGAGGCCCCTGATATCCAGCCCCGCTTTTAATGGAGCCCCTATTTCCCAGCCCTAGTGTTGCCACGAGACGAGACTTCAGGCTGTCTCGTCTCGTCTCGTGCAAAGCATGTCTCGTCTTGTGTCTCGTCTCGAGAGGTTCTCTCCCGTCCCGTCTCGTCTCGTCTCGTTTGTCTCTGTTTTGTCTCGTAAAAAATATAGCAGCATACCATGGGAACGAAAGTAAAATGTAACAGACTCCACTATGCTAATCATGATACAACTAAGTTACAAGTATTACCCAGACCACACAAGACAAGAAATGTCACGGTAGCTACACCGTGAAGCCTTCACCTCTAGTGTATGTGGTAGTCGGTTCGATCTCGGTTAGTGCCGTGTGAGCTTTGTGATGGACAAACATTGAATGTGTGTGGGGACCGCGGTGGCTCAGTGGTAGAGCGTTCACCTCTGGATCTTGGGGTCTCGGGTTCGATCACAGCCCCGCCAAGTCAACTTTGAGGTGGACAAACACCGTGCGCGTGGATTTTCTCGGGGTCCTCCCCTTTCTTCCCACTTTCTTCATTCCACAATTTCATTCATTACTCGTCATCACTGTCTCCTTTAGCCTAACCGGCATAATCGTGGGACGTAAAACTCAAAGATTTCATTTCATTTCATTTCATTTTTCGAATGTGTGTGTTTTCTCGAAGTTGTCTAGTATCCTACCACTTTCTTCATTCCACTATTTTCCCCATCATCATTTATTCGGCCAAAGTTGCCTTAAGGTCTTAAAAATAAATTCAAATAAGCTCACAAGGCAAGGACAAATAGTTTACAAGATAATATATCTCTGCTGTTAGTTGTCTGAGGCTTCTCGACCCTGACTTTTTTCTTTTTTTTTTAACATTCTGAAACATTGAAATTTGTTTCACCATTTTCAATACACGAATATACAGCAAATTGCTCATAAGTACGTCGAAGATGAAGACATTAATGTCAAATAATGTTTACACGACAAGCAAATTTCGATGTAAAGTTGTCACCATCCCCGACACTATCGTACACTATCAGCCCACTTGCTTTATAGTGTCTGTATATATATATATATATATATATATATATATATATATATATATAGAGAGAGAGAGAGAGAGAGAGAGAGAGAGAGAGAGATGGAAAGATATATAGATAAATAGAAAGATAGATATGTGAGTACACTTTGATTTCATATATTACAGCCTTTAGGTTTCACAGTGTTAACCCATAACAATCCAAAAACTACTTTCCATTTTAGCATGATTACATTTGTTGCAATTATTTTTTTTTTTAAAAAAAGCTCGGAACCAAATAATTTTATTGAGTAATGGAAAGTATTTGATTCAAATTTTATATGTTACTGCACAGTAACCTCTACTTAAAGTGCCATAGTAATGGGAGCTGAACGACACATCAGAAGAAAGAATGCTTGGGGCCAGTCTTCACCTCCATGGTTCAAATCTGTTCCCATAACCGCGGGGTGTGTGCTACCATGTGGTGGTTGCCCCGTTTGTGTAACAAACTCATGACAGTATACCCAGATTAGCGAGTGGCTAACAAAAAAGTTGATTTTTGGTTGGCCTTTTTGGATTAAAGTTTCTTATATTGTCGTGATCTATTCGCAATCATACAACGTACATCTTCATACCAAGCCGAGCGGTCTCCGGTGATAGACCATGGCTTGAAGGCCCCGGGTTGAGTCCTGGAAGGGTCATGTGTATGGATTTTAACAGCATTTGTTTTTTCGTATTGTGTCAGGGGACGAAATCGTACGGGATAAAAGGATTTCAGTCTGAAAAAATTGGAGAGAATATCCTCCCCAGGATACTTTCATGGGAGTAAGGAATTAGTAAAAATATAAGATATACATTTTATAGCAGGTTTAAAAATATGGTTTGGGTATCCTATTTCTTTTCTCTTAATTATGTTCTCCAATGTTCGAATTTTGATCATTCTCATGATATTTTCTGCTTTCAACGGAGTTCCATGAACATTCCATACCAAGTTCAAGTCCGGAGTTCCATACCAAATGTTCTTTAAACTTATCAAATTCGAGAGGCTTTATATGACTGTAAGAAACAATTTCTGAAGATAATTCAGGTCCTAATGATTATTATTCATTAGGAAAATTAAGTATTCCCCTCCTCTCTACATGGAAGCAGAGAGCAATTTCGCATTCTGGTCAGATCAAACATTTCCGCGTAACAAAACGAAGGTCCCCCTGTAAAACCTCTTCACCTAAAGTGTTATTGTTAGTATCATAAATTTGCTGAAAGCAAACAATTTGAAGGGTTCGTCAATAATATCTTTGCTTTCTTTGTCCTTCGCCCGCCTTCCAAACGAAGAGGTGAATTTTACAACATGACTGCTGTATAATAAGCGAGCGATTGGTAAAATGGTAAAAGTATGTTTTATGTGTAAGTGTGTGTGTGAGAGAGAGAGACAAAGAGGGAGAGAGGGAGAGAAGACAAAATTTTAGTTGCAAGATGACATACTTCAATTGCCGTTTTCGGTTCATATAGCAAAAAGAATACCTCCACCAGAGAATAAAGACAAGTGTGGTCTGTTCTGTTATCTTCCACCATCTCAGCCAGAACTTTCAACTACAGCCTGTAATGAGTTTTCAAATTGAATAGATGGTGGTGGTAGTTCGGTTTCTTGACCTTGTAAAAATCTTCCCTGTCTTTGATTTTGTTTGTCATCATTCCAGCCAGAAATTTAAAAAAATGAGAATTCCTCAGTTTACAGCAAGGGGAATTGGGAACAAGACATTAAGGATGATATTCCTGGAAACTCATGTATCACGATTGTTTCATTCAATAGACAGAGGACACTTTTCTATGAAGGCTTTTCAACATGTTTTCTCACAAAGGGGATTATCTTTTGCAATTTATATGACCACTGGCAATTTCAATCTTGGCCATTTCCGCCAGCGTTTTCATTTTCGAGACACAAGACGAGACGAGACATTTCACGAGACGTCCCGTCTTGTCTCGTGTCTCGTCTCGTTTTCGAGACGGGACAAGTAGTCTGTCTCGTCTCGTGTCTCGTCTAAAAGGGTTCTGTCCCGTCTCGTGTCTCGTTTACGAGACGAGACGAGACGACACAAGAGAAATGTCTCGTTTCGTGGCAACACTACCCAGCCCTGCTTACAATGGGTCCTTGTTTCCATTTAAATATCCATTAGGTCTATAAATTATCATTCAGGATATATTCAAACCTAAAAAAACGCCCACATTTTGTCGCTGAAAAAGAAAACTTGACTTATAAAGAGCCCCTTAAGCTTGACGTATAAAATAACCCTTTCAATAGCTTAGGGCCCAATCAAACCTAAATCCGGCCCTGCCCTTAACTTCGGTGTATTCCCATAGGACGTTAAACTCGAAAAGAAAGAAAAAAAGAGAAATAAAAACCAACGTTTCATCATTACTCAGCTTCTTTCTATCTGTTTCAAATTACAATTTTAATAAGTTCGTATTGTACTGGGAACTGAAATGTAACTGAATAATGTTTGCAGAGTCTGTGGAGAAATTCAAATTAGAGCAAAATAGGTTGACAGAGTACACGACCATGCAACTCTGAATACCTTGTATTATTTGTTTGATTTTCAGTTTAACATCTCTTTCAGCAGCAAGGCTATATGAAAAGTGAATCTATAGCTTAACATGGGATTCGAATTAGATTAGGGGGCCGCGGTGGCTCAGTGGTAGAGCGTTCACCTCTGGTGCTAGGAGTCCCGGGTTCGATCCCAGCCCCCGCCAAGTGAACTTCGTGGTGGACGAACACCGTGTGCGTGGGTTTTCTCGGGGATCTCCCGTTTCCTCCCACTTTCTTCATTCCACCATTTCATTCATTACTCATCGTCACCGTCTCCTTTAGCCTAACCGGCATAACCGTGGGACGTAAAACTCAGATTGCATTGCATTTGATTGCATCGAATTAGATTAGCTCCTCCAAGAATCAAAGCCCGCGTCAAAGGCGTGTACGCTAACCTCTTAGTACAAATAACTCAAGAGCCTCCCTCGTGGTTGAGTACAGTACTTATAGTTAAGTTCAATAATTGCGCATGTAAGAGATGTGCTGTATATATGATTATTCAGTGGCAAATTCGTTTCTATTTTTCCTTTAATACTTGTGCCTGACATCAGAATTTTATCAATGCCTTGAAAGTGAGAAATCACTGATGGCTTGAAAGTTAAGTGGAAGGGGGATAAGTCGTTCAGCCACCACTACTACTGATATGACGTTACATTAATATAAATCCGGAACCGCCACAAAGTCCAATAATGTAGTATAAAAAATGTAACTGTACTTGTGTCGGAGACACTTAAACACAAAGCCAAATCCCTCAAATGATGCTTCTAGAACAAGCATTATATATATATATATATATATATATATATATATATATATGATAGAGAATGAGAAACTGAGGTTACAAGGCCGATATATCTGTTATAGAGGAAAGAGGAGTGTGTGGTAATTTTAATATATGGAGTTGAAAACTGTGCAGAATTTCAGCTGCCCACCATCTACGGTTGTAATTGTAGATAAACACAAATGGAGACTCGTTTGGAATTCGGTCTTGCGAAGAAGTTCGCTCATTTATTCGATTTCTGTGAGCAAAACACGTAACGCGGCTGAAATTCAGCGGCAACTGGTAGAAGAAATGGCCAGGACTTCTTACCGGTGGCGTCATCTTCCTTTACGACAACGCGCGCCTGTATACAGCCCAGAAGACCACCACGCTGTTGAAGAATTTTTCTTGGGACATGATCGATCACCCTCCCCACAGATCGAACCTCGCTCCAAGCTACTCTCACCTGTTTCCCCACTTGAAAGAGCACCTAGGAGACCATCGTTTCACTTCAGACGAGGAAGTGAAGTACTTCGTTACAACGTCTGAACAGTTTTTTTTTTTTTTTTTTTTTTTTTTTAACCAGGAGTGAATCTTTAAATCATCCTACGATGCGACAAGTGTGCCTCAAGCGATATGGAGACTATGTCGAAAAATAACCTAATGTATCTATGTACTACCTGTTGACTTTATTGGTTGTGAAATAATATATACAGTTTATTGTGAAATAATATATACACGTTTCACCGCAGACTTTGTAATCTTACTTTCTGAACACTCCTCGCATATATGAATTTCTTAGTTAAAGCATGCATTTTTTTTAGAAACGTACTTTAATTATATGAAAGAAAATGCATGAATGACTGGATTGTCAAATAATCAATTTTTGGAACATGCCTATCAATGAAGTTCCAAATAACCATAGAAACTTTATGTTAAATAATTAATTTCTAGGTTGCTGAGGAAGAAATAATGTATTTTTTTTACAAAGTCGCAACATGTTCAAACAGACAAAGGCTTTTTTAAATAACATATTGTGATAATCACTCGACCTTAGAATTAAATAAGAAAATAACAATAATTGATATTACTGTAACGAGCAACTATACTTTAAAAAAATTGTTCTCGGAATATTAAAAATCCAAGTTTTCTGACTGTGGCGTTGAAATAGCAGTAAATTTTTCAACATATTCTAGGTAGGCCTATCCTAAATGAAGATTATACATGGACAAATGTAATTGAAACAACAATAGAAATAGTCGTTGATAATTCCACGCCTGCTTCTCTGGGTTCGAGAGTTAACTTCCAGAACTGATGGTCTCATCACGCATAACCCGTGGACAGATGTGAGACAATCTCTTAAGGACTTGGATCTCCGTAGTGCCTACGTAGATTACCGTCGTGGATGTCTTGGAAAACAGCTACGCAATTCTTAGGTGAGCAATTTCGTTTACCAGCTTTGTTTATTGCATTTATATTTGTTATGCTCTAAAGCAGCCATGTGCAACAGCCGGCCCTCGGGCCAGTAGGGCGTGTCATGTTTGAGGGTGAAATATACTTTTTGCCATTTTTCATGATGAGGGGTCTTCAAAGTATGTTTTTAGGTATGAGAAATTCAAATCCGTACTTAGTTTTGTAATTAAAGAAATTCTAGCTAGGTAAATCAAGATTTGAATATGGCACAAAAGCAGTTTTCGGAATTTCATACTGAAATACTTTCGAAAATGCCATGCGATGCTATAAAATAAATTATTTTTCCTTGAAACATTTTATTAATCACCAAACATATTGATACAAGCTACAGGTACAGTCATGTCCAAAATGATTGTCGCATATCTATAACTGTCTTGTTGTAGAAATATCATTTGATAATGACTTTGCAGGTACTAATAACCCTGTTACTATATGTATAATCAGAGGATGAGTAAAACAAAAATCTTGCTGAATGGATAAGAAAGGTTCCTTTTGTTATATTGTTCTTATTTTCTGACCTTTTAACATGTAATTTACCACATACACATCTTTACTGATTATACACATACTAACACTATAAGAAATACCAGGTGAAATCGATATTAAATTATATTCCTACAACAACACATTTATAGTATGCGACAATCATTTTGGACATGATGTACAATAAGAAAAAAGTATATAACCAATATTAAAAAAAAAAAACACTCAATGAAAATTTTGTACACATAGACTTACGTATTAAAATACTGTATTTAGATTTTATACTATTACATTGCAGTTATTACGCACAGAAAGAAAGCATTATTTTGATTACGAACTATTATTATTTATAATTGTTGTAGTGAAAACACGTAACATTCTCCATGTTTCGAATGTGTATCTTCTGTTACAAATCTTTAGAAACGCATTTTTCATCGATTTTTAAAATACCTCACTCAACCACTACTAATTTTCAATTGTAATGAATTATTTTGTAAGTGCTGTATCATACAGTTCATATACTTCTTACTTGCTACTATACTATTACTATATATGCTACATTTGTGTTAGTTACATTTTGTGATAAAGTTGTCCGTTGTTTTACTTAATACAAACGTATTCAAGAAACAGTAATAATTAAACAATACTATTAAAGCACAAGTTATTCACAAAACAAGTTTCACTAAGTTCTGTTTTGATTAATTTCTGGACATCATCTGTCAACTTGCTTTTTGAACTCCGATGTACCCCTCACGTTTCTCATGCGTATGGACTTTTCCTGCTGCCTCTGTAACTTGTTTCACACACTTTTCTATAGATTGAGCGTGACTTGGCCAATGTGGTACTTTAATCAGAACGTCTGCAAACTTTTTGACGTCTGCTGTTGAAAGTTTACATGTCAAGGGAGGTTCATGAACACTTTCAGACCAGTCGATCATCTCTAGCAGGGACAAGGCATTGGGGTTGATAGCAGGTGTTTTCCTCGGACGTACAGAGAGATTTCCTTGTGCAGCCTCACCTCTTAAGTGAAGTATCTTTCAAACACCAGCTTTTCTTTCTTCAAGTCATCCGAGCACAGAAATGTCTGGATTACAATTTCACTGAATGTATACCATGCCGAACGCCGGATCATTGGAAGTACAACATCCACAACAATCTTCTTCTGCATTTTAAGTTGCTGCAGTTGAAACAAGATGTGGCGTGGCCCTTCCACCCAGGAGTGCTTGACTTTGATGTTGAACCAGCATGGGTAATAGACACCAACAATGTATTCCACTATCCTCCTAAGGTTTTTGAGATCTTTGCCATTAAGTCCATGTTTAGAAACCCACAAACGACGCAGTCTATTTGCTGTGGTCAACCATCTTGAATGACTGACTGGACCAATTTCAAGAAGCGCCAGATTCTCCAGACTGAATGGCCTGTGTAGAATGCTTGATCTGTAGATAAATCTTTTACTATATTTTCACTCAGCTTAATAAGAGGCTCTCCAATTGGGAGCTTTTGCTATGAAGGATCGATTTCATGTTCGGTAACTGCGTCTAGCATATTACCAATAGTACCTTTCCACTGATTGCTAGACAAAATTATGCCATCCAATGTTGTGATTAAGTGTCGCAAAGGTAACTCGTTAGTGTGAAGAGCACACACTAACCAATTCAGCTTACGACCGAGTTTGACTTCTACGCAATGCATAGTACCACCTTCCCAACCAGTGTTGACGTTAGTAGAATCACCTCCAATTGCTTGTAAGCTTTTATCAATGCCCTTTTCCTTCACAAAGTCTTCAAGATTATCAGCAATAATTTCAACTTGTTTTTTATTGTCACAATCTTTCTGAGGAATTAAATGATAAAAGTAGCGTTTACCTGGCTCGTTGCAAATAGTGTTATTCTCTTATAATCCCGGGGAACTGGTGATTTGAATTTTCTGCTACCAGCATAACGTTTGTAATATCTTCACGGCTGTCAAAGAAGATGCAGTCGATTTTACCTTACTGACAAAACTCATCAAATTCTTGGTCCATGAATTTTATTATTGTTTCTTGTGCTCTCTTCACTTTACTGTGATCAATCACAAGCTTTGGTCTTTGTCGGTGACCAAGCCAGCATCCATAAGCACCGCAGTAGATATGGCAACTGTGGCATGCAAGCTGACACCATACCTAATGCTCTGCATGGCAACATTAGGTATTTGGAAAGTATTATATTTTGTTTTCTTCGAAGTGGAATGTGTGCTTGAATTTTGCAATTTCTTTTCATAATTTCAGGGCTCATAGCGAGTCACGTTTTTAAACTAAAAGTTACTTTTTTTTTCAAGTTGGTTACTAAAAGTTACTTTTCTTCAAATTTGTCCCTAGAAGTTACTTTTTTGGGAGGTAAAGTGACTTTTTCGTGTGATTTATGTTTTGCATTGGCAGTTTGCTAAGAAGATTATAAAAATAAATGATAAAAGTCAGAAACTTGTTACTCATTACTCTTCTAAAAGCTTCAGTATTTGCTGCCAAATGTGAACCAGTCAGCTTTATTCTCACTTCAGCTTTTATTCTTTCTAAAGCACAGTGGATGGTTGGTGGATGCTTAAGTTCTCAAGATGGGGTTGAGAACCCTTCTGTGTCTATTCTTTCTTTTATCATAATAGTCTTCTAGTTTTCTCTCGTAATAGTTAACGCTCCGCTCAAAGTTGTGTGTGTGCGTGTGTGTGGTTCATCGTGTTCGTCTTGTGTTATGTTTCTTGTATGTTTTTCTTAAGAATAGGTGATGAATTTGAATATTTCATGGCTTTGAGAACTCTCAATGCTAAGTTAAATATATCTGGGATGAAGAAATTCAGAAATAGGCAAGAGCTGATTCCACTTACTCAGAAGCTTCTTACATCTGCTAAGTCTGCTTACTTTAACTACAAAGCATACTTAGAAAACTTAAGAAAGAAGAAGAAGTAAAGAAGAAAAGATGAAACAAAACAACAAACAGAGAGAGATTTACAAAGAAAAAGAAGGGGTATTATGAGATTTTGGTCACTTTTTCGTGTGCTTTTGGTCACTTTTTCGTGTGTTTTTGATCACTTTTCTTCTATTTACAAGAGACCAGACCACTATGAGACCTGTAATTTCCATCATCTCCATTTTGTGTAGGGATGGTATCGAGACGAGACGAGACGAGACTTTGTACAGTCTCGGTCTCGTCTCGGTTTAAAAATAGCTGTCTCGGTCTCGGTCTCGTCTCGGTCAACAAATGCTTGTCTCGATCTCGGTCTCGGTCTCGAGGGCCAAATCTCGGTCTCGTCTCGAAAGTCTCGAAATAAAAAGGTGAAATTAAAATTGTAAAAATATTATTATTGTATAGTCTGTTGTTTCTGCTTCTTATTTTTGGCCTTATTCTTGACTTTGAATTATAGCATGGTGTACTTCTTCAGAGCTAATTTGCTAGCGCTGATGCCTTCCATGCGTATGTTCCAGTTTCAATCATCAGTGGATATATCATATCTGGGATAAAATTCTAATAGTAACCCATATATCACTTTCAGCAAAAGACTTTCTCATATGGCCTCAGTACTGCCTATACAATTAAACTCTATTAAATTAACTTCAGTACTATACAGTAGTTTATTTCCTTCCTTAGAATAAGAATTGTTCAATACATTCTAACGGATAACGCAACACATAGCAGCATGAATGTATTTAATCGTATCGAAATTGAAATTTTACAATTTCTCATTTATTATCCAATACATTCTGTTTTGACTGTCATTTTAAAAACATAATATAACGTTCATTATCTGAACAAATAGGGTAAATTATTACTACAATATATTTTGTTTAAAATTGATCAAATGCTTTATTACCGTTTCACATCTACGTGTTTAATTGACACCTTATAACACGAAATTCCTGAACATTGTGGTGGGAGCTACGGCACTTATCTTTGCTATGTGTGGCCTCGGGTTGCATCATGAAACAAGTTAGGTTCAAAGTCTGATGTTTCTAATAGTTCGCGTCTAAATTTAAGTACATTCTGTTTCTTATACAAGTTCCTAAAGTTGTAATGCATTACATACCTATACGTATATCCACTGCCATAACATAGATTAAGCTTATTCCTGAGCTCTTAGCGGTGCATATGATCTTTACTCGAGAAAACCAATCGTGCGTTCATTACGTTGAAATTTTATATTGATTGAAAATTACTTGCGAAACATGAACATACATATTATATAAATATATAGGTAATTCGAGCTAGCTGTATCTATTTTCTCTCTCTCGCCAAAACAAGTGATTCTTAACTTTCTAGTTTTCTTTTGTATTTATTTTCGTAGTTTTGCAGCAACATGAAGTATTAAATAGTAATATATATATATATATATATATATATATATATATATATATATATATATATATATATATATATATATATATATATATATATTAAAATATACTATGTTCTTTCTAGTGGTGCAATAATGTAAGTCTAAAGCTATCTTACTACTTTGTAACTACTTATGGTTTGAAAAACAGAATTATAGATCTTAGTTAAGAAACCGGTTTTTCGCTTCTCCTGTAAAATTACGAAATTATGACTTGGTTTAGTTTACCTCTGAGGTCTCGATATAAAATCATCACCATCATCATAATCAAGCATTATCAATCCACTGCTGGATGAAGTCTTCCCAAGTTTTCTCTACAACTATCTTGGGTAATTCTTTTCCAGGTTACTCCCCAGTGGTTCGTGATTTTGTCACAATTTCTTGTATGCGGACATTTCCTAGGCTGTTTTTGTCACGTGGTATCCAATCTAAAATTGTTTTCGTCTATCGATCATAATTTCGTCTTGCAATATGCCCATCACATTTTCCAGTCTATTTTAAACATTATTTCATTAGTACCAGTCATTAGTTGCCAAATAATTCATTTCTATATATTTGGGCTACAAATAGTTCATATCCTCTACTTCTGGAGCACAGACACGCTACTTTTTGATCTTCGGATCTGGCAACAGTGACTTAATTATTTAAATCAACACAATGTAAGAACCCCCATTTGCTGTAATGGCTAGTACGCTTGATTTGGTTCGCATGGTTCCGAGTTCGATTCCCGGTGGCGGTAATGTTCAACGACCGAAGTTTTTCGGATTCCACTATGATCAGTAACTCCACGTCTCCTTTAGACGCCCTAGCATAATCGTGAGACGTTAAACTAAAACAAAACAAACCAAAAATCAACACAATGTGTATTACTAACTGTCAGTCTTTGAATAATTGCATATAGCTATATGGTATGGATCGATTTTGAGGTGGTCGGTGGTCAAACTATAACAAATGAAATGCAGTTATGGTGTAAGTAAAATTTTAATAAAGCAATGTTTTAATCTAAAAAATACACCAGGACTAAGGCTTAGGGAGAACAACTAGTGCTACTGAAAAGTTGTCAGTTACGTGTAATTTCAGTTACAGTTTGCTTTTACATGTATTGCTGGAACGAAAACTTTGACATTAACATTATAAGTAGCCCAAAGACTATGAAAAACATCGTGTTTTGAAAACATTCTTGCACCATAAAACAAATTACGAGTAATTTTAAAATATTTTGTACTTTAGCTACGTTATTTACACTATATTTATAATAATATTTAGCATGGAGTTTCCCACAGTATGGAAACTCGCTAAGGTCCGCCCACTTCCAAAAAAGAACAACGCTGACAATATCGCAGACTATCGTCCTATCAGTGTCCTTCCCGTGCTTTCAAAAGTTTTTAAATATATTGTAAATGATCAAATTCGGGAATACTTAACAACAAATAATTTATTGGATACATTTCAATCTGGTTTTCGAAGTAATCATAGCACATGCACTGCACTAGTAAACGTAACAGAGGATATAAGATGGGCTATTGATAATAGAAAACTAACGCTCCTGACTCTACTTGACTATAGTAAAGCATTTCAAACGATTGATTTTGACATATTACTTCAGAAATTATCATTATTGTTTAATTTTTCTGAACCAGTGGTTAAATGGTTTCATTCTTACCTTCACGAACGTAAACAAAGAGTAGTGATCAATCAGGATCATATATCGACATGGCATTGTATCAACAGTGGAGTGCCGCAGGGTAGCGTACTAGGTCCCCTTCTCTTTGCCCTTTACATTAATGATCTCCCTAAAATTCTCACCTATTGTAAATACCATATTTACGCTGATGATTTTCAATTATATGCTTCTTTTCCCCAACAAGATATTAATAATGCGATTGAGAAAATAAATACTGAGTTAAACAAAATCAGCGACTGGTCTACGGCTCATGGGTTAAAATTAAATGCAACAAAATCGCAGTGCATCTTAATTGGCTCTCCAAGAATTCTCTCTTCTATTAATATCTATCAGCTCCCGAATATAAAATTGTCCAATACTGTTATTCCATTTTCCACAACTATCAAAAATTTGGGAGTCATACTAAATCAAAATCTCTCCTGGTCAGATCAAATAAATGGAGTTTGTAAGAGAGCATTTGGTGCCCTGCATACGTTAAATCGACTAAGAAATTTCTTACCAATATCTCTGAAGATCAAACTTGTCAAGGTACTGGCGTTTCCACATCTTGACTATTGCGACTCAGTCTATTCTGATCTAACATAAAATCAATCAAAGCGCTTGCAAAGAGTGCAAAATGCATGCGTTAGATTTATTTTCAATATAACTTACAGGGAACATCTCACATCCTTTTATAAAAAACTGTCATGGCTGACGTTAGTTGGAAGAAGAAATTTACATAATCTTACCCTATTGTACAAAATACTTACTACGTCAGAACCATCGTATCTAGCCCGTAGATTTTTATATTTATCAGACTTTCATACTAGAAGCACAAGATCACAAGATAATTTCTTGCTCTCCATACCCAGTCACAATTCTGATTCATGCTCAAAATCCTTCACAGTAAGTACTACACGCCTCTGCAACAGTTTACCTCAATTAATACACAACGTTTCCACAGTTGCCAAATTTAAAAAATCTGTAAATTCCCTTCTCTTAAGTAAAGATAAGGATACTGGTAACTCATGAGTCATCTTCGTTTTACGAGATTATTAATAACCCACATATGAACACACAATCAATAGGTAACCTATGTTAATTTGTACAGCTTATATATTCATAGTTCTGTTACCGCGATATGATATATGGATTTTAAGTTTCTCCATGTTATTTTTGTTTCCTATATTGTATATTATTTTCAATTTTTGTTTATGTAGTGTTTAACTATTTTTTTTACTTAAGTAGTATATTCTTCTTTTTATGTGGTTCAATAATTTTATTTTGTAATTGTTAATATGTTCTATATATTGGTGCTTTTTTTTTTTTTAAAAAAAAAAAAAGGAATGTATGCACGTGGTTAAGTGCTCGGAGAAGGCTGCAGAGCCTTAACTTCGCCACGTAAAAGAAGTCATAAATAAATAAATAAATAAATAAATAAATTTATTTAAGTTCGCAACACTGCTTAAAATAAGGTAACTGCGACTTGTTGTAATTAAAACTATTGAACACTAATGTTATAATGTTCCTGACATTTGAGTTATTAGAGATCTCCAAAATGTTGATGTTGGTGATATGTATTGTCCTTTGTTACACTGAATAATATATGTGCTTTTGTGGTTTAATTTAATATCTAAATTAGAAATATGTAGAACTCTTTCGCGGCTAAGCAGTTAGCCTATGGCGTGAGAGACCCGGATTAGATTCCCGGCGGGAGCTCATGTGGTTTAGATTCAACGTTAATCAGTAGGTTCAGTCTCATATAACCTCGCTGCTGAAAGAGGCGTTAAACTTAATTAAAAAACGAAATGAAATTTTTGAGTTTTACGTCCCACGGTTATGCCGGTTAGGCTAAAGGAGACTGTGATGATGAGAGATGAATGAAATAGTGGGATGAAGAAAGTGGGAGGAAACGGGAGAACCCCGACAAAACCCACGCACTAAACTAAATTATCTGAACAGAAATATGTAATATCAAACGTAGTGCAATTTGAGAAATTGCAACTTTATGTTGCGTTGGCAACATTGCTTGTTTATCTAGTGGTATTGCAGTGTATCTAGAAGAATTTCTCCTTCCATATTTCACACAGCATTTTAAATAATTCAGCATTTTTAATATATATGACTATTATATATAACTAGATGAAATACCCATTTTTCGCATGGGACCAGTATTTGGAAGTCAAGGCCTGTGGGAGTATCACTATCTCAGCAACCGCGAAAACTATGTATTTGACACTAATATCGGTCATTTTGTATTATTTTTACATGTCTCGGTACCCCCTCCCCAGCAGGTGAACCCCGGCTCGCATGCACTGGTAGCTGAATTTGAAAGTCATAACAAATGGAAGTGACACCATTGATCTCAGCGACCGCAAAAACTATACATTTGACACTAATATCGGTCATTTTGGATTACTTTTACACGTCTCGGTATCGATCATATCCTCGATCCGCTGGTATATATATATATATATATATATATATATATATATATATATATATATATATATATATATATATATATATATATATATATATATATATATATGTGTGTGTGTGTGTGTGTGTGTGTGTGTGTGTTGAGAGAGGGAGAGAGGCAGAGATGACTATACACATCAGCAGTGGATTTTGTTTCGGGAGGGGCTTCAGTCCGATAGCCATCCCCTAAATACGCCACTGAATATTAGTCAACTGTTCCCATATTACCAAATACAGCAACGAAAGAAATTTTGAGTAAAGGTCAATTAATAGTTGTCTATATCAATATTCGAGACGAGACCGAGACTTTCGAGATTGACCTAAGTCTCGTCTCGATTTATAGAGCTCCGTCTCGGTCTCGGTCTCGTCTCGGTATATAAAAGGCCGTCTCGGTCTCGGTCTCTTGTCGATAATTCGGGACGATACCGAGACGATACCGAGACTAGCCTCGGTCTCGGTACCATCCCTAATTTTGTGTTTCAGATGTTTGTTCCTCACTTTCACTCTCAGAGATTTCATTTTGTACTGTTGAAATGTTCCCTTTACTTCTATCTCCGTATTCACTAAATCGTCTGTTTTGATCTTCTAAGCGTTTCTGTTTCCTGCCTTGTCTCTTAATGTAATGTTGGAAGTTCAGATGGTAACAATCAAATTACTCATATGCGTAAATGTATTACGTCTTGTTTTCGTCTTAGAAGTCATTGTAAAGAAACATCAAGAAACCTCGATGTTAACATTAAGACTAATCGAAAAGTTTGACACTTAAGGCACAATCACTAACAGAAAACAGATCTGCAAACGTTGTCTAAAACTCTCTGATTCGATGCTTTCAAATTTATATTACGGAAGCTATAATATAATAACTGTGAACACGTTGGCACCCGTTGAAGAAAATTGAAAATATATCTAATTTAATGATTGTAGAATATAAATTTGACACAATATTAAAACTGAAAAAGATACAAATAAATAAAACTAATCTTAAGAAGCATGTATTTCTGCTCAATAAATGAAATACAACTGTGGCGCCGTCTATGAACAACAAAAGTAAATTTGTAAAAAGAACACGAAAAGGACAAAATTTTAGACTGATATTTACCTAGCAAAACAATATTATATCGAATTTGTAAATATGTGCTTCGAAATACAAGGCCAGGTCTCAACTTTTTAGCACCTCTCCTTTTAGGAATTTGAAAATTGAAAAAATCGACAAGCCTTACCGGGCCAGTCTTGGCCCATTGAACTCTTTCATCCGGCCCGCCTGACCCCTTATTGAAAATATACTACTTCTTACATAATCTAAAACTGAATTGAAAATACTTCTTGGGTAATTGATGTCCAGCTTGGAAAATATAGTCCGCGTTGGGACATCCAAAGTACCATTGTATTGAGCTTCTAGTTCAGAACATCAAGAATCAACTTTCTGACTAAAATGATAAATAAATAAACTTTTTCCTGCTTTTCTTTAGTAAATAAATGATTTGGTTACCGTTATAACAGTTTCAAACGGCACCAATCGTGAGGGGGTCGGGGAGCCCGGGCCCCCAAGGCTTATGTGGGCCTCATTGTATTTTAGAATATACAATATTTTTTCATAATTTGAATGCAATTTGTCTTAAAATCCTCATATATGCCTTCTTCATCTGAATGCCCCCCCCCCCAAATTTTCAGAGAAATCAGCGCCCTTAACAGTCCCTGTGTTTCTGTGATGTTAGTGTATGATGAACGAGTTTTCGCATTAAATATGGCTATTCTATTGCTATGAAAATGTTATATATTGTGTCATACGACCCTTAACGCCAGTTAAGTCCTGTGTGATTGGCCCACCCCCTGTTCCAATTTGTACATACTTGATCTAAAGTCTCCTTTAAACATTTAAGAGAATCAATGTTTCAAACTGGGAGAAATAATCAATCAGCCGTTTTTCTTCTGCTATCCTATCACGAGATAAACTGCATTGGCTTTGTGTATATTGTAAAGCTTTCATTATTTCTGGTAGCTTTTTTGATGTAGGCTTCACTCCCCCAATTCTTGATTCCATCTTGCTTGAAAGAGATCATGCAGGGATCGCTCACCAGAGCATTTTAATAACCCTTCCAATCTCTGTGGGTTTCAAAATACCAAAATAACAATCCACTAAATTTTTGTGTTGTCGATAGATTAAACGTTATTGTTGTTACCAAAGGATATTAAGAAAATTGTTAAATTTATATATTTAAATGATAAGCACTACTGCCGTCGACATTGAATTATTAGGTCTAGTGGGTTGGGATCGGACCACAGAATAGTATGTAGGTAGTTTAAATTCGGAATTGTAGCTGTATATAGCAAAAGAGCTTGTTTAGTACGTGTCATTGCATTGAATTGTACAGGAAAGTTGAATTTACTTTTAAAATTTACCCGAAAGTTAGAAAATAGCACTATCCATTGTCTTTCCCTGGGCAACTTAATTTAATCTTTAGAAAAGTTAATGTAAATAAAATAACACATTGTCTTCTTATGGCGGCCCTGGTGGGAATAACGTTAAAAAGAATAATGCAGATAGATCAGGGATTGCTGAAGTTAGAGGAGATAAAACTTGGCACACAAACTCCTTATTAAAACTTACCGAATACATGTTTCTACCTTTTCGAAATTTTGGCTCTTAAAGGAGGAAATCAGGGAAATTTCTATTAATGTTGAAAATTCAGAATTTTTATTCAGATGTCCAACGTGAAAATTCGCTTACGTTAGAGGCGTAAAATTTGCTATCTATACTCTTAATTAAAAACAATGAAACACTAGTTTCAGCGTTTCTTCTAAAGGAGGAAAGTGAGGGATTTCTCCAATATTCAAATTTCCGGTTTTACATTCATTAAACCTCATTCTTTCCACGCGGAAAATGGGGATTTCTGCTAATTATGAATAAACACACTCCAGTATTTACTTACATATTGCTTTAAATCTTTTATTGCACTGTATGGATAAAGGAAATTCTTGAAAAAGCGTCAGCCTTTATATCATATCTACATGTCTGTCAAGAAATGTTTGGAAGTTCGGGTTACATGAGTTCGGGTTGTCGCATATTTGAAGTGGTAAAAATGGCGAAGTTTTAGAGGCATTGATTGTGAGATCACTCTCGTCTTCTCATATTGATATGTAGAAGTGGTTGTGATCTTTCATATGGTGCTAGCATGTAGGTATTCCCTGGTGGTACAGGTTTTAATTTTTTCTGAAGTGGTGGATCATCTGACTGATTAAGTCCTTGCCAGAAAAATCTAGGCTGGCCGAGGATGATTTCGTGAATATATGGAGGATCCAGATCTTCATGAAGTTGTTGAATTGTGATATCCCGTGAATGCCCTGGTATACTCCTAGTCGTGTGATTTTGTATCCGTTGGATGCATAATTGGTATAATGCTGCTATATGAGAAGTGTATTTCCAAAACATGCTAAATCCATTTGGTAGAATTCTTCAGAATTGGCGAAAAACTATGGCTTCTTGCATTGCAACACTATGGCAGGTGATATTTCAAACAGAATTTACCACAGAAAATAATGTGTTTTGACAAAAAAATAATTACAAAATTTAACGTAAGAGGTTCCACAGTATACTCTTCCATATTCAATTCGAAATCGAACATTTTTGGATTTAGCATGTTTTGGAAATACACTTCTCATATGTCCGCAAACTGGGTAACCGCATAAAAGGGCTGAGCTGACAAACATGAAGTAAAGCTGGAGGCCTGTGCTGAGTTGAAGTTTAGATGAGTGGAGAAGGCTGTAGAGACATTGAAGTTTTTAAATTGCCCGTCGTGTAGTATCTTGTAGGTATTGTCGGAAGATGAGTTTTGGGTCTAAGTGTGAAGTCCAAGGCATTTTACTGAATAGGTGGTACCTACTATAATCCTTTGGGTAAATAAACGAATTTTGTCTTATCAGAATTAATTTTGATACGCCATCGTGAGGTCCAATCTTCTAGGTTTGATTGCTAATCCAGAGTTGATTGCTGTGAGTACCACCGAGAAACGTTTAATTGGTTCTTCAGGGATCCCCATTTCCTGCTGGAATTTATGTTTGTATATGTTGTGGCCTACACTTCCTTTTCAACCTCATTTAGGTAGTAGCATCAAGGAGTCAGCTTTCTCGCTATAAACACAGTTGAGCTTACATTCATTGGCCATTGGCAGATGTTCAACTGTTTTGCCTTAGAAAGCTTGCAATTGAATTTCTGCACCGACACCTGATACTTAATACTCTCATCTGACAGGTAGCAACTATTCTTAGCCTGTATTAATTGGTGGTAATTTGGAGAAATGTCAGTGTTATGTGTTTTGGCACCAGTATAGAACTGTATTGATTTTTGGTTAACTTAGCAGCCAGAAAACGTGCATAGTGTCTATTTTCTGGTGTATGATTGTGAGGAAATACGCTAGTCCTTTGAACTCCAAAAGGCTTTTCTCATCTTACGAAGCCTAATTGGAGTTTTTCCGTGACCTCACGAAGTACTTTTGTTGTATCTTCTCTTTCTGATTCTCGAAGACTCATTTTGTCAGCAAATACCAGTTCCCATTAACCTGCAGACGTGCATTCAGTTTTTCTGCGTTTGTTTCTGTCACGGGGTTCAGTTTAATCCTTCAATGAACATCAGCCCGGATTTAATCGATCTTACTCCACTTCAGTGTTGTCCTCCTTAAACTCTAGTTCTCCATCAAGCCATTCAGCATTCATCTACACATATGTCATAGTTTCTGCCTCACTTACCCAGTCCGTGGTACGTCTGGCTGCAGAACCTGGGAACAGATCTTCGAATGTCTTTAGTGACATGACCTGGATAATCAACAAGGCCACATTGCGCCAAAACTTAGGCCTGGACATGCCTTTGTTCCTCTGACAATGTCCCTTCATTTCTCTTTTTTTAAAGAACTCTATGCACTTCATCTTCCTGATCAGTGGCGTATTTAAGGGCGGGGCTTCCAGGCTTAAGCCCCCCCCGAAATCTTACTTACTATAGTAAAGTATATGAAATATCTTGCAGAATTTTCACATTTTCAATCAGAGCCCCCCGAAAGTTAGCAAAGCCCCCCGAAACGAAATCGTAAATACGCCACTGTTCCTGATGAACAATGAATGTTCTGAAAACAAATTAATAATTATTATTTTAGATGCCCTATTACCTCACACAATCGTACAAAGGTTATGTTTCACAAACTTGCAAACATCTTCGTGTAAATTTCCTGAAAAGCACTTCAGAATGGATTATTCCTTCAAAACGTTTTCACAAAATTACTGGGAAATACTGGAAACCACACTAAAATTCTACAGATTTGTGAACCCTATGATAAAACATTGGATTTTGTCACATGAATATATTATGTTCAGGAAATAGTAAATATGTAATTTACTGCATGGCCACTTTAGGCAGTTAAAATACCTGTGGCTCCCAATAGGAAGAATGATTTTCCTGACCACATATTCTTACTTAACAAGCCATGAACTCGAATGATAAATTTGGCGTCAATTTTGGGGCCATATTCGGAATGGGAAATTTCCACCCTTCCTAACTTACTACTGTCAAGTTACTAACTTAATACATTTACTAACGTTCACTGTTGATATGTAGTAAACTTTGAATATCTCTCAACCCCAAAACTAAACTTGTTCTTTAATAACGTAAAAGAGCTTTTGACCAAGTTTTTGTCCATTTTGAACCATTGTGCATCGACATAATCATGTATGAATGCGTCAACTTGTGCTCTGTAGTGAAAAACTTGATTGAATTAACAAATCTACGGAGGTTGTTCGAACAGCTACGGCATCAATGTCTACTCTCGTACTATCTTTACATGTAATTTTACGAGAATCTATTGTGTTTTTAGTTTGAATCGTTTGATGATGTGTGACGATGTGAGTGATAAGGTGTTGTGTGGATCAAGCTCTTTCTTATTATTCATCACCTAGGTGCATATTGCGGTCGTTAATAGTTGCATGGCGTTGTTTCATTGGAATGAAGTGCTCACGATGGCATTATTTAGTCCTGCTTGTAAGAAATATTAGCATCTGTAAGGCGTTCTAAGCGTCTTTTGAATTTCTGCAAGAGTATCTAATTTTTTATTTTGCGTTTCTGTGTAATAACTGTGGTGACTTTTAAACGCGATAACATGTCAATCGTTGATCCAGGAGGTAGCAGTTGGGACTGCTTAGTTCAAATATTTTACGCATCAGTAAAGTAATTCCTTGAGAATTTTGTGCACATTTTCTTTGATGGTTATGGAACCTATGAAGAGCTACTGCTTTCGTGGTACTCAGCGATGGTTTACTTCGTTGTGGAAGCAGCGTCGATCCTTCTGGTAACGGTTGTTCATCACCGACATAACTTTCAATGTCTGCATCACCTGTGACATCGTTGTCTATCATGAACGTGTTAAACTTATCCACAATTCCTCACACAGCTGCACTCTATTTCCACTTAGGACAGCTTTCCGTTGTATACATTTATATTGAATGATCTGCCCTTCTTATCATTGGTAGGCTAATTTTAGATTGCTTACTCTTAATCTTTGCAAGATATTCAGTTTCAGCAGCATTACTACCTTTTCCTCATTTCGGCAACATTCAAAGTTTTGTCTTCCCTAGCTCCGCTCCTTACTATTCATAGCAGCTTATATTTTGGTGATTTCCATTTCCTTTCACGCTCAATGAGAACCCTACGTTTGCATCTAATTTGTGAGACACCCATATGGTCCTTTAGTTCTGTCTTCTTCTGGCATGTTGTTAGACCATTGTGGCACTTGTTAAAACTTCACTCAGTTAAACCCCTGCGAATATAAAACTCATACTTGAAATTCACAAAGCAAGCATGCAAAGAGTTACTTAAAAATTATTTTTTCATAAAACACTTCCTTCAATGTTATGGTCAGAGGAATGTCTTTGCTCCTTGTATTTGTGTATAGCACGTTTAATATGAAACTGAAAGTTCATAATATTGAACGTAGACATAGAATAAGATCACATACTATTACTATAGAGGTAAGTTCTGTGTCTACTGAACAACTTTCGCAATTAACACTAAGTTTGAATCAAATGTGTAACTATTGTTGATTATGATATTAGTAATCCTTGCATTTCGCACTAAGTGTATGCACGATTTATTTTCAGCATGGTGACAAACCAGACGCGATGCTGAGGCTTAACTTCTGATGAACCGACTTCCTAAGCAGATGCAGCGTCTACCGGCGAAAGGTAAGTGGCATTTCAGTCAGGGTTACCATATTCTAGAATGCCAAAATAGGGACACACTTCCATCTGGCTAACTATTTAGAATGTAGGTTATATAGTCCTTACGTGACTCATATGCTGAAAGCAGGTATAAAAGCACAATAAAAAACGATGCATTTAAACGTGACAGCATGTTCACAAAACATTACAACAATACGTTCGGAAAATGTATGTGGACGGAAAGTTTTAGTCCCAAAATGGGGACATGTGCGCACAAATGCTGGGATATGGTAGCCCTAGCAGTGGTGGCAATAGGTCTGTCTTTTTACATGTTTCGGGTTAAGTTTAAATTAGCATCCGGGCTTAGTGTCGTGTCGTTGTAGAAAGTAACACTGCTATGCAATCATATCTAGTGAAACAAAATACGCACTAGGTGATCACAAGTTAGTACAACAAGATAGTATTGTATCTAATCCGAGTTAGGGACGGATCAACATGAAGGGTCCGCGCGGCAGTACGTATTGAGTTCGTAGAGATTAGGCGTGTTATCAACAATGAGTATGCGTGCAAAGAAAGAGTTTGTTTCACCCTTATTAAAATCACGGTTTATTTTAAGGATTGATAATAGTGCCATTTTTTATATCTGCATAAGGATGCTAATATAAACTTGATATTTATTGAGTTAGATTTTTTTGGTTGGGATTTTGTTTCCAGGCATTGAGGTTTATAATGGAATTAAGACCTATGCCAGCAGTAGATTACTTCCACAAGAGCCAACCAGACGAAAATTATTCTATAGGTTTAATTTGAATTTAACATCTAATTTGATTACAGTGGGTATATGTATAAGAACTGAACATACAACGTAACGTTGGATCTGAGGCACATGGTCCCATCGGGACGCGAAGTAGGCTATACAGTGTCCAACGTCCAAAGACTAAACATTTACCCACGAAAGTGCGGAAGTGTTGTGCGAGAAGGCAGCTGTTCTTATAGTAGTGAGATTGACGAAAATAATAGTGAACGTTCAGGCCTTTGGCCAGCCCAAAAATGTAGGAGGAACCCAGCTGAAGTTAGGGGTGCGATCCAACCTTGTTATAGTTCATGTGCAAGCCTGCCGTGAAGATTTTAGGGGGACCAGCAAAATTTTAGGAGGGCCCGACCCCTAGACCCCCCTGGATACGGGCCTGTGAACGTTAATTTCTGAGATGCCAGAGTAACACTCTGGAACACAGCGCTGATGGTATTAGCTACGATATTACGATATTAGCTACGATAACAGCTATGATATTAGAACCTTGTTAAAGCCCTGGCTCCGAAGACTAGAAATCTAAAAACTTAGTCCCGATGCAGCCTTAACGCAGAGCTTGTAGATATATCCATACTTTTGAATGCGTTTTCTATGTTGTCACAAATAATTTTAGAACCTAGATGTTCTTTCCATCTCCAAAGCCAACTTTTCCTCCTGCGGTATCTCGAGAAACAAGGGGCGGCCATTTTTTCTTTTTTTATGTACGTTTGAGGGCTACTTTTCCTATTTAGATTTCTATTCCTTTTCTATCTAGGAACGATAGGTTAGGGGGAATGGTAAGCAGTTCCCCCCAGATTTTTTTTCCATACAAGATTATTGCAGATATTGAATAACACTAACAGCTATTTGACAACAGGCTGCCTTAACACTGGCAAATCCCAGCAAATGCTTAAAGGTGTTGGAGTGGTGGCGTATTCCTATCTTTGACAGTGTAGGTTCGGTTCTTTCTAAACTTTCAGCTTATGTAGCACCAGTGGCGTAGTCAGTGCGTCTGGGCCCTCCGAAAGTTTCAAACGTTATTCAAATAAAGGTTCAATTAACGTTTTCACTCCCTACAGTGCCAAAACTATTCCGAAGGAGGACCCCCAAACCAGCCCGTATCCAGACGAGGTCTAGGGGGCGACCCCCCTAAATTTTTGCGGCCCCCTAAAATTTTCACGGTAGGCTTGCAAATGAACTTAATATTTTTGGATCAGCCCCCCCTAACTTCAGCCGGGCCCCCCTACATTTTTGGGCTGGCTACCGGCCTGTCCCGAACCCCTCGAAACTTTTAAAACTTCTTGAAGCATACAATTGCGCTTTCAGTTTCCACCTTGCCAATTAATTTTCGCGGGAGGATCCTCGGAACCACCCCGACATGAAATCCTGGCTACGCCACTGTGTACCATGCACGGAACAACAAATCAATGCACATAGGTAGGAGATGATGATTGCATGCATCGGCTAATACAACTGTTGCACACAATGGTTGTATGAGCACCATATTTTAAGTCTTTTATGGTTTGTCAGTAATCATGTTCCAAGTTTTACGAATGTTTCATGTTTCATGTTCCATGTCCCATGGTCATGTTCCATGTTGTTTACGTACTGTGATATCTCTGGTAGTAAATATTACATATTCTTCGATTATCTCCCAATATTATGATTTACCTTGCATTTCCGCTCATTTTTAATGTTCACGTTCTAAACGAGCTAAGGCCGTGCACGACATCTCGCTATTGACAGATCTATGAAATATTGCACCCGGGACAAAGAC
Organism: Thermobia domestica; assembly: GCF_964235325.1. Classification (NCBI taxonomy): domain Eukaryota; kingdom Metazoa; phylum Arthropoda; class Insecta; order Zygentoma; family Lepismatidae; genus Thermobia; species Thermobia domestica. Next base: position 174,313,351 of record NC_137469.1, on the reverse strand, counting down.
GTATATCTGCCCCCTTCCTACCAATTTTGCATAGAAATGGAGCCCCCTACATACTCTCAAGCCTGTCAAATTCCCTCCATCTAGCTTAATGTAGGATTCCAACTACTACTATGTTGCAAAACGCTCCAATGGAACATGTACGCTAGCAGCGATCTTGCGGACCACTTGTCATCCAAGGGTATGGATCATTTTATCTTATGTGCTGTGTTTTGTACTATTCTGACATTTTTCTTTGGCAAAAATGCTTCGAAATTGTGCTTCGGTCGTTATTTTTGTTTTCCAGTGATTATATTCTTGTTTGTGGACTCATAGTTTGGTTTCAACTAGTTCGAATTGAGTACTGTATGCACTCTTCTACATCCGAGATTCATGTAGGAATTCATATAGGCCTATTCTCAAACGTTGCCAACACTGTACATCACGACTTCACACGTATGGTTCTACTCATAATTAGAATTTTTTAAGATGTTAATGTGTTTCCTGCCATTTTCCCACTTGCCTTACATATTTTAATCACAAACGGGCCGCGGTGGCTCAGTGGTAGAGCGTTCACCTCCGGTGCTTGGGGTCCCTGGTTCGATCCCAGCTCGCGCCATGTGAACTTTGTGGTGGACAAACACCGTGCTCGTGAGTTTTCTCCATTTCCTCCCACTTTCTTCATTTCACTCATCATCACCGTCTCCTTTAGCCTAACCGGCAATTTCATTTCATTTTAGTCACAAACATTTTACCTATTATACACATTTTTTCTTTCTTTTCTTTTTTCTTTCTCTTTTCTTTTTTCTTTCTTTCTTTCTTTCTTTCTTTTTTTTTTTTTTTTTTGCTTTTTGGAATATAAACTTGATGCCACTAACAACTCTTGAAACAAAATATATAATTGATGGTGCTATGACGTAATGAATCCTTTAACAAAAATCTTAACATTATTATCTCGAGTTAACTCTGTAGCAAGTATACCCGGTTTCGCAGAACAATGCAAACTTTTGTTACAGATCCTACGAGTAAACTCGGGTTGATAATATATTATACATAAGAGGATTCCGAGTATACTCGGGTTAATAAGGCAACTGGTTAACAAAACTTCATTTTGTGCTCCGTTGGCAACACTGCAGTAATAGGTGTTATTGACTGCCAAGGTGATTTGAGGATACTGCTCCCAGCAGGCCATAAATTTCTTCTTACCTTTGGCTCAAGTATAGATAGTCATGTCAAATTTTTGTCGCGATATTTTGCTTCTCCCGAAAATGTACCAATGGGAGCCGAGCACCATATGTCATGCTCATGGTTTCACAGTAATTTGTCACAATCAGCATCAGATATGATGCTCAAGAACCTAAGTAGGTCAGTAATTTGTGATATCGTGCATGACCATCATATATGGTGCTCATGGCCCCACAGAAAAATAAGGTGAGCACTACATATGATACTCATGGCAGTCAACCTGTTAAGCATGTCTGTGGGTACAATGTTTGCTTACTATACTGTTGTGTAAATGTCACCTTGAAGTTCTTTTTGTGTCAATGTATCTTTTGCATGAAGTTATTTCCGTGTCTGTATCTTTTGCAGTACTATCTTTAGATGATTCTAGATCCTTCTTTCCTCTGTATCTCCTGTGTTTCAGGGAGTCTGCCCGTAAAACTTTGGATTTCCCACTTTTCTTCACTCCCCTATCGATTGCGTATTGTTTGATTGGGCAATTCTACCATCAATATAAGATGTTCTCTTGTCAGTGATACCGGTGACAATAGCCGAGTGGTTTAGGGCGTTCGATTTCGGATCATGAAGCGTAATCCATCGGGTGTTCGAGTTTCTCTGAAGAGCATGACCGGAATTTTAACTCTCCTCGATATTTCTGTTTTCGTATCCCTGTCGAGTCCAGTAGTCCTGAATAGCGGTAGAAACAGAAAATAAAAGTCAGCAATTAAAGAAAAATAACAGAGCTCTTACCTGTAGTGCGAGTGGTCCGTAATTAGATTCCTGGTCAAATAAATTTATAGTGAACATAATTTCCGTGGTTTCTTCAGGGTATTCCCATTTTCTCTCACTTTTTCATTCCGCCAATTCTCCAATCATTCGCTTACCTTCATTTTCTCTAAAAGCATGCTTTCTTAAAATTTCAGTAAACTATATTCAAATGACTCTAAGATCTTGAAATTGATTGTTGTCTTTAAAAATATAAAAAGAAATTATACAGTATCGTACTATTTTCTTTTTTCTAAAAAGTTTAGCAAGTAAATTGTTGCGGAGGGTGAGGTGAACAAAATATCCCAAGGTGAGCTGTATATATTACCACAGGTATTATATACACTGTGTTTCATAATTCCACGCAAAACATGGTAATTTTTATGCTGGTTTTTGAATCGTTGATATAAATAATTTCTAACTTCTTTAGCACACAAACACAGAGCGCATTTTCACATTTTGTTCTCTCTTCCTGACATGAAACTATCAGAAATTCACTGAAGTGATAATTGATTTACTTAAAAGGAAAGTAACCATGGAAAATAATATCGGAATACGTGAGTTTAGTCAGGAGGAGAAGAAGTTGATAAACCATAATTTTATATATATATATATATATATATATATATATATATATATATATATATATATATATATATATATATATGTCAACTATTTCCAGTTTGTCCCTTAATAATCTGGGAATAGCCTTAGATGTATTCGCTGTGCAGAAATTCTATTTCCTCTCTTGAACGTCATAGTTGTCAACTATCACAGAATTGTTTTCTTTTCGTATTTTGAGTCGAATATTTTTATTATAGAAACGTAAAAGTAAACGAGATCTGTGTAAAGTATCTGTAATATTTTTATTTACTCTGCATGCTACTTCGAATACGCTATAATCGTAGTAAAATTGGTTATTCTTGGAAGCTACAATTGCGACAACGATTTGAGACATACTTCTTTCGTAAAATGGAATAATATTTTTCTTACTGTCTAATTTTAATTTTTCACGCAGTTTTTCAGAAACGAAAACCAAACCAACTATGTTTTTTCAACAGTATCTGTATACTTACATGTTGTTGAAATCATTAACATGTGTAGCTTGGAGAAAAGAGAAACAAAGTACAAAACTTTATCAGAATCAACGCGCAGGGAAAGCAGTGGACTCCTCTTCATTGTCTTCTTCTGTTTGTTCTGGTCCATTCATACACTCACTTTGGCAGGTACAAAAATGATGTGCATTTCGTAACTTTTAAGGCAACTACAACCATGATAACATCCCGTTGTGCATGAGCAGCTAATTAATTTCAGTACTGCATCAGACGCTATTGGTGTATTTGCGAGCATCATACGAGATACTTATTCTGCAGCATTTGGCCAAAATTTGCATTAGAAATCTCTTGGATCTGAATGAGGAGGATTAGTTTGTTCAGCTGATTTCCATATGGCTGAAGATCGGTTCCCCTATGATGTTCCTGCAGTGCATCAATAGTTGGAGGAAGCTCAGAAAGAGATTTCAGACTTATGATCTTTTTCTTCCAGAGTCGAGCTCGTAATCTTTCGTAATGGTTTCTCCAGGGCTGTATAACTGAGCAACAAATGTATCACACTGCTCTGCTATTACACTTCCTTCAGCTTTGAGGTTACCAACTGTTTCAAGTGTACCAGTGTGTATGCCTAACGAACAGTATTGGAAAGGTGGAGCAGGGGAACGAACTCTGTTCCGACCGGTTATCCTGATTGAGTGACTGAGGTTTTACCTGGTACCTTTTATCAGGCCAGAGTTGCTTTCTTTTCACTTCCTTGCCCCTCCCTTCTCTTGGCCTGGTTAGTTGCCTAAAGGCCTTAATACAGTGAAACAAAAACATAAATTACACCTATGCATCCCAAACTGACAGACATAAAGGGACTTAGCTTAATGTGAGTATGCTTTGTGTTAATTGCATAACCTAATGCTGTGCAAAAGGGAGCACTCAATCAAATAAACGCTCGAAAAAATTCAGAAACTTTCTCCTTGTAATATAAATTCCGTACCACTATACTAGGCACATCCTGTTGTAATTCTGCATAATATTGTTTATATTATATCATTTATGTACATTTGTAATAGTGTTGGTTAAATATATTCTTTTGGACATATTTTCATAAAATTATTCTCATATATAACATAACTCGTTTCTTATGTCATAACACACCATTCTACAAGTTATGAATAAATTTAACACCTATAATAATATTTCAATTTTACAAATCTCGTAAATACATAACATTTAAACATCATTTTAAAAGTTACTATTCTATAGATACTATATGAAAAGAAAGAATAAACCTACTTTTATGAAAGCAAAATTTCCGATTCTTGTGTCCCTTGCTCGTCTGAAATTATATGAAGAGTAAATAAAAATATTGAATATATTTTGCACAGATCTCATTTACTTCTACGTGTTTATCACTAAAAATTCGACTCAAAGTACGAAAAAAAAAATATAATCCCGAGATAGTTGTCAACTATGACGTTCAAGAGAGGAAATAGAATTTCTGCACAACGAACACGTTTAAGGCTATTCATAAATTGTTGAGAGACAAACTGGAAATAGTTCACAAGAAATATATGTTTGAATTGATCCTAATGTGTTATTTTTGTACTAACCATGTTTAGAAGTCAAATTTTGTACTTCCCTATTTCCCTTCTAGTGAATGTCTGGCTTTATTCATAGCTCATATGAGAATTTAAGAACTGTATATTTGGAATATATATACTTCTCTTGTTCTTAGCATTCTCAATGTGAAAATTTTGTAAAATAAAATATTCTGTATATTTTTTTGCAAATTTTATTGATAGTTGCAACCCTGACATTTGGGAGAAATATATCAAATTAAGTTAATTGGTTACTGGTATAGTTATTTATAACATATGCATGAATTGACACTCTACTGTCAATAGGATATGAGAAAAATGAAACTATGCTGAGATAAACCAGTAAGTTAAGACATGAAAATTAAGAGAATATCACCTCTCTTTACCTAATTTTGCGAAGTTTCCCCAAGGTTTACAGAGTGGCACTCATCGGATTCGAAATCAGTACGCTAAAATCATATAAAATCAGCTGAAAAACCTTATATTGGGTGTTGCAAAATAAGTGTTACAACTCTTGGGAGGTGACTCCTGCCACTGAGACAAGAAAAAAAGTTCTCTTGAACTTTCGGCTATCGGACATAGTTTCAGAGTTTCAGATCTACAAGGTGCCGAAAGCGTGGGAAAATGATTTTCGGACCAATAGTTCGGAAACTATCCAACATAAAGAGGGCGGGTAAAAAATTCACTGAAGAAGTCATACCTGCTCTATTGAATTTTGCATGTTTCACAATCCTACCATGCACGCGCAAGGGATTCCCCAAAGGTACGTAATGAGTCCCGGATAATCTGCCAAATGAAACTTGGTCTAAATGGATGTGAATTGATAGGCTTTCTACCAGGTAACAATAATTCGTTTGTATTAAGTCGATATCTGGAACAAATACAAAATGGCGGACATCTTCATGCCCGTTGTGTGTGGTTGCATAATCGCCAGGTACGGAAATGAAATGAAATGAAATCTTTGAGTTTTACGTCCCACGGTTATGCCGGTTAGGCTAAAGGAGACGGTGATGATGAGAGATGAGTGAAATGGTGGAATGGATAAAGTGGGAGGAAACGGGAGTACCCCGAGAAAACCCACGAGCACGGTGTTTGTCCACCACAAAGTTCACTTGGCGGGGACTGGGATCGAACCCGGGACCCCAAGCACCAGAGGTGAACGCTCTACCACTGAGCCACCGCGCCCCCCCGCCAGGTACGGATGCTTGCCAACAGTGACGTTCTGAGTATTAAGTGTAGCGAATTTGTACTCAAATGCTCTAGAAAGACATCTGGAGTGTCAGTAGAGCATAACAGATGAAGCAGAGTGATTCACATGTGTGGAAACACTTAAAGAAAAATGCCCAGAAATGCACGTATACTCAATAAACGTGAGTTCAAATCGTCGGAAATGTAAGGATTAGCGTCAAGAACATGAAAGCCATTGCCAATTCACCAATAATATTCCTTCAAACCGATGCGATATGATGTGCAAGGTTGCATACCAATAAGGATGCAACAACTGAGGCCAAGTTGAAATTATGCAATTGGACTCAGTAAGTAACTGGGTAAACTAAATGAATGTCACTAGTGGGATCGCATGATCTATTTTGAAATGTGGCTGATGGGTGTGTTGATATCAAAATGTAGCTAATGGACAAATGTCCACACGTCCCACTACTGCTGGGACACCGTTCCACGTGCGAAAAATAGGAAAATAACTACTCGGGTCTTGAATCTGAGGCCGTGGGCTCCCAATAGGATTGGAAACTGCGACCACGCGAGCAAAAGCGAGCGCTCTAGCCCTGAGGTTCGAAGGAGCCTCACTTTCTCTGTATTCATTTCTTTGAGGAGTACCCACTTTGTTTGGCAAGCGCTCTTGTACAGCCTCCCGACATGCTTGTGTGTTTCATTTTGTTACTCCTACTGCACAGTTGTAAACAATCAGAGCTTTAAGACGTTTCTTCCTATTTCTCATGTCGTTTTATTCTCCATATGTAAGGTGTTCCAGCTGTAGTGTTAAATGTGACAAATCGGTTCATTTTCGTCTTTGTCTTGGTATGTGCACTGTGTGTAACATACGAATTTCTGGAGGTATTTTCCAATATTTCGAGTACGTCGTATATCCCAGAAGATGTGGGACATGATACAAGTTTGTTATTTTCACTCTCTATCAGAATTTGAACCATGCATTAAGAGGTTTCTTTTCACATGTGTCGACTGTGGGACAATGTCCCAAACAAAGAGGGACATTGATACAATCGTGTTCTAGTTACGTTCTACCAAAAGATGCACTAGATGTAATAGGAGAATGTACAACGTTATTTTCCTAGTTTTCGCAAGTGAGACGGTGTCCCAGCAGTAGTGCGACAAGTTGGCATTTGTCCATTAGCTACATGTTGATATCAACACACACATTGGCCACATTTCAAAATCGATCATGCGATCCCACTAGTGACATTCATTTAGTTTACCCAGTTTCTTACTGAGTCCAATTGCATAATTTCAACTTGGCCTCAGTTGTTGCATCCTTATTGGTATGCAACCGTGCACATCATATCGCATCGGTTTGAAGGAATATTATTGGTGAATTGGCAATGGCTTTCATGTTATTGACGCTAATCCTTACATTTCCGATGATTTGAACTCACGTTTACTGAATATGAGTGCATTTCTGGGTATTTTTCGTTAAGTGTTTCCACACATCGTTGTGTGTGAATCACCCTGCTTCATCTGTTATGCTCTATTGACACTCCAGATGTTTTTCTAGAGCATTTGAGTACAAATTCGCTACACTTAATACTCAGAACGTCACTGTTGGCATGCATCCGTACCATTGTTTTGTAACTTAGGAAACCAATCGCCAAAAGTAATTAAACAATTTTAAAAACTATTTCACCGTTGGAATGCTTATTTATGCAGATGATGTTGGACTTATTTTATTCCTGAATGGGACGTCGGGAGAGCTTCTGGCCCATAATTATTTAATGGTCCATATTTTTTCAATATTCAAGAAAGTAATGTGAGAAAACGCAATTTATTTATTTATTTATTTATTCTTTTTGTTCTCGCCTGGATTTTCTAAGGAGGTTTTGTTCTTTGTAATGCGTGTCAAAACATATTACATTTCCTTTCTCAGCCACTACACTAATTAATATATTTGATCTACATAACACAATGTAAATCAATATTAATTGTTTAACAAAAAGTATTATGTGTATTAAGGTGTGTATTTCATGACTTGGCTTGTTTGTCGGGTTCGCACCAAGTGGACTTTCTGGTGAACAAACACCGTGTGTGTTGGTTTTCTCGGGGTTCTCCCGTTTCCTTCTACTTCCTTCATGCTATCATTTCATTCATTCCCCTCATGGCCATTCCTTTCAGCCTTCACGGCATAATCATGGGACGTAAAACTTAAATAATTTAATTTCATTTTCATTTCTGTATGTCGGTATTTTGTCCCCAATCCCTTGGAAAAATCCTGCGTACATTTCTCTTGAAAAACTAAGATAATAATATGATGAAAGGATATATTTATCTCAGTGTACTACGTTGTAAACACCTGAGCCGCCATTATTTCATACAAGTAAGAAGCGATTTGAGGAAGTATTTGATCAATAATATATATATATATATATATATATATATATATATATATATATATATATATATATATATATATATATATATATATATCGGGTAAAGGTACCGAATATGGAATACTTTTTGTTTCTTCTGTATTTCTCAGAAACGTGTATTCCAGAATATAAATATTATATATCATAATACTTGTGGTACCTTTGTAAAACAAAATACAGGTATGAAAGTTTGTTCCACATTATTGATTTTTTACAATATTAGGAAATTGAAAAAACTCAATTTCCCATATTAGGCACACCCCGCTCCTAATATGGAACACTACTTATTCTTAAAATGGAATACTAGAACAAAATATGCGTGTCTGCCTACAATGGGATTACCTTTTACAAACTGGGCATTTTAACCAATCTCCCTCCCTGCACTGAGCGACTACAATTTACGACAATGTCCACTTTCCTCATCATCGTCAACATCATCAGTAGGATCACTTAAACTGTCACTACTTTCGTTCAAGTCATTCACTGATTCTTCGGATTAACTATCTAATTTGTAGTAGTGTGAAGTCCTTCTATTTGGCTGTTTAGATTGGATTTTGTTGGGTTGGCCTCAGAAAGCTAAACATCTTTTTTATTACTTGCAATGATGAGGTAAAGGACCGTTGTGATGAAGTAGAGGCAGCTTCTAAATCGTTTTTGTACGGAGTAGTCGTAAGTACTTTTGCCCACCTTGCTTTCGACTACATGTGCTGCGATGCTGCGGCTGTAGTTGTGGTAGCGGACTCACTACTTCAATCGGTACTGTCGTGCTGTACTCTTCACTTTACACGGCAGTTGAGACATTTGAACAAATAATTAATCTGTGAAAGTTTTATTCGAATTGGTTGATGTGCTCTGGAGTTATTGCGAGACACACAGACACACACAAACAGATACCCACATACAGGGTGTCCATAAAGTCTGGGAAAATAGGGAATTCTAGTAATTTGTTTTTATTTTTCCAGATTGAATGATGACTGACTAAACAAGAACGAGTCGAGCTGGTACTCTTAAGTGGATGATCGTATCGCAAAAATGCGCAAGAATTTAACCTTCGACACCCTCATTGTCAACCTATTTGTTTTGCTGCCGTCGGGAAATTAATCACCAAGTTTAAAGAAACAGGCAGTATGTTGGAGAAACCCCGTTCCGTGCTAGGACCTTTTTTCTTTGATGAACATATAACTAGTGAGACTTATCTAAACATGATGAGAGACAAACTGATGTCTCAAATTGAGCGTTTGAGTGAGGGACTTCCAGACTGGTTTCAGCAGGATGGGGCCCCTGGCCATTTTGCTGCAGCTGTTAGAGATTGGTTGAATGACAATTTCTCTCACTGGATTGGGAGAAGAGGTCACTTGAAGTGGTCCCCTCGTTCGCCACACCTTTCTTCACTTGTTTTCTTTTTCTGGGATATGCTGAAAGAGAAAGTTTATTCGATGAAGATTAGAAATTTAAATCACCTGACAGAACGCAATACCAATCGGTGTGCTGAAATCGACGGCAATTCAGACCTATTACATCGAGTTCACCTTAATCTTGCAAAGCGCATCAAATTATGCATTGAACAGCACGGAAATAATGTAGAAAATATTATTCATTAGCATTAAATTGACTAAATTATGCTTTTCCCCATGTATCCAGAGTTTATGGACACCCTGTAGACAGACAACACAAATGCGAAACATTTCGACTAGGAGACTTCCCTGATGCTCAGTCTAAAACAATGTCAGGTCTAATATAACTTACAATTCAGTTATTCTTCTTCACTTCTAGTTCACATACGTATGAACCTATTTAGGAATATTCCATATTAGGATCCTGCTGGTATTCAATAGGAAAATCACCATTTCGGATAGTTATCTTCCTACATACCCTTACGTGATTCTCTGTGTACTGAATCTTTATGCCCTTATGGTACACTATATATGTAATCTAAATATCACAAACTCAACAATAATATATGCCTCTTTGCGTATATTCAGCAGCCTGGAAATGTACGTCCGAAAAACTGAAGTTCTTCAAAAAACTATTCTGCAACAAAAGGAAATGTTATCGTTCGGCAGCTAACCACTCATACGCAGACGGAGGCTGACACAGTGCACAAGTTTACGTAAAGTCTATTCGGTGGCAGCACATAGGAGACAAAATAGTCTGGTATTTCATATTAGGAACGTATTCCATATATGGCGCACCCACCCTATATATATATATTAGGGCAGGGTGCAAAATTTCCGGTCGCCAGGTCGCCATTGGCGACTAGAAATTTAGAGCTTGGGACCACTATTCAGTAGGTATGTGCAGTTTCTGTTTCGCACGATATAATTGTCACTGATGTGAATTGTCCATAAAATTGATTATCCTCAATCTAATAGTCTGGTTTTGAAATTTTATGTCCTGATGTAATCTCTTACTTGGTCAAAGCAAAGGCCAGGGGGGGGGGACCTCTTATAATTTGTATGTGAGAGATACTGGCGACCATAATTTTTGGTTTGGCGAGTGCAACTGACTTTGAAATTTTGCACCCTGTAATAGGATGTCCCTTATTTAGGGTAATTTCATGTCACGATACGTACACCCGCAAAATGTATTCTTTGTGACCGTAAATATGCATTAGTGAAATAGCAGCCCCCTACGAGAACATCTGCCAACTTGACGACAAAGTCATGAAATGTTTCCACATTATAATATAATTTAGAATGTCCAACCGTGATAATGGAGAAACCCAAAGAGACAGAGAAACGAAACTTTGCACGAAGCAACTAGAGAAAGGGGGACACCTGCCCGTATATTGACTAACATCACCGGATGAAGTGTTGCCAACCCAAGAGAAAGTTATGTTTTTGTAAATCGAATAACCTAAATTGTAAATCGAATAAATAACCTAATCATTAAAAGCAACAATGAAACTAAAGACAAAAAAGTTAGTAAACGGAAATCAGTGTTGCAAATGTTTCGAGAAATATCGTGAAGCATTTGCTAAATGCAAACGCAGTTAGCGTCAGCTAATTTTGGTGTGGCGAGCGAATCGATTCGTAGACGATTGTTGACAGAAAAAAATAAGAAACTTTCCAGGTGGCAATTAATTTTGATACTGTAATGGAGAATACTGAAAGGCAGTTAGCGTTTTTTTGACATGAAAGAAATGAAAAAGAGTAACATCAGGGTCACTTAGACCAAGGCAGTCATCGCTCCGTTCAAATGCCATCTAAAATTGTTCCACGTCTAAGAAAAGAAATACAGACAAACCTTCCCAATGGTAGAGATGCAATCAAGTGCATATTGAAAAAAAAAAAAAAATACTTGTCCAGCATGAGAGAAGAGCAGTTATTTATGTACTGGAAAACACCAATTTGTTTTAAATTATCTCAATCGGGATTCATAGAATACATTGCAGATTGCAACCGGAGAAACTGAAACGATGCCACAAGAAGACAAAACTTCGTCCCAAGTAGGAATATTAGAAGTATTGAGACCGAAGTAGCCGGTTTCGGTCTTGAAAGCAAATTGCTTACTAGGTTTTGGATATTTTATTCCATTGGACATGACAAAAACTATTATTTCGACGAAGATAACAATCCTTAATAAATGTTCTGCAAAAGCGAACTAGCTCTTGACCCACGGTGTAAACTTCAATCTTAGGAAAAAGGAACTCTGGTCAGTCTCGATATTTCAGAATGCTGTACATCTAACCAGTGTTTCTTGCAGGCATGTTTTCTTGGGGGCACTGCCCCCCGGAGAAGACCAAAAGAATATGTCTATAATATAATAATGAATAGAATAGTACCAGCAGTGCCTCCCCGGAATACTAAGTGTGCCCCCGGAACATTGTTTATGAAAGAACCATTGCATCTAACTCCGAAATAGTTCGGACTGTCTTGTCTTTTCAAGAACAAGAGCAATTGCAACTCTCTGAATATAATTATACTAGAAAGGAACTAACTGTTAAAAAGTGGGCTAAGATGGCTTCAGTACATAAAATGACAACATCTCTGGTAAAAAATGAAGTTATGGAGTAAGATACTTCGAAAGGGGATATTTTACTGAAATCTACGTAGGCCACAGAAATCGGCAATACTGCAGAGTCAATAGAGATAGCATTAATAAGCAGAGGAGATTCGAGGAAGAATAGAACAACTGAAAAAGGGAATTGGATAATGGAAGGTGAATAAATAACTTTGTACAGAATTAGCTTCACAGTTGCTTTTTCTTTTACTTCACACTTTTTTTTTGTTCGAAAGTGTTAGAAAACGAGTATTTTTCGTCATGAGTACTCAGTACATTATTCTAGTCGGGAGACAGTGTTTATAATAGGAGTTACTGTTTGGCAGAAAATGTCATGAAATGCTGCAATACCCTCTTATAATCTTCGAAGAATATGCTCTTCGTAGAATAGGTTTCTCTTCTTACGAAAAGGTCAACCTTTCTGACGTTGAAGATCATATCGTTGTTGTTGAAGGTTAATTTACGTATGATGCTGGGGCACACTTATGTATCTCGGTCTAGTAGATGATGCACTAGTGTGTGTGTTTTTCTCATTAAGTTGTACTCATTTATAGGTGTATGTGCATGTGTGTTGTGCGTCTTGTGCTGTCATAGTGTTTTCATTTTGCGATCGTTGGAGCACTTTCCCAGCGACTCATTTTGCAGCTGTTGAAGGTAGCAATAGAAGAAAATGATATATTGAGGTTAGAAATATTTTCGGGACTTCTGCTTTGTTAAGTGTTATACCTGATTTTCTTTGGAATTTTTGTCGTGTTCTGTACTTTGTTGTTCTCTCTGTTGTGACGCATGTGTTTAAGTACTACCAAGTCTTTATTGGTAGTACTGAGAACGTTGAATATTTGTTTCTCAATACAAATGTTAAGTATTTGTTAATTGTATGATTTTGCTGAGCGTAGCGTATATTGTATGTTGGAGGTAGTTATTATTATGAGAATGGATGGCACCCAGGTCATGATGGTCTGGGTACTCAAGTTAATGCTTTGATGGAACTTAAGAAGTATGACGTATGAAATACCACTTGAATGTTCTTTGTAGACAGGCACCTCTTCATATCACACAATTGGCTCGTTCTTTGATTTCTCGATAGATCTGTTTTCTGATAACAATGATATTGGATATCATGAGTGTTGTTTCTTGATTTTCAGAAGCTTTATTTGCCTGTGGAAAGGTATCATTCCGAAAATGATGTTTGAACGTTTTTCCGGCGTTGGAATGCTTAGTGGACAGTGTGGATAGTTGTAATGGCCGGAGCAATGTTCTGTTTCTTAGATTGAACAGAATAATCGGTTCATACTGTATTTTTTATTTACAGTGATTGCCGCAGCGCTAGAAACATTGGTTCCTGGCAGTAGTGTTAGGGTGACTGTATAGTGTTATTGTAATATTTAGAAGCTTTTAGTGTTATATTTAGGAGCCACCATACTAGTTATTCTACTTCTTATACCGAATGCAAAAAAATCTCTAATCGAATTTAGATTTTGTAATGCCAACGTTACTACCATCAATAAGAAATAGCAGCACATTAATGTAAATACAACGACACTCACAACGTAAGCTTTCAACTATTCTTAAATTCACTGAACATATTTATTTTTCTCCCTTATTATCCGATAAGCAACTTACAATAAAACATACTACTTTATTAATATTGAACACATCTCAATATTGCAATTAATAATATTATGTCTTATTCTCTCAATGTTTATACTTCTTTCGAACTAATCATGCATCTGGAGAAAGAAAATCAAAAAATTTTTACGTGATTGCATGTGTAGTTTCCATAAACACTTTCTACCCACTTCCTTATGTTTGTAACAATTACAAACAGTAGTAGGCCCCGACGTATGGCTCGCTGAGTCAGCAAAATTTTTTGTGACGTCATAGGTCAAAGGTCAATGACCTTGGCCCGGGGTCAATGACCTAGGGGTACCAAGGACCACCCCCTCTAAATTTTGGCAGGGGTACCATGGCCCACCCCTAAATTTTGGCAGGGGTACATAGGACCACCACCCCTTAAATTTTGGAAATTGCCAAATCTAAAAATTTGGTATGGTAGCCTAGGACCATAGTATGTACCCCTATCAGTATTGGGTGTCTATGCCGTTCCCTTTCATGGGTAAAAAATTGCCAAAAATTCAAATTTTGGTTTTTTTTTGACCTAATTTATCCCCTTGGATGAGGTGTTATTACCTTATATGGTTATATGGGCGTATACAGGGGTCCATTACCTTTCATAAGACATGGGTACATTCATGCATACGTTAAAAATTTGGGAGGGGTATCTTGGCTCATCCACTCGGTTTTAGAAATTGTTTAATATAAGCATTTGGTATCATAGTACAGGACCTCAATATGTACCACTATAAATTTGGATGGTCCACATCGTTCCCTTTCATGGGTAAAGAACTACAAAAAATCAAATTTTGGAGGTTATTGACCCCGTCTGATAAGGTTTTAACACGTTATATGGGTATGTACAGAGGTTTATTAACTTCATATGTTTATGTTCCCTTTTAAATTTGGGAATTATCAAATAACAAAATTCGGTAAACGTTTTCTAGGACCCATTGGTGTTCCTCTTATGGCCAAATATTCAAAATTTAAAGGTTATTGACCGGCTTTATTATTGAATAAGTACAGGATTTATTACTTTTTTCATAAGACACAGGTGTGTTTGTGTACCAATCTTAAATTTTGGGAGGGGGTACATTTCTTATTGTCATATCAATAATTGGTAATTGTTCTTAGAATTGGGTGGTATCTATTTCTTTGGGTAAATCATTGTCAAATATGAGTATGATCAGTTATTGACCTATGATGGGATTAGGAGTCCAGGACATTGGTACATTTAAACTTTGTAGGATAATTTGAGAATGCGTCATTGGTATTGATTATTACAGCCAAATATAAACGTAAGCAATAGGATGTACCACGTGATTGACCTTGATGAGGTAGTGTACAGGGATACATAGCTAAACTTATTGAATCTTATGACTCATAGTCTTAAGGAAATACATGCTACAACACTGGCAAAGTTATTGTTGATGCAATTTGATTGGTGGATCACTATCTTTCGTGCAATCTGATTGGCTGATCACTATCTTTCGTGCAATCTGATTGGTTGCTGATGTTCAAATCTTTGCTGCATTCAGTTTTAAGTTTTGTGTAACATTTAAAAATCTTGGTTTCGTTCAACATTTTGCACTCACTGATAAATATGATCAAAACCGTTTATTTGTTAATCGAATAGTTAAAAACCGGATAAAGTTTGACGGTTAACCGTAAAACGTAAATTTTTTTAGTTTGAAAATTTTTTGTTTGAAAGCTTTTGTTTGAAAACTCTTGTTTCAAATTTGTTTGAATTTTTTTGAAAACCGTTTATTTGTTAATCGAATAGTTAAAAAACCGGATAAAGTTTGACGGTTAACCGTGAAACGTTAAATTTTTAGTTTAATTTTTTTTTTGAAACTTTGTTTGAAAATTCTTGCTTTCAAATTTTTGTTTGAATTTTTTGTTTCAGAATTTTGTTTGAAATTTCTTTGACAACTTTTGTTTCAAAATTTTTTGTTTAAAAATTTTTCGTTTGAAATTTTAAAAAAATTTTGTATCAAAATTTTGTTTAAAATTTTTGTTTGAAATTTTTCGTTTCCAAATTTTTTGTTTGAAATTTTTTGTTTCAAAATTTTGTTTGAATTTTTTTGTTAAAAATTTTTTTGTTGAAATTTTTTGTTTGATTTTTTTTCGTTTCCAAGTTTTTCCGTTTCAAAAATTTTTTTCAAAATTTTGTTTCAAAGATTTTTGTTCGAAATATTTGTTTGAAAACTTTTTGTTTGAAATTATTGTTTGGAAAATTTTGGTTTGACATCTTTTAAGTTTGTGCACTCATTAGTAAAGAACCGGAACTGTTTAGAACTAAAACCTCTGGCAACATTGTGATGCAATAGTACACGTCAGAATATGGGGTTGTACTTGAAATGAAAAAACACAATTGATTGAAATGGATCATTTTATCACACTCCACATACATCCATACCAGATAGTGGTTCTGGATATTGTCGATAGAATGTATTTTGAACTTCTTGCACTTTGTCTTTAGCGTATAATTTTAATTCCACTTGAAGTCTTTTAAGGTCTATTGCAATATCAATTGGTGGAAACTCAATGTCCATTTGATCACAAATAAACTGCTCATCAATGCAGTTATGCACCCACGAACGATGTTGATAACCATCACAATATCTAGATACATGTTGTACAATATGCATCACACATTTTTCAAAATAGTACTTTTTCAGGAATATACTTGTTTTGATGCAGACTTCCACTGCATGTTTTACACACTGAAATACGCTGATGAATTTGTTCCATTCTGTTTCCGTTAGATACACCATGTTGCGAGGGACATCGAATGTACTCTTTTTACGTAACAGCACCATCTTCTCTTCGAGGACTGTACGCATCACCACTTCATGATTTGAGCCTAATGATTTGACTATGGTCACATTTAGCTCATCATGAAAATAATCGTTCATTTGGTCGATTCGTGCCATTCTTCACAGATCAGTTGTACACCAAATTGTTCTGCTTTGCCCAATCGAATCACTGGTTCAAATGTTCTAGCACTGATACCAATCATCACATGTTTTGTTTGAAATATATTTATTGGATAATAGCTTGCGAAGATGAACTCTTTATCGTTAGAAGTACACATCTTTCCTCCTGAAAAGCACTTGCTCAAATGATTTCGTGGGATGACACTGTATTAGCTGGTTTATAGTTATTACTGACGTCATTGGAAAGGAATGTGCTGACGTTTGAATTCATGATTTCATCACAGTTGCTGACATCATGCTGACCAACCAAATTCATACAACTACGGCTGATGTGCTGACGTTTGAATTCATGATTTCATCACAATTGCTGTGTACTAAATTCAAATTGATGACTTCGGCCCAAGAATCCTTTGTAACATAAAGATACAGATCCAGTATTTAAGAAACGCAGCAGTTCTTCTTGTTTTGATGCTTCCATGGGTAAATATCTTGCTGGTAAGATTATATTCTTATCATTTTGAAGCTTCACTACGATTCTTAATCCAAACTTTGTAGGGATTTTTTGGCTAGCTAAGATTCTATAAGGTACATTCTGTTGTAAATCAGTAATCTTGGTAAATGATTTCACCACATCACGTGTGTTTAGAAACTGCAGACAAGTAGCCATGATGATGTTATCATGAATACTAACTCGAACGATGATGCAAAACTGATGACGTTGCATCATCATGTTCTGACGTGTACTATTGCATCACAATGTTGCCAGAGGTTTTAGTTCTAAACAGTTCCGGTTCTTTACTAATGAGTGCACAAACTTAAAAGATGTCAAACCAAAATTTTCCAAACAATAATTTCAAACAAAAAGTTTTCAAACAAATATTTCGAACAAAAATCTTTGAAACAAAATTTTGAAAAAAATTTTTGAAACGGAAAAACTTGGAAACGAAAAAAATCAAACAAAAAATTTCAACAAAAAATTTTTAACAAAAAAATTCAAACAAAATTTTGAAACAAAAAATTTCAAACAAAAAATTTGGAAACGAAAAATTTCAAACAAAAATTTTAAACAAAATTTTGATACAAAATTTTTTTAAAATTTCAAACGAAAAATTTTTAAACAAAAAATTTTGAAACAAAAGTTGTCAAAGAAATTTCAAACAAAATTCTGAAACAAAAAATTCAAACAAAAATTTGAAAGCAAGAATTTTCAAACAAAGTTTCAAAAAAAAATTTAAACTAAAAATTTAACGTTTCACGGTTAACCGTCAAACTTTATCCGGTTTTTTAACTATTCGATTAACAAATAAACGCTTTTCAAAAAAATTCAAACAAATTTGAAACAAGAGTTTTCAAACAAAAACATTCAAACAAAAAATTTTCAAACTAAAAAAATTTACGTTTTACGGTTAACCGTCAAACTTTATCCGGTTTTTAACTATTCGATTAACAAATAAACGGTTTTGATCATATTTATCAGTGAGTGCAAAATGTTGAACGAAACCAAGATTTTTAAATGTTGCACAAAACTTAAAACTGAATGCAGCAAAGATTTGAACATCAGCAACCAATCAGATTGCACGAAAGATAGTGATCAGCCAATCAGATTGCACGAAAGATAGTGATCCACCAATCAAATTGCATCAACAATAACTTTGCCAGTGTTGTAGCATGTATTTCCTTAAGACTATGAGTCATAAGATTCAATAAGTTTAGCTATGTATCCCTGTACACTACCTCATCAAGGTCAATCACGTGGTACATCGTATTGCTTACGTTTATATTTGGCTGTAATAATCAATACCAATGACGCATTCTCAAATTATCCTACAAAGTTTAAATGTACCAATGTCCTGGACTCCTAATCCCATCATAGGTCAATAACTGATCACGTGATCATACTCATATTTGACAATGATTTACCCAAAGAAAGAGATACCACCCAATTCTAAGAACAATTACCAATTATTGATATGACAATAAGAAATGTACCCCCTCCCAAAATTTAAGATTGGTACACAAACACACCTGTGTCTTATGAAAAAAGTAATAAATCCTGTACTTATTCAATAATAAAGCCGGTCAATAACCTTTAAATTTTGAATATTTGGCCATAAGAGGAACACCAATGGGTCCTAGAAAACGTTTACCGAATTTTGTTATTTGATAATTCCCAAATTTAAAAGGGAACATAAACATATGAAGGTAATAAACCTCTGTACATACCCATATAACGTGTTAAAACCTTATCAGACGGGGTCAATAACCTCCAAAATTTGATTTTTTGTAGTTCTTTACCCATGAAAGGGAACGATGTGGACCATCCAAATTTATAGTGGTACATATTGAGGTCCTGTACTATGATACCAAATGCTTATATTAAACAATTTCTAAAACCTAGTGGATGAGCCAAGATACCCCTCCCAAATTTTTAACGTATGCATGAATGTACCCATGTCTTATGATAGGAAATGAACCCATATACATGTCCATATAACCATATAACGTAATAGAACATCATCAAAGGGGAGAAATTGGGCCAGAAACCAAACACATGGTACAACATATTGCTTATGTTTATATTTTAGCAATTTTTTACCCATGAAAGGGAACAAGATGGACCATCCAAATTTATCATGATACATGTTGAGGCATGTACTATGATACCGAATCCCCTCCCTGGGGTGCATCAATGTACCCATGTCTTATAATAGGAAATAGACCAATATATACATGACCATATAACCATATAAGGTAATAGGACCTCATCCAAGGGGATAAAATGAGCCAAAACCAAACACGTGGTTGTACTAAAATTTGGCAATTTCGTACCCATGAAAGGAAACGAGGTGAATCACCCAAATTTATACCAATCTATATTAGGGTCCTATACTATAATAAGGGGTGGGCCAAAGTACCCCACCCAAAAATTTAAACGGGTGCACAAATGTACCTATGTCTTATGATAGGAAATGAATCCCCATACGTGACCATATAACGATATAAGGTAATAGGACTTCATCCAATGGAATAAATTAGGTAAAAAAACGAAACACGTGGTACAACGTATTGCTTACGTTTATATTTTGGCAATTTTGTACCCCTAAAAGGGAACGAGTTTATAGTAATATATATTAGGGTCCTATACTATTATACCAAATGTTTAAATTGGGCAATTTCCAAAATTTAAGGGGTGGGCCAAGGTACCTCTCCCAAATTTTTCAAGGGGTGCATTAATATACCCATGTTTTATGAAAGGTAATGAACCCTGTATACGCCCATATAACCATATAGGATAATAACACCTCATCAAAGGCGATAAATTAGGTCAAAAGACCAAACACGTGGTTGTACTAAAATTTTGGCAATTTTGTACCCCTAGAAGGGAACGAGGTGGACCACCCAAAATTATAGTAATATATATTAGGGTCCTATACTATTATACCAAATGTGTAAAATGGGCAATTTCTAAAAATGAAGGGGTGGGCCAAGGTACCCCTCACAAATTTTTCAAGGGGTGCATTAATATACCCATATATTATGATAGGAAATAGACCCCTATACATAACCATATAACTATATAAGGTAATAGGACCTCATCCAAGGGGATAAATGGGCCAAAAGAACAAACACGTGGTACAACGTATTGCTTACGTTTATATTTTTGGCAATTTTATACCCCTAAAAGGGAACGAGGTGGACCATCCAAATTTATCATAATACATATTAGGGTCCTATACTATAATACCCAATGTTTAAATTGGTCAATTTCCAAAATTTAAGGGGTGGGCCAAGGTACCCCTCCCAAATTTTTCAAGGGGTGCATTAATGTACCCATGTCTTATGAAAGGTAATGGACCCCTGTATACGCCCATATAACCATATAAGGTAATAGGACCTCATCCAAGAGGATAAATTGGGCCAAAAGAACAAACACGTGGTACTACGTATTGCTTACGTTTATATTTTGGCAATTTTGTACCCCTAAAAGGGAACGAGGTGGACCATCCAAATTTATTATAATACATGTTAGGGTCCAATACTATAATACCAAATGTTTAAATTGGGCAATTTCTAAAATTTAAGGGGTGGGCCAAAGTACCCCTCCCAAATTTTTAAAGGGGTGCACCAATATACCCATGTCTTATGATAGGGAATGAACACCTATACATTACCATATAACCATATAACGTAATAGGACCTCATCCAAGGGGATAACTTAGGTCAAAACCAAACACGTGGTACTACGTATTGCTTACGTTTATACTTTGGCAATTTTGTACCCCTAGAAGGGAACGAGGTGGACCATCCAAATTTATTATAATACATATTAGGGTCCTGTACTATAATACCCAATGTTTAAATTGGACAATTTCCAAAATTTAAGGGGTGGGCCAAGGTACCCCTCCCAAATTTTTCAAGGGGTGCATTAATATACCCATGTCTTATGAAAGGTAATGGACCCCTGTATACGTCCATATAACCATATAAGGTAATGACACCTCATCCAAGGGGATAAATTAGGTCAAAAAACCCCCAAAATTTGAATTTTTGGCAATTTTTTACCCATGAAAGGGAACGACATAGACACCCAATACTGATAGGGGTACATACTATGGTCCTAGGCTACCATACCAAATTTTTAGATTTGGAAATTTCCAAAATTTAAGGGGTGGTGGTCCTATGTACCCCTGCCAAAATTTAGGGGGTGGGCCATGGTACCCCTGCCAAAATTTAGAGGGGATGGTCCTTGGTACCCCTAGGTCATTGACCCCGGGCCAAGGTCATTGACCTTTGACCTATGACGTCACAAAAAATTTTGCTGACTCAGCGAGCCATACGTCGGGGCCTACTACTCAAACTTATTACAATACCCAACATTTGGTTCCTTAGTTCCTTTAGTTCCTTCACCATGTCTTCTCGTGGCTAGGCGGTTAGCGTACGCGCCTCATATAGCCTTGCTGCTGAACTGAGCGTTAAATTCAAACTCAACTCACCTCACCATGTCTTCTACTTGTGTGCTAATGTCTACTCATTTTCTTACACATATAAACGCCCTTCGCCTCAGTTTTCTTTGTAACTTCTCCTTTTTCGTCTTCTTCTTTTAGTATTACCTGGGTCTGGTGTGTTTCAGACGCGCTACCATTCGCTGTATTCTATTTGTCAATATTTGTCTGCTCTTTCCATATGCAGGAGTTTAAGAACCCAAACCATCAGAGTTTTCGTAAGTACTGGAATACCATTATTTCTAACAAGGGGTGACCTCTGACACTCAGGACCGCACGAAAATGTGAATAAAATATAAATCACTCATTACAAAGACAATGATATGAGCGATTCGCATACAAAACTGCACGTCTTACCACGAGATACGTTTGCATAATCACCTATAGAAGGTCTAAGAGAGGAACTTCGGTAGCGCAAGAAACAACATATCAATATAAGAGGACCAAAAACACATGTGTTACAATGTTGTGACAAATTACTTTTAATTCTGCTTAAGATAATTACGCTATCTGAACACAAGCATTTTCCGATGATCTGATATTACGTATTTTCCCGCTATTCAGTCCCCAGAGTGCAGGAGCAGGATGTCTATGAAGTGGTCAAAGCAAAGTGGAATAGAACGAAACGCCACTTTTTGAAATTGAATAACGCTTCTGCATTCAAGCAGTCTAATATCAAACGCCACAACAATGACATCTTCAAACGATTATATTGGTATGTCAAAATCATAATCCGCCTTTTCCCCAGCATATTGTTGGCTTGTACTTCGATGCATAAAGTTGACTGTATAACACAGAGTGAAATCTGGTGATGAAATGACGAATCTATAACTTTGTGTGTGGTTTTTCACATTGTAGTCTTACAAAATCAGCGATCCTTTTCACATAGAGCTTACATTGCTTAGAGAAGTACACATCAAAGTGGTTGGCAATATTTTGTTGTTTTCGGTAGCAGTATCTTGAGCGTTAACATTCTTGTTCAGAAAACTTTCATCAAATAGAGTACGATCTTTATGGCCTAACCAGGGATCATACAATAGGCTCTTTGCATCGTCATATAACGTTCACCAAGAACGGTAGTTAGAAAACTTTTCATATGCTCGTTTGCCATTTTGTCACTTTTGCTTGCCTTCACATGAATGTTTGTTCGTCATATTGCTTCATGTTTTCTCGAAACAATTGAACCGAAAGTGTCTTGTGGCTCTTGAAAATAAATACAGGACTTGTCAGCTAACTTGCCACTCATTGATAACGTCATATCAATTGTATAGCTGTGTGGTAGAGTATGAACAGACTGTAATACACCAACTGCAGTTTTCTTACCTCTATGAGATAGTGCTGACAACGAAGACATTTCATAATTAAATTGACTTTTGTCACTGTTCCAAACATTTTCTTTGTTCACATTACCGTCTGTTACATATTAATTTACTTCCCATAAACTCTTAAACTCTTCTGGCTTCTGATGAATACTATACTCTTCTTGTATGTCCTTACGTGTTTCAAACGTAGTCATATGCCTGAAAAAAATGCCATACTCAGCCTCAAGTTTCTTGATAAAAGTAATCGAAGGTGTGACATTGTCTAGACCAACCTCTTTAGATGCTTCTAGTGCTCATATTTGCAGTTGCCAATAGTGGACAACAGATCCATACGCTCTTGCTAAATCAAATTGTGACATTACATACTCTTTTATCGTTTTTAATTGTGACAGCCTGTTTCTCTTGAAGTAAGCTCGATTTCGCCTTTTCCTAGTCGTAAAATCTAATACTATTTTGCAATTTAATTAGCTTCGAGTGCACTTATAGCGCCCCATAAGTTTGCTTTTGAAGTTGAAGTTACGATTGTAATAGTCTTCATAAATATTCTCTAGTATGTTGTCATCAATATCTTATAACATGCTGGGCCTCGACATTTTAAGTGGATATGGTACGTACTTATTTTCACTTGAAGGTGCCTGTTACGGTTGAGATGGGAGTCTTGTATTGCTGGACAGACCAACATCAGGTATAGGCTCTGTCTGTGCTTCAAAATCACTATACCTATCCAGCGTATCTCCATGCATTTCTGCGTCATCCCCATTGTATTTGTGAATTATTGTGTCATGTTACGTATTCGCGAATGTCATATCCTCGACTCCGATTACATTTTCATATCAGCACGTCACAACTTCGCCTCTAATAGTTTCACAACATTTATAGGACTAATTCACCTCATGATACCGATATACACTCTGTATACTCTAACCCACAATCGAATACTCCAAAAGAAGTCCTCCTACCGCATATATACTATTCACATAGTCAGAATAAGTACTTGTTCGTGCAGGTACAACATGTCACCATAAAATGATGCTAGCGGACAACAACTGCATTTTGCATGGAAATGACTCATACCAACAGTTTCTGAATGAGCGGTATATAATCTAAATACATTTTCGTATGGTTCTGAGCGTTTGAGGTCACGGATATTTTTTGTAAGAAATAACGTCTTTTTTAAGGATGTTGAAGATGAAATAGTATTTTCACATATTGAGCCACCTTGGATATATGTGGAACCACTTAGGAGGAACGTTTTGTGAAGGAATACATGAAGTTGTCTGAGTTTGTGAAGTATTTATCTATGTCTAGTATCCCACTAGGAAATTCATGTTCTCTCTTTTGTTTAATGTTGTTGATTGTTCATTGTCAGTACTCTTTTTTGTTGAGAGTAGATAGGTTTTCTATAATCTGAGTTCTGGGCTCCCTTTTGTAGTGGATGTGGGCTAGCTGGCAGTTGTTCCTGTGCTTGCTGAGGTACAGTACTGCTACAGTAATCTTTATCGTATTTTCCTTGCTATATTTAGGGGAATATGAGCTTGATGTCTTGCTTTGAATTTCTGTGTATGTGGTGGTCCTCACGCAGTCCTATGTGTTTGAGTGTGTTAGCGCAAGTTCCTAGGGATAATAATTGCTTTTTTATGTACGTTAATTGATAATTCAACTAGAAGGATGCGCATGTACACACGACATGGCCAAAATATCACCGTGACTATGAGGGTGATCCTTACTTTTCAAAGAGAGTATTCAGTGGTGGTAGACTTTCGAAGCTGGTTCGAAGACAGAATGGACGCTCTCCTGATGGAAGAAATAATTGGAGTAATATTATTTAACTGGTTTTGAGCAATGATGAAAAAGTAAGAGGTTGTTATACTACGTGATACTGTGAATTCAATGAGTGGATAAAAAGTCAGTTTACCATAACTGAAGGGAAAGAAACGAATTCTAGCCACAGACTATTTTATCCAGAGAATAGGGTATATGATTTGTTATTCAAGTTAAGAACTAGAAAGAATTACTCTCCAAGGTGCAGTTTGGGCAATGAGTCTTGGCATTCAGCGTTTCATTTCAACATTCGGGCACTTTATGTATTTTTGAGTATATGTGCTGAGTTGGGGGAAGAGCTTGGAAGTTCCGTATAGTTTGTGAATTTGTGTGTGTGTTTTGTTTTCAAATATGCAGTGGGAAATAACTAAAAACCTATTTTTGTTGTTTAATTTTTATGCATAGGCCTATATTTTAATTCCCTATTTTTCAGCATTAGTTTTATGCTAAGGAAACTAGCAGCGTTCGTATTGCACTCTGTTTCTTTAGTTTGGTCTCAATAACAATGTTTTAATGGAAGAATGTTTTTGTTTGTAGGTAGTCACAATATTTCTTTGTTAAGTCCTATGTATATCTCCTCTGATATTTTCCAAGGTAGATCGCTTGTACAACTATTGATTTTTTTGATAAAATTATTGAACATCAGTTTGAGGAAGTGTCCCTCTGCTTTTTCGTATTCGCTGTATATTTTCCATGTTGTATAGTAGGTTCTATATAGGAGTATTATTTTAATAATATCTTTGAGTAGGTAAATTTTCCTTGGTTGCCTAATGGGATGTCTTATGTCAGTCGTACACACGTATACGATGTTTTGATAGCCTCGTAAGGTTGAATGTTAGTTTGTCATGAAGTGTTACTCCTACGAATTTCAGTTAGATTTGAGGTATTTAATTTCCTAGTTGATGATTATAGTACATTTTTGTCTTTTCTGATGCTTCCTTCGTTTGGGGTGAAAGATAATGAGTAAATTTTTTTTTTCGATTTAATGAGAACATACAACTCTCTTACTTATCTTAGAATTTCATATGATTGTTCTCCAGGCCTATCTTCATCTTTATTTTCATATCTATTAGAATGTTGTTCACAGAAATGATATACACTAATAGTGTTACTGTAGTTCCCTGACGTCACAGCGATTGTTTGGAAGAAGTCATCTCCAATTTTTATGGCTGAGGTCCAGTACTGTGATAGTGTTATTGCAGAAATTGAAAAATCCATATGATTATTGCTAATGGTAGTTGAAAAATCATGAGTTAATAGAGAAACCGGCCTGCAATACGTTGTCAAATGAGGAGAATAGATCCAGAGTGCTTTACTATTCCTCTAGGTTTCCTAGTTTTTCTTATTTGTATGCCATTGTAAATACATAAGAGCTGATTCATTGTGCGACAGTTTGCGAGGAATTCTACCTTTTAAAATATTAATTGCTTGCTGTTTTCAAGATACCTGTCAATGCGCTGAGGTAATATTTTTCTGTTACATGTTTAGTGCATGTTGTCTTCAAAATACTTATGCATGGACCGAAGTAGAGGTCATTCAGATTGGTCTATAGTTTTGTGCTTTCGTATGATCTTTCCCTGGTTTTATTATAAGAATTGTACTGGCATTTTTCCTAATTAGTTGCTGGTTGCTTACGTTTGCAGTAAAGAGCTCAGCAAATTTATTGTGTAGAGTCATGCAAGGTTTGACTTGGTCTGTTATCTACCTGGGTCCCGGCACCATGTTACGCCGTTTTCCTGTTGCTATGACCACTTCCAGTATTGTGACTTTTGATACCAGCTTTTCAGTGGTGCTAGAGTGGGCTAGCATCTGTAATATCTTGGTGATGTTGCAGGAGTATTTTATTTTCTATGCCGAATTGCATATTTTGATTTGTTTTTCAGTTTTAGGAGTGTGGGTTTCCACCCTCTT
This sequence comes from Thermobia domestica, assembly GCF_964235325.1. Taxonomy (NCBI): domain Eukaryota; kingdom Metazoa; phylum Arthropoda; class Insecta; order Zygentoma; family Lepismatidae; genus Thermobia; species Thermobia domestica. The sequence continues at coordinate 174,286,519 of NC_137469.1, read as the reverse complement.
TTATGGGGGTTTCTGAAGTATATTTAATATATTTACAGTCTGTTTTCCATCCAGGTTATCCAGGATGCAAGGAGTGCAGCCCTTGATAACTGATTTTCTAACTCCCAGAATCTTGTGAGATTTTTATGGGATAATCGCGTTCAGAATCCCACATATTTCGTTAAATTTTGTGTTCTGAACTTTGTAATTTCTGTTTTAATTATGTACTACATTTGATTTGTAGCATTGGCTACTGGTAGGTTTTGTTCGTTGTAGAATCTTCGGAACAATTTTTTGTTTATTAGTATTAGTATGATTACTTTACTATGATTAGTTTTCTCATAATGTCAATGGTTTTCGTAGTGCTGAGGCTTCTCATGTACTTTGGATGACTAAGTTATTTGCTTCTTCCTTGTCTGTTGGTGTTGTTTCAATAGTGATGATTGAGAGTTTGTTATTTGAGTATTTATAGCAACTTGACCAGTCAACTTCGTTATAGTCTTTAATTTCCTTTATAGTTTTAATTTATAAGGTTTTAAATTATGTAAAAGTTGCCTTGCAATAGGTTCTCTGTAACGCTGTAAATGTGCTGAAATGTGTAAACGATCTGTGATGTCATAACCTTAACGGGATTTGAATCTTCGTCTCCTGTTATTTGACCTTTTGATGTATGCATTGGTAGCTTGATGCTAATTTTGTAACTAGTGTCGAGAAGGTAGTAGAGAAGGTATATTCTATTGTCATATGTATTTGCATCCCTGCAAAAACTTAGATCGGGAAATAGGATATGACTTAAAAAGGTGGAGATATAATTGAGATAGGGGCAACATTATTGTATAGAATTGTTGTATTTCTCACCGCCTGAATAGTCGTGGGTTGTTGTATTTAGTTCAACGACTAATGGAGACAATGATTCGGATAGTGTGGTGCGAGAGGTTAGAGATTTCTTTTTATGGGGTCTCTTTTCTTATTAGTAAGACTGTGACACTACACGTGATTGTTATATTGTTACAGATGCAGTTATATCCTAGGATTTATATGAAGATGTTTTTCTTCAGCTTAGTTTTATTAATTATAACTGTGTCAGTTTTATTGTAATTAAATATGCAGTTACTTCACTGTTTTCCCCTGAATCCTCGAATGTTGTTTATTATTCTTAAATTATATATGTGCTTTTCCTTACATTTATTGTTCCCTTGTTTAGCTTATCCAAAACACTTATCTGGCTCTAGGTTTTGTGGTTGAGCCGTTGTGCTACTGACGTTCTTTGTGCTTGAGATGTGAATATTCTCACGTATCCTCAGAAGGATACGATGAAATTAACCATTTAATTAATTATCCCTTCGAATGTTTTTGATAGTCAGTTGTAGTCAGTTTATCCTTCTAAAATAGTCCCAGTTTCTTCTCTGTACTCGGATTTTTTTTCCTTGAGAGCTAAGCAAATCTCTGTGCAGTTACATTCCTCTTCTTTGTAAAGTAATATGGTACGATGAACGGCACTCTATAAGCTGAGAAGAGGCTTGTTCTAAATACTAAATGAGCGACTAATATGTACCATTAAAACTGGAAATGTGCGTGATATCACAGAACGTAAAATGACGTAGTTGGGGTCCTAAATATGATTGACTCTGCTGAACCTACTTTGGGATGAGAGACTTTACTTATTCCCTATTCCCTAATATGTCCCTTTGTGCTCAGTAATGTGCATGGTAACAGAACACTTAAAATATAGGCTGACAGGTAATTCTGATTCTACAAGGGGGGGGGGGCAGGCTTGTCTCGTACATGAGCATGCGACTAAAATATGGTATTTGGTCCGGTAGTGTACGTAATATCTCAACATTCAAGTTTGAACGTACTTTCAGGAAGACAGGGTTGGCTTAACATGCCCTTCTAGAATTCCAGAGGATTTCAAATATGGATTGGTCTTTGCCGGGTTTTGATCAAACTTAGATTCAATACATTGCGATGTTTCGACACTAAAAACGGGGTAAGATTATTTAACTTTTACCGACTCCGTCACTGCATGTGCCAATAGGCTCCTACTCTCTAATAGGGTCCCTTTTATCAGTAGGTTTAACTGGGAGATAGGCTTCGGCCTAACGCGAAATCGGTGAGTCCCATTACCCTTCTTGTAACACAGATTTTGCGTGCATCTTTCGAAAGTGCAAGTATTACAATTTGGGCTACCATGTTTTCGCCAAAGGTCGTTAAGATCCCGGCCCATGGAGGAGGAACAGTCCATCCTAAAAACGCTACAGCAGATAAAGCCTCTTTACTCTAGTTTGACTTCCCATACGTACATTAATATCTCACGGGAGAAGTTTGTAAACCCAGCCCTTATTTCCATCGTAGACCAAGATAGCAACAAAGGACGTGGCTGACAGTGCACTGTGTCAAAAATAATTTCTGCCTCATAAAAAGTTGGGTGGTGGATTTTCCTGGCCTACCAGTCAGGAAGTGTTTCAAGCACATTATGAATGGTAACTTCGAATGAGCCCTTTCATTTGTAAATGCTTCTGCATGTGTCGATTTGTGTTTTCCCGACCAATATACTGTATCTTCAGCTATTATCGTCCGAGGGTTAAACATTTTCCTGCCACTGTTTTAATCAGAAATACACATAGAAAAGAGTCATGTTGTACCCTTCCTGATAACTGTTCAGTATTTCACGAGCACTAATATTCCGAAAACTTCAAGCGAACTGATCTAGGGATTAGTTACTTCAATTTTTAGATTATGGATGGCCAACGCTGCACATTTAAATTTTCAATATCAAATATATTCTTTTACATTTGCTCCGTTATTTTTTGAACCATCAGTATTTTGAAAATCGAACTTTGAGTGAACAGATGTTTAGTAATATGTCTAAAAAATTATCGAACATTAAAGAAAGCCAGATTAGATGTTTCACAATTGAATAATTAGGATGTCAGCTAAGGCGAACTGATCTAGGAGTTAATTTATTTAATTTTTAGATTATAGATGGTCGAAGCTGAACATTTAAATTTTCAAAATAGAATGTACTTGAAAATGACAGGAGTTGATAGTTTATCGCTCTTATTACGGTGAATGATTTTTGAGTAATTAATTTTAAAAGTTATGAAAAAGAAGGCCTATTTAAAAGTTTGATAACTGAATTTGTATACTATTTTGATGTCAGCTAAGACGAACTGATCTAGGAGTTAATTTATTTAATTTTTAGATTATAGATGGTCAAAGCTGAACATTTAAATTTTCAAAAGAGAATGTATTTGAAAATGACAGGAGTTGATAGTTTATCGCGCTTATTACGGTGAATGATTTTTGAGAAATTTATTTTAAAATGTTATGAAAAAGAAGGTCTACTTAAGAGTTTGATAACTGAATTTGTATACTATTTTGATGTCAGCTAAGGCGAACTGATCTAGGAGTTAATTTATTTAATTTTTAGATTATAGATGGTCGAAGCTGAACATTTAAATTTTCAAAATAGAATGTACTTGAAAATGACAGGAGTTGATAGTTTATCGCTCTTATTACGGTGAATGATTTTTGAGTAATTAATTTTAAAAGTTATGAAAAAGAAGGCCTATTTAAAAGTTTGATAACTGAATTTGTATACTATTTTGATGTCAGCTAAGACGAACTGATCTAGGAGTTAATTTATTTAATTTTTAGATTATAGATGATCGAAGCTGAACATTTAAATTTTCAAAAGAGAATGTACTTGAAAATGACAGGAATTGATAGTTTATCGCGCTTATTACGGTGAATGATTTTTGAGAAATTTATTTTAAAATGTTATGAAAAAGAAGGTCTACTTAAGAGTTTGATAACTGAATTTGTTTAGTATTTTGATGTCAGCTAAGGCGAACTGATCTAGGAGTTAATTTATTTAATTTTTAGATTATAGATGGTCAAAGCTGAACATTTAAATTTTCAAAATAGAATGTACTTGAAAATGACAGGAGTTGATAGTTTATCGCTCTTATTACGGTGAATGATTTTTGAGTAATTAATTTTAAAATGTTATGAAAAAGAAGGCCTATTTAAAAGTTTGATAACTGAATTTGAATACTATTTTGATGTCAGCTAAGACGAACTGATCTAGGAGTTAATTTATTTAATTTTTAGATTATAGATGGTCGAAGCTGAACGTTTTAATTTTCGATAGCAGTAGCTTTCATAACTTACACTCTGCTATTCGACTGACCACAATCCTTAGATTAAAGTGGACAATTAGCAAGAAGAAATGTTAGATATGGGTAAAGTTACAAGGAACGGATATGAACGTGTCATCTGGACGTCCGAATACCATTCGATAAACATAACAAAGATACATTCATGCACAAAAAAATTAGTTGCTATGGACAACGGAGCAAGTACCTAGGGCCCTATAACCCTGTTAGTATAAAGAAAATCGTATACTTGCAGTGAACTAGTCATTGCATCAACACTGTTCATTGGAAAGTTAAGTTTTATAGTTTATTTTCTTCAGCATAACACAAGCTTTCCAGAGGTGCTATGTATTGGCTCCTATAGTGTACCTGAATAAGGAAAGTTGGGATAATGTCAGGAAAATCCATCCAAAAATCACTCCGATTGACTTTATTCCCCTGTTTAGTGTCCCTGGGTAAAAGCACACATTCCAAACTGTAGCACATAATCTCAAAAAATACTCGTAGGAATCAGCGTGCGAATTAAACTACATTTTATAGAGGGGATAAAATGGACATCCGAGAAATTTAACATGTGGAAGTTCAAAACTTATGGGAGACGTCCAATTTTTCAGAGGAGATTTCCCCTTCATCTCCCCTGGTAAGTCACACACTGGTAGCAGTACACAATTAAAATGTACCTTGGATAATACTAAGCGGTATACGGATAGGAGCCATATCCTTAAATCAAGCGAGAAGATATATAGTCTGGAGGAAAAACCCTATTTTTGGACCAAACCAAAAATTTCAGTATGTCTAATGTTTTTCAGCGGTTTTTAGCTCATTTGAGGGTGCTGAATCTGAATCTACCGGGTGTACAGATGTACACCTTGAGCATTTTGAGTAATTCAAGATGGCGGCCAATATAGCGGCTCTAAAAGTGACAGGAATATTTTTGTATATTTTATCAAGATAGGTATCAAATTATATGTTTTTTAGGTTGCAGATTCCAATAATAAAGTCAAAAATGTTATGAATTTGATACAAATCGGGATATTCAATATGGCGCCCAATATGGCGGCTGCAAAAGAAGTTTATGTTGTCATTTCTGAAACCTACTTTTGAAAAAAATAAATATTTACTGACATGAGTAATAATAAATGGTAAAATCTTAATTTTGTGCTCACAGATGGCAGCATTTTCATAGAATTTAGGAAAAATATCTCAGAAACAAAATAAGAGATACTTCCAAGTGAAATACTAGAATGATTTATGAAAGATGAACATGTTCTGCGTCACAAACCAGGTATCTGGAATGCTATATTGTCAGACATGTTCATTGATAATACATTTATGCGTTATGGCCATGGACCAGGAGGAATAATCGGACTTACACTAAATCCATCAGCAGTGAAGCAATGGGCTTTCAGCCTTCACACCTGCAGTCGTTTAGTAAATGACATTTATGTCATGAGAGATGCTGGACGAGATATGGAAATAACTAAGCATAAGGAAGAAATGCCATCTCGAGTAAAAGGAGATCCTGCAGACTGAATTAAGTTAAAGAAAAAGCTGTCTCATCGTATAGATCCTCTGAAGACCGATGATCACCCCAAAACTATTGTGAATATTGTGAGAGGGAAAATTTGTTCCCAGAAAGTGAATGTTGATAACGCTGTTGAGATAGGTGAGAAGGCGTTGTGTTCTTACGAAGAAAAACTACCAACTGGTTTTCACGATCCAATCTAAACAACGGTTCGTAATGTTTCCTGCGATGACGTCAAAAGGACAGCTATTATTGATGTCATTGATACAGAACTCTTGTACACGCGTGCAATGTGTCTCACATATACAAGATATATTGATGCTAAAGGATTGATTTCATATGAGCTTGCCGCTGTCCTCACATCTTTGTTTCATGAATATGGGACTCCCAGGTTCTGCAAAAGTAAGTCAAAACTGAAACAAATATTACAGGTAGAGAAGTCTATGAGATCGTACAAGCACGAAGATGCTATCATACTTGATGGTTGTGCTGTTTTGTGGGTGATCAACTGGCCATCTAACGGAACTGTTCTTGACTTCATAAAATTGTATCGGTCATATGTGCTTGAAAGATTGAACAAATACAACGTATACTTGATATTTGACTAATATAAGGAGTACAGCACCAAAGGAGGAATAAGAAACGTCAGAACAGGATCAACATGTAGCAGGTATCATAAATTGTCTTTCAACATGTCCTTGCCCTCCCAAGAAGTTGTGCTAAATGTTACGAAGAATAAGGTACAACTAGTACAGCTGATCTGCAAGTACCTAATGACAGAAGGGTTCCAAAAATCTATTTATCACTGGACCAGATGTTACAACAGAAATAACTGCTGATTGTATCAAGAAACGTCCAACATCCAACCCAAAATTTCTGTGTATCAGATATTGTTCTAAGTATGTACCTAGCTCGAGGGTCGCGAATCTGAATATTCCATATTGAATATATTGATTTCTATCAATTTCATAAGGTTTTTGAAGTAACTATTGAAATCTGCAACCCAAAAAACATATAATTCGATACCCATGTCGATACAATACTCCAAAAATATTCTTGTCAATTTTACGGCCGCCATATTGGATGCCATATTGAATACCTCGATTTGTATCAATTTCATAACATTGTTGACATTATTATTGGAATCTGGAACCCAAAAAACATATAATTTGATACCGATCTTGATAAAATATACAAAAATATTCCTCTCAATTTTACAGCCGCCATCTTGGCCGCCATCTTGAAACGCTCAAGGTGTACATTTGTACACCCGGCAGATTCAGATTCAGCACCCTCAAATTAGGTAAAAGCCACCGAGAAACATTAGACATACTGAAATTTTTAGTTTCGATGGATTTCCTCCAGACTAATAGTATGACGAACGGAATAGAGAAGAAAAGGACATGGATGGGGGTGTTGGTGGATAACGTGTGTTCATCCCTATGTAACTGTGCTACAGTTGCCGTTTAAAACGCTTGTTTCAATATAGAGGAAATGTAGTACAAATCTTGATATCAGGATATATAGTGCTGCGCTTATATTTCTCTATTACTATATGTTCTTTTTATAGGTCAAGTCATAGGTTCGATTTCGTTTGACAGAGCGTATTGGTAAACAACTTTTCCCCTCATGCCTATTAAGTCTATCAGAAACGAACTTAGTACATCCATTTCTTAACCCCCATAGTATTATTTTTTGAGATACATCTGGATTATGTTCTTTTTTCCGGGGCCAAAGTTAATGGGAGGAATTTTTAGAGGGAATTTTTCTGACATTATCTCGGCTTTCCCTGTTTAGGTACGTTATAGTAGCCAATACATAGCACCTCTGGAAAGCTTGTTTCATGCTAAAGAGAATGCACTATAAACCCTGACTTTGCAATGAACAGTATTGATACATTGGCTATTTCACTGCGAGTATACGATTTTCTTTATATTAACAGATTAATGGGTCCCAGGAACTTAGTCCATTGTCCATGGCAGCTAATCTTTTGTGCATGAACATATCTTTCTTATTTTTATCGAATTGATTAGGTTTGATTCGGATGTCCGGATGACACGTTGAAATCCGTTTCTTGTTGGTATTTGTTTATAATTTATCATTAACACGAATTCAGACTTGAAAACAGTAGTTCAGTAAATTCGCATAGTGCAAACGTTCCTGAACATTTATTGTAATAAGTAGGTTCATTTTACTTTGGAGTATTGAACTTAAAAATAATTTCTGTCTCCTTAAGGAAATAAGGGTTTGGGCAATGTGGTTATAAGAATAGCAGGGTTTTAGGATTAGTGAGCACTAGAAGTTGACTATCAAAATTATCTATGCAATATGATGCATAGATAAATACCATTATCGATAGATGCTTTGTACATGTCTGATATCATCTTGTGTAGACATGTGCAACGTACTTATGCTGAACTATGAATACGTAGAGCCACCGCTCCTATTTTGTATAAAGTAGTTGCTGTTTATATTTGGAAAACAGTAGAAGATAGATCTTGTCATATATTATGAGTAGATGATTTTGAAATGTCAATTTTAAATGTGCGTTGGCTAAGACTGCTAAGCGATCAAATGAACTGGACTCTTTCTGTGGTACAACGGTGGTTTAACTGCTCACATAAGTAGGTAAGATGTAGTTACATTTACTTATCGATCACTTAAAAGGAAATAAATGCTACCTCGAAGTGTATACCTCTTTCATGCTGAAGAAAAATGAACTGATTTTGTTTTTAATTATCACCAGTGATGAAACGAATCAGCGCGACACCACAGAATTTGATGGTGCAAGTCGCTAAGGGATTTCTTCAAATCATCAGTTGATCTTTAGAAACAACTAATATTATGTCGTGATCTGTAAAGCAGTCAGTCGAACATACAATTAATAGTCATGCGAGGACATTTCAAATTTAGCTACCCAAAAGAGTTTGAGATGTTATTTTCTTTTTCTTGTATGTTTTATTTTCAGATTGGCAGACAGCAGTGACCTTTTTTAGTGTGATGAATTGGGTCTGTTGCGAAAGTCTCCCGTGACGAATCCTACGGAGGCTGCAGCAGGGGTCTCCCGAATCATCAAACATAAATTGGGAGCTGCATTGCACTGTCTGTTCAACAGGGAAGCGACGTTTAGAACAAAACACTTTAAGTCTGTTTCTAAATTATTATAGAAGGCCGTGGAACAATTTTTAGAGGTCGTGGCATTATTTACATATTATAACTCAGAACGCACTAAATTTTGCAAAATCAACATTTTATAAACTCTTCGATAGTAGAGGCGAAAGAATTTTATGACTTTAGCTATATCTGTCGATGAAAATAGAAATAAACAGTTTCAAACGTGTGTTATCGTCAAATAATCCAAATAAATAGAGGCTATTGGTCTACTATGATCATAATTCTCGAAATTCTATCTTTTATTCTGAACTTTTTTGGTGAATTTTTAAGTCTGTCAACATTAATATTAATTCGTCAAATTTAGGTACCATTTAAAATATCGAAGTTTAAGCACTGACGGTTGTCTTAATATAATCACTCGCCACGTTTACAGTATGTTTCTATTTTCCATATTTATTATAGAGATAGTTGTTTGTAACATCTTGTTAAAAGGAAAGCATCGTTAAATACCGGTTCTTTAAAAAGACAAAGTAATATCCAGCAAGGAACAAAATATTTCGATTTTGCTTCTGCTATTGTTGATTCGGAGTGTAGTGGTTGTGCTAGCATCAGTACCTTGATTTCTATTGTATGTAAAGAAAAACTAAAGTTCTGCAGTACGCAGGTACAGCAATGATTGTCATAAGGATGGTTTTATTGAAGCTGAACGAGAATAACTTTTCCCAAAGATCGTGTCTGTGTTTTTTTCTTTAATGGTGTTGCTAATAAATCTATGAAGTCTATCTGAAATTTAATCTCAGTTAGCATTCGAAAACAAGAAAATAATGACGCAAAAATAAGTCGCCTGGATTTGTCAAGATAAAAGCAGTGGAGTTTGAGAAAGATCAAAGAACTGTGGGAAAGTCCATTCAACTAAGAGCTCAAGAGACCGCGATATTGTCTTCGTATGACGTTTCAAAAGTATATTCCAAATCAGGAATGGCGTATTTAGTCGGGGAGGAAGTGATTCTATGTGTCTGTGCAATCTGCAAACGTGTGCTTGGCGTTTCGAGGTCCAGTGAAATCAGGAAATACTTCTATCAAAACACATTAATATGTCTGTTGATATAAAACATACTCTTATTTCAAGGATACACACTTGCAACAATTTCCCATTGCAGATTGATGCAAGTACTGACATCACAAATAAACCTATCATGCTACAACACATGCTACACAGGTTACTTATAGGAGGACAAAATTATGGAAGATTTCTTGTTCTTAAATGAACTTCTAAAGTATACAGCAGAAAGTATTTTAAAACTTTGGTTTTCAAAAGAACAATTTTATTTTGGAGCGAAACATATGAGCCTGCCTACAGTTGATATGTGGCAATGTCAAGCATAAAATGGACTTATTTCTCGAGTGAAGAATGTGGTCCCTAATATGAAACGAAGCAACTGCCGAAATGCTTTTTTTTTTTTTTTTTTTTTTTTTTTACAAAGGAGGGCCACCATTGTTAAAGAAAGTACTTGATGAGGTAGTTAAAATTAGATATTTTATGAAATCTTGACCTTAAAATCCAGAATCTTTTGAAAATTATGTAAAGAAATTAGAAGGCGACATACTCAAATTAATTTTGCATGTATAAGTGGATTGGTTATCCAGAGAAAATTTTCTTGAAGCGTTCCTTTGTGTTAAATGATGAAGTACGACTACTCATGAGTGATATTATTTATAAATTTCAGTGTGATCAGTTGAATAACTTCTCTTGGTTGTTGGTTATCTGTGGCAGTTTACGTAACAGGTAGACTATCTATGCAAAGTTGAACACATTCAATGTAAGTCTTAAGGAATGGTATGAATATTGTTGTCGTTGGCCATAGAGTTAAGAACAAAATTATAATAAAAACGGTTGTGGGTAACACGAGCAGAAGGTGATAGTCTAAGTGTCTTCCCAAAATTGAAGAAATTATCTGTAGTCCATCAATGAAGAATTTCCGTGAGAAATTTAACATCATTGTCGACCACGTTAATGATTAAGCTACCAGCTCCAAAAATTGCTTCCGTCTTACAGATTCTGATAATTCTATGATATAGAAATTCATTCTAGTATATTGTGGTCTAATGAAAGTTTGCTGAGAAGGAACAAATTTCAGAGCTTGCTGCTGTTATTTGTAACAACTCATTTAAAATTATTTTCAGAGTGCACACTTGATCAATTTCGAATGGCAAAATGGTATTAAGACACCAAGTTATCTTTCTGGAGAAACATTTTCAATATTTTATGTAAAAAAAGACCATGGAAATCTCCTTGATGTTGAATCTGTCTACAGACCAAATAAATAATAGAGTAATAATTGCAATAAACGTAGCTAAGAGAAGACAAAGACAGTAGTAGTAAAGTTTTTAATAATTGCAATGTTGTGTGAATTGTGGATTACGTTAATATATGATAAACCAAGAAAGAAATAATATCAAAAGCTCAAGCCCAATGTTGTATGTTGTGTTGTCAAGTGTCAAGTGTGGGTAGTGTTAATAAAAATGTGCTTAGTGTAAAGTGTTTTTATAGCAATTTTTAGTATGCTAGTTATGCGGAGGACCGTTCAGTGTGGATATATTAAGGACAGGTGAAAACCACAGTTACCACGGTGTTACGGAGGACCGTTTTAATAGTTAAATTTTATTAGGATGAACAGGTGAGAAGCCAATTAAAATATATAAATATATATAATAGGAAAAATACAGTATTAGTGAAAAGTAATTTAAATAATAATATCTTACGCTAAAACAGGAGAAAAACCGTAAACCTTCATACAGGTGGAAAACGAAATAGTACCAATCAATTGGTTTTATATAATCTATATAAGAATTAGAGGCGAAAAACGAGATAGCACCAATAATTGGTTTCGAGAAAATTTTTAAAGGTTTACATTATCTTTTATTTTCTTTTAGTATGGTAGTAGCTCATGTGTGTTGTAACATTGTCTATATGTGTGTATTGCATGTTATTTTTATGTAACTATCTATATGTTTTAAAAAAAGCTTTTCCTTTTCGGTAATGGATTGAATAAAGATGAAAAAAATAAGTTAAAAAGACCTGAGATAGGCTACAAGAACTCAGGTACAAAAGCCCACTCCCTACCTAAGTAGGGAAGGATAAACAGAAAAGGAAGAGAGATAAAAATAATGAGAGAGGTTAATGATAACATTGGGCAGTTGCGTCTGCCAGTAAGTCCAAAATAATTGGCAAAGGCAGGGGTAGTGGTGGAAAAAAGAAATTAAAAAAAGTGACAAGATATATTTTTATATCCATTTCAGTACAAGTATCAGAAAATTACTCTCTATATATATAAAAATAGAAGTGACACCGTGCCTCTTGAGCCACCCGACCGACCTCGATCAAATTTCCAACATGGATGAAGATCAAACCCGGGATGGTTTTTATCATTTTACTTTCACGGTACAACGACGGGAAAGGAACGGGGAAGATATATAAAAATAAATAAAACTTAACTCTTGAACCGCGAGACCGATCTCGATCAAATTTGTCACATTTATATGAGGTTCGGGACTAGGATTTTTTAAAATTTCATTTTGACGGTGCAACTTAAGGAAAAACACATAGAAATGAAAATGACAACTTTTGTGACCTAATAACTCTTGAATCATTTGACCATTCTCTAAACTTTGACCATTCTTTAAACTTTCAGCATATATATGGTTCGGGCCTGGAATGTTTTTTATCGTTTCATTTTGACGATGCAACTTAGGGGAGGGGGATGGGACAGATATCTTAAACTATTCGGAAATAACCTATATTAGTGTCGAATCCATAGTTTTCGGGGTCGCTGAGATGAACAGTGACACTTCCGATGCAGTTTAATTCCAAATTCAGTCCCGGCACTTGAGGGAGGGGCAGATATATAAAAATGATGACCGGAAATGAGCGATATTAGTGTCGAATATATAGTTTTCTGGGTCGCTGAAACAAACAGTGACACTTCCGATGCCGCTTAAATTCAAATTCACCCACTTATGCCCAAAATGAAAAGTATTCTCCCCGTGCGAAGCACGATTATTCTGCTAGTTAGATATATTTTGAAACAAAAGCAAAGAAAAATAGATAAAATGGATATATCATAAGGTGAGGTACTGTAGTAAGAACGAGAGTATGGAAATTCCCTCCCTTGAGCAGACACCAATTTTCAAATATAAGACAACAATAAGGTTCAATGTACTATTAAAGAAGGGAGTAAAGCCGATCTTCATCACATACTCAAAATACCAACAACAATGTTTAGAAATAGAGAAATACAGTTAGATCTCATAATGTTTTCAACATAAAAGGAAATATATTCTAAATTAAAAATAGTGGAAAAGATTTAAAATAGCATGTCATTCTTCAATAAAAGATTGGACAAGAAGGATAGGAAATTCGATGTGTTCTCTTATCACAAATTCCTTTACGTACAGATATTTGATACATTAATTTAAGATATATGAAATAGTCAGTGCTTTTTAGAAAAGGAATCTAGACCATAATGTGGCAAGAGGTAAATGAATTATCGGTTCCCGAAGTGAATTGTTATGAGAAAAATTACGATGTCAATTTAAATAAAGAACAAAATAAATTTAAATAAATTTAAGTAAAAGCAAACGAACAGTAAGTTCTAAAAAGTGCATAGCACAGTACAGAAAACACTCGCAATGAAAGAAACAATACAAGAGGTGACGGAGCACGAAAGCGGATATGCGGTAACAGCAAATAAACAACAATGCCGGAAAGGCAGTAAACGACATTGGGCCTATTGAATCATCGACAGTGGGGACAAGTTCGACTCGAGCACGGTCGAATCAACCGGAGTGGCCGACAGCCGAGGACGTACGAGAGGGGATTTACTGTATCTACAAATTCCTCTGCCAACAGAAACTTGATAGAATCAATTGCTATAAACATTTAAACGATGCAGAAAGCAGTCAGTTCTATTAAGGAGGAAAGCCTGGACCGTGCATGTGGCATGTGGTTAATATTTAACTTGTTGCGGAAGTGATTTGTTATTTCAAAAATTACAATGTGGATTTAAATGAAAAAAGGAAATTGTATTGAAACACGTAAACTTCAAGTATATCGACAGGTCAAGTAAAGGGAAACAGTTAAAGAAATAAACACGTAAGAGCACATTTTAGGTGAGTATCCATAATATACAATACACTATATTACAATGCCGTAGGATCTTTGTGTTATGGATTGAAGTGTGTGTGAAAACTGAGCCCGTAGAAAGAAAAAATCAACAGAAAACATTTTTCAAACAGAATTCAGATTTGTACCCTAGTAAAGGTAAAGAAAAGAATTGAGATGGTGTTCATCAAATACTTAAAATATGTTCAAGAACCGATAAATATAGTTAGATTTAATAATGTAAACAACTTAAAATTAATATATAGTTTTCTAATATATAGTTTAAAATTAATATATAGATTTCGATACACTAAAAATCGAGGAAGATATATAAACTAGACTTTAAAATGGGAATGAGAACAAATAAGAAGGACAAGAAAAGTTGGATGTGTTTTACTTATAATCACAACTTTCTCGGCATCAGATACCTCATAGAATCATTTGTTATAAATACTTAGGCGATAAAGAAAATAGCCAGTGGTTTTTAGAAGGAAAATGTAGAAGTGTTTTATGTCTTATTTGTTAAAGAAATAGTCTTTTATTCCATTTTCTAAAATGTGGATGTTCATAAAGTATATGGTATAACCTAAGTTATTTATTTTACTTAATTTATGAAATAGTGCTAGATAATCTCACCTATTCTGGAATACATCCATCACATTTAGTGCTCAGAAAATTCATAAATGCATTTGAAACAAGATCGAACAAGATGTTATAAAGTATCACCAGAGCCCGGATTTTTATGTAATATCAACCCCCTAAATATGTACGTAAATATGTAACAAAAATCGCTTAAAATGTAAGAAATATGTAATATTGTATAAGAATATGTAATATTATATATAATATTAACACGCGTATTAGTAGGCAATATTTAAACGAATTATGAAAATAAAAAAGAAAATCTACTACACTTTATCCTGCTTAATGCAAGTCCCCCAATGAAATGAATTGCTTGAACACCTGAGACAGCCATACGTCACTGACGTGACTGATTGCAGGATAATAAAAATCAGACGCGAATGAAGGAAGATGCGAATCGGCTAGAGAGAAACAGGAAAGCACCGAGAAAAGCAATGCCTACGGCATCTGTACTTCAGAAATCTCATGCGGTGTGGTGTGGTCCCGTTTCAAATCTAGAACCTTTTACACTAAATGCACATCCGTCACCACGGCCCAATCTTGAAATGAATTATACACAATATATAAATTTAAATACTAAAAGCAATTCACAAGTTGGCTGTCAACAAGGTGATCCAGCTGGTCCAATGCTTTTTAGTCTGGCCATCCACCCAATAGTTCGCACTTTATCGTCTGAACTAAATATCTTCTACTTGGATGACGGTAGCTTAGGTGGTTCTCCACAGTCAGTTTACCAAGACATGAAGACTGTGATAGAAGAATCAAAGAAACTTGGTCTTGAAGTTAACCCGTCTAAATGCGAACTTTTTTTCACATCTGGGAATCCAGACAAAGAAGTCGAATCCCAGTTTCAAGAATTGCTACCTGGGATACGAACGGTACTCAAAAGTGAATTAACTCTCTTGGGATCACCTCTTCTTGATGATGGATATGAGGAAAATTTTGATGAGCATTTAAATAGATTAAAAACAATAACTCAGCGTCTGAAGAACTTACCAGCGCATATTGCCTTTTTTCTACTTAAGAATTGCCTGGGAATACCGAAACTTATCTACTTTTTACGCACCACTCCCACATGGTCCATGCCTTCCAAAGTACTTCAGCTTGATAATTGCCTGAAATATGCACTTCAGTCTATCATCAATTATTCTTTGAATGAAAATCAATGGACTCAAGCAAGCTTACCAATTCGCTTAGGAGGTTTAAGCGTAAGAAAAGTCTCTGATTTAAGCCTTCCAGCTTTCCTGTCCTCATCTTTTGGAGTGAAGCCACTTGTCTCCAACATACTAAATATACCAGTTGACAAAGTGGAAATTCATCACCTGACGGAGGGATTGGAGATATGGAATGGTATATACAATAATGAGACTCCTGCCGTGTTGGACTCACAACAGAATTGGGATAAAATTATATTAACAGCAATAATTGATAAAGAATTGGTCCCTGAAAATACATATGATATAGCCCGTTTTAAATCCTTACAAAGAAAAGAATCTGGTGCATGGCTACAGGCAACACCGTCAAAAAATATTGGAACTTTCTTGGACAACAACACGTTTCAAATTTGTGTCGCTCTACGTCTCGGTTTAAATATCTGCCATAGTTTCAAATGTACATGTCAAGAACAGGTTGATGAAAAAGGCTTACATGCGTTAAGCTGTTCTAGGAGTGGAGGTCGAATTTCTCGTCATGGAGAACTGAATAATATAATAAGACGAGCTCTTGCCAGCATTGATGTCCCAAGTATTTTAGAACCATCTGGAATGTCTCGAGATGATGGGAAACGACCAGATGGAGTAACATTAACCCCTTGGAAAATGGGGCAACGACTGGTATGGGACGTTACATGTGTTGACACTTTTGCACCTTCCCATTTACCTTCAACATGTAAAGAGGCAGGAAATGCTGCTGAGACAGCCT
Organism: Thermobia domestica; assembly: GCF_964235325.1. Lineage (NCBI taxonomy): Eukaryota > Metazoa > Arthropoda > Insecta > Zygentoma > Lepismatidae > Thermobia > Thermobia domestica. The sequence continues at coordinate 174,270,018 of NC_137469.1, read as the reverse complement.
GTAAACGAAAACACACCAAATATTCAAAATTAAAAGAAGATCATATGTTCATCGCCTTTGCTACAGAAACTATGGGAGTTTTTAGCCGGGAAGCTAGGGAGTTCCTAAAGGAAATTGGGTCGAACTTAAACCTCAAGACGGGAGATACGAGAAGTGCACAATTTTTACTTCAGCGTATTAGTTTAGCAATACAGAGAGGTAATGCGGTCAGCATTTTAAGTTCCTTCCCTTCTTCAAAAATGGAAGAAGTTTTTTATTTGAGATGAACCTGAATTTATGAACACTTTCGATTGAAAAGTTTATAAATTAAATTTTGTCAACTCCGTGATATTTTCTCCTGTTACTTCCAAACATGTGGAGGATGGACTTATTCGCTATTTTTAGTTATGAAGTTAATTTGTTCTATACACACACACACACAAAGTACTAGTTGCATTTTCCATCATTGTTACTGTCATTATCCTTATTATTTATTTTGTAAAGTATATGTAGCAACCAGCAAGTAATATGTACTTTACATATGCAAAAAAAATATATAGAAACAAATTAGCAATGTAAAAAAAATTACTGTAACATTATATTTTGTATGACAATACAATTGTGAAAATTTGAAAATAAAAAAAAAAAATTTTATAAAGCAACTTAAGACGAAATGTATTGTTTTATATATATTTATTTCATGCAGGGAAAAGCAGTCCTATATCTTTTAAACAATACCAGCTTAACTAAGATTGAAGAATATTTCCTCTAATGAACATTTTAAATTTGAAATAAAGTACTTACAAAAGATATGCTTGCAGTTCAACTGTGTTGTTGCACAATGGGTTACAAGGTACATTTCCAAATGATCAGAAGTAAAATTTTGTCGGTGATCGGATAAAATATTCTTGTATGCAGAGAATAATCTCTCCACATCACATGAGGTAACAGGAGCGTATTTCAACAGGGGGTTGTAGTTGGGAGAAATGTCTTCAGGGAGGGGGTTCTTGTTTCACCACTGAGAATCTCACATACTGTCAATAGGCTGTCGTAACCCGGGTTTCTTTCCAGCACTGCATTTAGTTTCTTTCGAACTTTTTCTCCTACATCTCCACACATACCTTGCAGCAGTCTCTTTGCATCCTCTATGATTTCCATGGATTCCGGAAGAGGCCGCCCAATAGTCTCTAGCTTTTTAATGCTTGTAGGTAGCCAACCAAAATTGCTGTCTATGTATGCGATGTCACACACTACTTTTGAGTCATTAAACAGTTTCTAAGCAATGCCAACTGACACAGCAGACTCCGATGGAAGTGAATGAACAACAGGCTTAATTTTTTTACCCTGACCTTTAAATCCCGTAAAATCTTAAAAAAATAAATGCTAAAAATAGTTAAGCGTTACGAAGATGAAAGACATTTTTTTACTGCTCAGATCCGCCTCTTCAGTTTCGACATCTGAAGACTAACCGAAACGGGCTATCATCATCGCATTTTATTTTTCTTTAGTCTTTTTTATCATCCTTTATTTGCGATAATTGGAAGGAAGAATGGGAACAAGGAAAAGGGTGGGAAGGACGAGACCACAACACTCAATATCCAACAATAATGAACAAACAAACAAAATAAAACAAAATTTCAGAAACAAAAGAAAAACGAAAAGATAAAGGAAAAGGCCTTGTGCTATCTAATTAATATTAACTAGGTAACAAGAATTTAATTACTATCTATTTCCTACCTAATTTTATTATCATATTATTTAACAAAATTTGATTGCTTTCTAGCTACTACCTAAATTGTAATGTATATTATGTTGACAATTGTTTAATATTTCCAGAACCTATACTTTCCATTTTCTTCTTATTGATTTTAAGAGTTCATTAAAATAACATGAAAAATTTTCCTGTTATGCTCTGATCTCCAGTCAGATAATGTCGGTGTCTGCTTACTGCTGATTCTCTTCCTAATCTTGGTTTCTCACCTAAATGATTTTCACCTGTGTGTGTTCCTCTTCTGTGTCACGGTTTCCCCTATGTGGTTAATAATCACTATATACAAATCACTTCACGAAACACTACACTACACATCACTTCACTAAACACACCACTTCTCTATAATGCTCTTAAGTGTCATATCGAGAAAGTTGGTTCACTGATTTTTTTTTAAAATTATGATTAGGGCTGTATTTGTTAATGTAGCTGTATTATTCATTGATCTCGGTTCATCCTGCACATCAGAAACGGACCGTGAGTGTCGACATGAGGTCCAGGACCCACTCAGAGCACTTAGTGCGGGCCCTGGTCAGTTGTGTCCCGCCGCCGTGTACACACGGACCGAAAGTCGCACGCTATCATAACTGAATCGCAAAGCGGCTTCGAGATGATGCTCTATTTGCGAGTCTTCATGTCACAATTTGGGATATTATTTTATATGATTGTTTCTATTACATATTAGTGTATATTTATTCCCACGGCTCCAGATTTACCACACATTCCATCACCATCGCATCACACACACTCTCCCAGAGCATCTGGAGTACCTTACCAGTCAAAAGACCGAGAATGCTGTAGGCACTCACACACCATCACTCAACCTCCTTCCTGGGGGCGCGGAGATCCAGCGCTTCCAGAAGTTTCCTTCGGTCCAGGAGGAAGGAATCCTCATTCATGCTATTTTCCATATTTTATGTCCATTTAGTTTGTGTTTTCTCTGTAAAATGCTTTTTTGCATAGTTCTGAGTATTCCTCGCCTACATGTGCCAAGATTCTATAATCCTCTTCATCCTCCAAAATAGCTTTAACATCTTTCTGTCTAATTTGGTCACGAATTCGCAAGTGCTCCTCCAGGAACAGGCACCACAGAACACTGTGTTCAGGTGTCCCTTGTTCTCCACATTCACAGCTGGGTTGGGTATGGACCATGTCCTGTTAGGAAATGAACTAGTCCTTTGTTGGGATTGAAGTAATTCCATTTAAGTCGCGTCCCAACGTCTGGAATAAACGTAAATAATCTTCTTGATGTTTTATCTACTTGCCAGTCCTGTATCCATTTTTGTTGGATTTGTCTTTCTATTTCATCCAGTTTTTCTGCTTTGATCCCTAAGAGTTCTTTCGTCTTATTTAAATTTCTTTTTTTATACCAATACGTTGCCGCTCTCTGGATTACTGTTAAATACATTGATTTGAAACATATCAAAATACACAGTGCGCTGTGCGGTGTCGTGCTGAAGGCGTCACCGAGCCGAATTAAAAGGTTTCTTTGTGGGCGATTTATTTTTGCTTTTAAGGAGTTATTCTCTAATAATCGCTGTGCCCATACGCTGGAAGCATAGTTCATCGAGGCGCTTAGGATTACCTCCTGATAAGTCTTAATTAATTTTTTCGGTAGCCTATAATTTGTTTGAGCCAATTATATGAGTTTATTAGTTACTTTAGGACCCTTTTGAGTTACATAATTAATATGCTATCCAAAATTCAGTTTATCGTCTATCATAATCCCTAAATATTTAAATACTGATATACTCTCGATCTTACTGTTGCCTATTTTAATTATTGGGTCTCTTAATAATTTACTTCCAAAAATCATGTATTTCGTTTTCCTGTCAGAGATTGTTAGCTTAGACTTTCCAAACCAATCAAGTAATTCGTTTATAATTCGTGCTGATTTTCTCTCCAATTCTATTCTAGAGTTTGCTGAGATTATTACAGCCAAGTCATCAGCAAAAGCAATTACTCGTTCAGTTTCCTCTAATTGGTTTAATCTTTCTAAACATGGCTGGAATTCCAAATCCGACATCGATGGTCCTAAGATCGATCCTTGCGGACCTCCCTTTTGTGCAGTAACTTTGATATTTCCCAGGTTCTCATGGATGATGGTCTGTCTATTCAAGAAGTAATCCCTAACTATATTTACTAAATATTGTGATAAATTTAATTCTTTTAACCTTTCAATGTGGGATGGCGTCCATAAGTTATCAAACGCTCCCTCTATGTCAAAAAACAGGGCCAATGCATATTTTCTTTCCATGCTACTTTCCTTAACTTGATATACAAATGCATTTAAGGCATCTTCCGTAGATTTGCCCTTTCTGAAACCATATTGTAAACTATCATCTTCGATATTTCTATGCTTTCGTCGAATTCTATTTGCTATTATCCTTTCTAATAATTTTGAGATGTTTCTCAAAAGGCAGATTGGACGGTAGGAACTCACTTCTGTTAAATCTTTATCCTGACTTTTTAACAAAATTAGCAATTTCGATTCTTTCCACAACGAGGGAAATATCTGCTTCTTAAGTAGGGTGTTGAACAATTTTGTTAGATATGGAGTCCAAATATCCTTTTTATTTTTGTATATCTCATTTACAATACCATCTAATCTTGGAGCTTTTTTTTTTTTTTTTTTAGTTTTTTAATTATTGTCTCAACTTCCTCGTTGTCCGTTAGTTCGATATCTTCTTCTGCTGCCAATGCGATGGGTTGCAAATATTTGCTTCTTAATTCTTTCTGTTCTTGCGTATCATCTTTCTGATAATCTTTGGGAAAAAAAATTGTTACTTAATTTCGACAATGTGTTCTCTCTAGTAGTAGTAAATGAACCATCTTCATTTTTCAACGTTGATAGGGTCAGAGGATTAAGTTTTTGCATAGCAAGTTTATATGGGAATCCCCACGAATCCATTTCTAAATTCTTTTTTAGAAAATATTCCCAACTTATTTTCTTGGCCTTTAATATTTCCTCTGTGTATTTTAGTTTGATTTCTCTATATTTATTTAATCTTCTTCTTTTCAAGACTGTAGACCAGGTTGCTTGATGACTTTTCCGTTTAGTTTTGATTAACTTTTTAAGCGATCTAATTTTGTTGACCAAAAACCATTATATGTTTTTTTAAGAGCCAAATCTGGAGTAGAAGCCTCTTTTGCTTTTTTGGTATTTTCTTCAATTAAGGATACCAATTCACTCCAATCTTCGAAATTGCTTATTTCAGGTAATTCTAAGTTTTTCTCAATTTTGCTCCAATCGATTTTATTTATATTATATTTATTCTTAATTTGCTCTTCGTTTCATTCACTTGCTATTTCAAATGTGATTACTTCATGGTCGCTGGTGGTTACTCTATCCTGTACCATCCAATTTTTTATCCATATCTCTAATTGTGGAGAGCATAGTGATATGTCAATATGGGATGAACCCATGGGACCCACAAAAGTTCGCTTATTACCCCTGTTCAATATAATTAATAATTTGGTTTATAAAATCCTATATCAATTCACATTTATTGTCAGTTAACATATATAAAAGACGAGGACTTTCGTCTCATATAATCTTCGTGCTTCCCGCTAGGTGAGGTATTGGGGTCAGTGTGAGGGAATATGGATGCTGACTCGACGGGAGAGGAACTAATTCCCAAGCAAAATCGTAACGTTTAAATCCGTAAAAAAGTAGAAAAATAAAAGTTGAAAATTTGTCGCGTAACATATCTGAGGGACAATGGCTTTCGTCTTATATAGTCTTCGTGCTTCCCGCCAGGTGAGGTATTGGGTCGAGTGTGAGGGGATATAGAGCAAGCCTCGCCCTCAGTGGAATATAATTCCTAATTAAAATCGATACGTTTAAATCCGTAAAAGAGTAAAAAATAAATGTGAAATTTATTTTAGCTTAACATATATGAGGGACGATTACTCTCGTCTTATATAGTCTTTGTGCTTCCCGCCAGGTGAGGTACTGGGGCGAGTGTGAGGGGATATGGAGGCCGACTCGCCCGGAGCGGGAACTAATTCCCAAGTAAAAATCGTGACGTTTAAATCCGTAAAATGTATAAAAATAAAAGCTAAAATATTTTCGCGTAACATACATGAGGTCGATGGCTTTCGTCTTATATGGTCTTCGTTCATCCCGCCAGGTTAGGTATTGGGGCGAGTGTGAGGGAATATGGAGGCCGACTCGCCCGGAGCGGGAACTAACTTCCAAGTAAAATCGTGACTTTTAAATCCGTAAAAACGTATAAAGTAAAATTTAAAATATTTTCGCTTAATATATATGAGGTCGATGGCTTTGGTCTTATGTCGTCTTCATTCTTCCCGCCAAGTGAGGAATTCTGGCGATGTGTGAGGGGATATGGAATCCGACTCGCCCGGAGCGGGAACTAATTCCCAAGTAAAATCGTGACGTTTAAATCCGTAAAAAAGTATAAAAATAAAATTTAAAATATTTTCGCTTAACATATATGAGGTCGATGGCTTTGGTCTTATGTCGTCTTCGTTCTTCCCGCCAAGTGAGGTATTCTGGCGATGGGTGAGGAGATATGGAATCCGACTCGCCCAGAGCGGGAACAAATTCCCAAGTAAAATCGTGATGTTTAAAACCGTAAAAAGGTATAAAGTAAAAGTTAAAATATTTTCGCGTAACATATATGAGGTCGATGGCTTTCGTCTTATATCGTATTCGTACTTTCTGCCAGGTAAGGTATTGGGGCGAGTGTGAGGGGATACGGAGGCCGACTAGCCCGGAGCGGGAACTAATTCCCAAGAAAAATCGTGACGTGTAAATCCGTAAAAAAGTATAAACATAAAAGTTAAAATATTTTCGCGTAAATTATATGAGGTCGATGGCTTTCGTCTTATATCGTCTTCGTGATTCCAGCCAGGTGAACTATTGGGCGGGTGTGAGGGGATATTGAGGCCGTCTCGCACGGAGCAAGAACTAGATCCATAGTAAAATCGTTACGTTTAAACCCGTAAAAAGCTATAAAAATAAAGTTAAAATATTTTCACGTAACATATATGAGGTCGATGGCTTTCGTCTTATATCGTCTTCGTTCTTCCCGCCAGGTGAAGTATATGGTGGAGTGTGAGGGGATATGGAGGCCGACTCGCCAGGAGCGGGAACTAATTCCGAAGTAAAATCGTGACGTTTAAATCCGTAAAAAATTACAAAATGAAAGCTAAAATATTTTCGCGTAACATATATGAGGTCGATGGCTTTCGTGTTATATGGTCTTCGTTCTTCCGGCCACGTGAGGTATTGGGGCCAGTGTGAGGGGATACAGAGGCCGACTTGCCCGGAGCGGGAACTAATTTCAAAGTAAAATCGTGATGTTTAAATCCGTTAAAAGTATAAAAATAAAAGTTAAAATATTTTCGTGGAACAAATATGAGGTCGATGGCTTTCGTCTTATATGGTCTTCGTTCTTAACGCCAGGTGGGGTATTGGGGCGAGTGTGACGGGATATGTAGGACGACTCGGCCGGAGCGGGAACTAATTCCCAAGTAAAATCGTGATGTTTAAATCCGTAAAAAAGTATAAAAATAAAAGTTAAAATATTTTTGTGTAAAATATATGAGGGCGATGGCTTTCGTCTTATATGGTCTTCGTTCTTTACCCCAGGTGAGGTAATGGGGCGAGTGTGAGGGGATAAGGAGGCCGACTCGCCCGGAGCTGGAACTAATTCCCAAGTAAAATCGTGACGTTTAAATCTGTAAAAATGTATAAGAATAAAAGTTAAATTATTTTCGCGTAACATATATGAGGTCGACGGCTTTCGTCTTATATCGTCCTCGTTCTTCTTGCTTGGCGAATTATTGCGGCGAGTGTGAGAAGATATGAAGGTCGACTGGCCCGGAGTCGGAACTAATTCCCAAGAAAAATCGTGACGTTTAAATCCGTAAAAAAAGAATAAAAATAAAAATTAAAATATATCTGTGTAAAATATATGAGGTCGAAGGCCCTCGTCTTATATATACTTCGCTCTTCCCGCCAGGTGAGGTAATACGGCGAGTGTGAGGGGATATGGAGGGCGACTCGCCCGGAGCGGGAACTAATTCCCAAGTAAAATCGTGACGTTTAAATCCGTAAAAAAGTAAAAAATAAAAGTTAAAATATTTTCGCTTAACATATATGAGGTCGAGGTTTTTCGTCTTACATATACTTCGTTCTTCCCGCCAGGTGAGGTATTGGGGCGGGTGTGATGGGATATGGAGGCCGACTCGCCCGGAGCAGGAACTAATTCCCAAGTAAAACCGTGACGTTTAAATCCGTAAAAAACTATAAAAAGAAAAGTTAAAATACTTTCGCGTAACATATATGATGGCGATGGATGTCGTCTTGTATGGTCTTCGTTCTCTTCGTCAGGTGGGGTAATGGGGCGTAGTGTGAGGAGATATGGAAGCCGCCTCGCCCGGAGCAGGAACATATTCCCAAGTAAAATCCTGACGTTTAAATCCGTAAAAATGTATAATAATAATAATTTAAATTATTTTCGCGTAACATATATGACGTGGACGGCTTTCGTCTTATATGGTCTTCGTTCTTCGCGCCAGGTGAGGTAATGGGGCGAGTGTGAGGGGATATGGAGGCCGACTTGCCCGGAGCGGGAACTAATTCACAAGTAAAATCGTGACGTTTAAATCCGTAAAACGTATAAAAATAAAAGCTAAAATATTTTCCCGTAACATTTTTTGAGGTCGATGGCTTTCGTCTTATATGGTCTTCGTTCTTCCCGCCAGGTGAGGTATTGGGGTCAGTGTGAGGGGATATGGAGGCCGACTCGCCCGGAGCGGGAACTAATTCCCAAGTAAAATCGTCATGTTTAAACCTTTTAAAAGTATAAAAAAAAAGTTAAAATATTTTCGCGTAACATATATAAGGTCGATGGCTTTAGTTTTTTATCATCACCCGTCTTCGCGCCAGGTGAGGTACGGGTGCGAGTGTGAGGGGATATGGAGGCGGACTCGCCCGGAGCGGGAACTAATTCCCAAGTAAATTCGTGACGTTTAAATCCGTAAAGAAATATAAAAATAAAAGTTAAAATATTTTTGCGTAACATATATGTGGTCGATGGCCTTCGTCTTATATCGTCTTAGTTCTTCCCGCCAGGTGAGGTATTGGGGCGAGTGTGAGGGGATATGGAGGGCGACTCGCCCGGAGGGGGAACAAATTACCAAGCAAAATCGTGAGGTTTAAATCCGTAAAAAAGTATAAAAATAAAAGTTAAAATATTTTCGCGTAGCATATATGAGGTCGATGACTTTCTTCTTATCTGGTCTTCGTTCTTTTCGCCAGGTGAGGTATTGGGGCGAGTGTGAGGGGGTATGGAGACCGAATCGCCCGGAGCGGGAACTAATTCGCCAATAAATCGTTACATTTAAATCAAGAAAAAAGTATAAATATAAAAGTTAAAGTATTTTCACGTAACATATATCAGGTCAATGGCTTTCGTCTTATATTGTCTTCGTTCTTCCGGCCATTTGAGGTATTGGGGCGGGTGTGAGGGGATATGGAGGCCGACTCGCGGAACGAGAACTAATTCCCAGGTAAAATCGTGAGGTTTAAATCTGTAAAAAAGTATAAAAATAAAAGTTCAAATATCTTCGCTTAACATATTTGGTCTAGGAATTAATTCGTGCGGGTGGACAAGAGATGGCGCAACGAACGGAGCGTCCCACAGTTCCGTGTATCCACACATGTGTTGCAAACCCCTGTCATCGCGTATCGTTCGTAGTATAGGGCAGTGGATTAAAGCGTCAACAACACCAGTTGGTAGTTAAGTGAACATGGCGCAATTTGTGCCTGATAAAGTGTTTTTGCGGGGTGTCCTGCTGCATTACTTTAACATGCAGAAAAGTGCGACTGAAAGTCATCGTATTTTGGTGGAAGTGTATGGTGACCATGGTCTAGCTGAGCGAACGTGTCAGAAGTGGTTTGCACGGTTTAGAAGTGGTGATTTCGGCTTGGCAGACCAAGAGCGAGCTGGACAGCCAAAAAAATTTCAAGACGAAGAATCGACAGCATTGCTCGAGCAGGATTCGTGTCAAACGTAGGAACTACTTGCAGCAGCATTAGGCGTTGATCAAACAACAGTCTCCAAACGCTTGAAAGCCATGGGAATGATTCAAAAGATGTCACATTGGGTTCCACATGAATTGAAAGACAGAGACGTTGAAAGGCGAAAAAACATTTGCGAATTGCTGCTTCAACGACAGAGCAGAAAGGGGTTTCTGCATCGAATTATTACGGGTGATGAGAAGTGGATCCATTACGAGAACCCTAAACGAAAAAAAAAGGCCTGGGTGAAACCAGGTGAACCAGGTCCATCACAACCAAAACGAGATATTCACTGTGCAAAGGTTATGCTGTGCATATGTTGGGATATGAAAGGTGTGGTGTACTATGAGCTGCTGCAACCGGGTGAAACTATGAATGGAGAACGTTACCGACGACAATTAATGCGTTTGAAGCAAGCTCTGGCCAGAACACGACCAGAATGGGAGAACAGACATGATAAACTTATTGTTCAACATAACGCTCGCCCACATGTCGCAAAACCGGTCCAAACCTATTTAGAAAATGTCGGATGGGAAGTTTTACCCCACCCGCCGTATTCACCAGACGTTGCTCCTTCGGACTACTACTTGTTCGATTGCATGAACAACGATTTGATTGGACAGCGGTTTACTTCTTCAGAAGATATCGAAACATGGGTCTCTGACTGGATCGCTTCCAAGGATGAGGACTTCTTTCGCCACGGAATCCGTACATTGCCTGACAGATGGGCGAAAGTGGTGGCTAGCGATGGACAATATTTTTCTTAAGGTATTTATGTGTTTTGTGTTTGTACTACAGCTTCAATGTGTGCGTACCAACCGCACGAATTAATTCCTAGACCAAATATATAAGGTCGATGATTTCGTCTTATATCGTCTTCGTTCTTGCCGCCGGGTGAGGTATTGGGGCGAGTGTGAGTGGATATGGAGGCCGACTCGCCCAGCAGGAACTAATTTCCAAGTAAAATTGTGACGTTTAAATCTGTAAAACGTATAAAAATAAAAGTTAAAATATCTTCGCTTAACATATATAAGGTTCATTGCTTTCATCTTATATTGTGTTCGTTCTTCCCGCTAAATGAGGTATTGCGGCGAGTGTGAGGGGATATGGAGGCCGACTCGCCAGAGCGGGAACTAATTCCCAACTAAAATCGTGACGTTTAAATTTGTAAAAAAGTATAAAATTAGAAGTTAAAATATCTTCGCTTAACATATATAAGGTCGATGGCTTTCGTCTTATATCGTCTTCGTTCTTGCCGCCAGGTGAGGTATTGGGGCGAGTGTGAGGGGATATGGAGGCCGACTCGCCCGGAGCGGAAACTAATTCCCAAGTAAAATTGTGACGATTAAATCTGTAAAAAGTATAAAAATAAAAGTTAAAATATCTTCGCTTAACATATATAAGGTCGTTGGCTTTCGTCTTGTATTGTCTTCGTTCTTCCCGCCACGTGAGGTATTGGGGCGAGTGTGTGGGAATATGGAGGCCGACTCACCCAGAGCGAGAACTAAATCCCAAGTAAAATCGTGACGTTTAAATCCGTAAAAAAGTATAAAAATAAAAGTTAAAATATTTTTGTGTAAAATATATGAGGACGATGGCTTTCGTCTTATATATTCTTCGTTCTTCCCGCCATGTGAGGTATCGGGGCGAGTGTGATGGGATGTGGAGGCCGACTGTCCCGGAGCGGGAACTAATCCCCAAGTAAAATCGTGAGGTTTAAATCCGTAAAAAAATATAAAAGAAAAGTTAAAATATTTTCGCGTAACATTTATGAGGTCGATGGTCGTCTTATATGGTCTTTGTTCTTCCCGCCAGGTGAGGTATTGGGGTCAGCGTGAGGTGATATGGAGGGCGACTCGCCCGGAGCGGGAACTAATTCCCAAGTAAAATCGTGATGTTTAAATCCGTAAAAATGTATAAAAATAAAAGTTAAAATATTTTCGCGTAACATATATGAGGTCGTTAGCTTTCGTCTTATATCGTCTTCGTTCTTCTTGCTTGGCGAATTATTTGGGCGAGTGTGAGAAGATATGAAGGTCGACTCGCTCGGAGTGGGAACTAATTCCCAAGTAAAATCGTGACGTTTAAATCAGTAAAAAGTACAAAAATAAAAGTTAAAATATTTTTGGGGTATCATATATATGGTCGATGGTTTTAGTTTTTATCATCTTCGTTCTTCCCGCCAGGTGAGGTATGGGAGCGAGTGTGAGGGGATATGTAGGCCGACTCGCGCGGAGCGGGAACTAATTCCTAACTAAAATCGTGACGTTTAAGTACGTAAAAAGGGATAAAAATAAAACTTAAAATATTTTTGTGGAAAATACATGACGGCGACTGCTTTCGTCTTATATATTCTTCGTTCTTCCCACCAGGTGAGGTATTGGGGCGGGTGTGATGGGATATGGAGGACAACTCGCCCGGAGCAGAAAGTAATTCCCAAGTAAAATCGTGACGTTTAAATCCGTAAAAATGTATAAAAATAAAAGTTAAATTATTTTCGCGTAACATATATGAGGTCGTTAGCTTTCGTCTTATACCGTCTTCGTTCTTCTTGCTTGGCGAATTATTTGGGCGAGTGTGAGAAGATATGAAGGTCGACTCGCTCGGAGTGGGAACTAATTCCCAAGTAAAATCGTGACGTTTAAATCAGTAAAAAGTATAAAAATAAATGTTAAAATATTTTTTGCAACATATATCAGGTCAATGGCTTTCGTCTTATACCGTCTTCGTTCTTCCCGCCAGGTGAAGTATTGGGGCGAGTGTGAGGGGATATGGAGGCCGACTCGCCCGGAGCGGGAACTAATTCATAAGTAAAATCGTGACGTTTAAATCCGTAAAAATGCATAAAATAAAATTTAAAATATTATTTTGTAAAATATACGAGGGCGATGGCTTTCGTCTTATTTATTCTTCGTTCTTCCCGCCAGGTGATATATTGGCGAGATTTTGAAGGGATATGGAGGCCGACTCGCCCGGAGAGGGAAAAATTCCCAAGTAAAAGCGCGACGTTTAAATCCGTAAAAAAGTATAAAAGATAAAAGTTAAAATATTTTCGCGTAGCATGTATGAGGTCGATGTCTTTCGTCTTATATGGTCTTCGTTATTCCCGCCAGGTGAGATATTGGGGCCATTGTGAAGGGATATGGAGGCCCACTTGCCAGGAGCGGGAACTAATTCCCAAGTAAAATCGTGACGTTAAAATCCGTAAAAATGTATAAATTTAAAATTTAAATTTTTTTTTTTTAAATATATGAGGGCGATGGCTTTCATCTTATATATTCTTCGTTCTTCCCGCCAGGTGAGGTATTGGGGCGAGTGTGAGGGGATATGGAGGCCCACTTGCCAGGAGGGGGAACTAATTCCCAAGTAAAATCGTGACGTTTAAATCCGTAAAAATGTATAAATTTAAAATTTAAAATATTTTTTTGTGAAATATATGAGGGCGATGGCTTTCGTCTTATATATTCTTCGTTCTGCCCGCCAGGTGAGGTATTGGGGCGATTTTGAGGGTACATGGAGGCCGACTCGCCCGAAGCGGGAACTAATTCCCAAGTAAAATTGTGACGTTTAAATCTGTAAAAAGTATAAAAATAAAAGTTAAAATATCTTCGCTTAACATATATAAGGTCGATGGCTTTCGTCTTATATCGTCTTCGTTCTTCCCGCCAGGTGAGGTATTGGGGCGAGTGTTAGGCCATATGAAGGCCGACTCGCCCGGAGCGGGAACTAATTCCCAAGTAAAATCGTGACCTTTAAATCTGTAAAAAGTATAAAAATAAAACTTAAAATATCTTCGCTTAACATATATAAGGTCGATGGCTTTCGTCTTATATCGTCTTCGTTCTTCCTGCGAGGTGAGGTATTAGGGCGAGTGTGAGGGGATATGGAGGCCGACTCGACCGGAGCGGGAACTAATTCCGAAGTAAAATCGTGACCTTTAAATCTGTAAAAGGTATAAAAATAAAAGTTAAAATATCTTCACTTAACATATATAAGGTCGATGGCTCTCGTCTTATATCGTCTTCGTTCTCCCGCCAGGTGAGGCATTGGGGCGAGTGTGAGGGGATATGGGGGCCCACTTGCCAGGAGCGGGAACTAATTCCCAAGTAAAATCGTGACGTTTAAATCCGTAAAGATGTATAAATTTAAAATTTAAAATATTTTTTTGTGAAATATATGAGGGCGATGGCTTTCGTCATATATTCTTCGTTCTGCCCGCCAGGTGAGGTATTGGGGCGATTTTGAGGGGATATGGAGGCCGACTCGCCCGAAGCGGGAACTAATTCCCAAGTAAAATTGTGACGTTTAAATCTGTAAAAAGTATAAAAATAAGTGTTAAAATATCTTCGCTTAACATATATAAGGTCCATGGCTTTCGTCTTATATCGTCTTCGTTCTTCCCGCCAGGTGAGGTATTGGGGCGAGTGTGAGGGGATATGGAAACCGACTCGCCCGGAGCGGGAACTAATTCCCAAATAAAATCCTGACATTTAAATCCGTAAAAAAATGTATAAAAATAAAATTTAAATTATTTTCGCATAACATAGATGAGGTCCACCTCTTTCGTCTTATATGGTCTTCGTTCTTCCCGCCAGGTGAGGAAATGGGGCGAGTGTGAGGGGATATGGAGGCCGACTCGCCCGTGCGGGAACTAATTCCCAAGTAAAATCGTGACGTTTAAATCTGTAGAACGTATAAAAGTAAAAGTTAAAATATTTTCGCGTAACGTTTATGAGGTCGGTGGCTTTCGTCCTATATGGTCTTTGTTCTTCCCGCCAGGTGAGGTATTGGGGCGAGGGTGATGTAATATGGAGACCAACTCGCCCGGAGCGAAAACTAATTTTCAAATAAATCGTGACATTTAAATCAGGATAAAAGTATAAAAATTAAAGTTAAAATATTTTCGCGTAACATACATAAGGGCGATGGCTTTAGTTTTTTATCATCTTCGTTCTTCCCGCCAGGTGAGGTATTGGGGCGATTTTGAAGGGATATGGAGGCCGACTTGCTCGGAGCGAGAAGAAATTCCCAAGTAAAATCGTGACGTTTAAATACGTAAAAAAGTATAAAAGTAAAAGTTAAAATATTTTCGCGTAGCATGTATGAGTCGATGTCTTTCGTCTTATATGGTCTTCGCTCTTCTCGCCAGGTGAGGTATTGGAGCAGGTGTGATGGGATATGGAGTCGAACTCGCCCGGAGCGGAAACTAATTCCCAAGTAAAATCGTGACGTTTACATCCGTAAAAATGTATAAAAATAAAAGTTAAATTATTTTCTCGTAATATATATGAGGTCCACGGCTTTCGTCTTATATCTTCTTCGTTCTTCTTGCTTGGTGAATTATTGGGGCGAGAGTGAAAAGATATGAAGGTCGACTCGCCCGGAGTGGGAACTAATTTCCAAGTAAAATCGTGACGTTTAAATCAGTAAAAAATTATAAAAATAAAAGTTAAAATATTTTGGTGTAACATATATGAGGTCGATGGCTTTCGTCTTATATCGTCTTCGTTCTTCCCGCTAGGCGAGGTATTGGGGCGAGTGTTAGGGGATATGGAGGTCGACTCGTCCGGAGCGGGAACTAATTCCCAAGCAAAGTCGTGACGTTTAAATCAGTAAAAAAGTATAAAAATAAAATTTAAAATATTACTTTGTAAAATATATGAGGGCGATGGCTTTCGTCTTATTTATTCTTCTTTCTTCCCGCCAGGTGAGGTATTGGGACGATTTTGAAGGGATATGGAGGCCGACTTGCTCGGAGCGAGAACAAATATCCAAGTAAAATCGTGACGTTTAAATCCGTAAAAAAGTATAATAGTAAAAGTTAAAATATTTTCGCGCAGCATGTATGAGGTCGATGTCTGTCGTCTTATATGGTCTTCGTTCTTCCCGCTAGGTGAGGTATTGGGGCCATTGTGATGGGATATGGAGGCCGACTCGCCCGGAGCGAGAACTAATTCCCAAATACATCGTGACATTTAAATCAGGATAAAAGTATAAAAATTAAAGTTAAAATATTTTCGCGTAACATACATAAGGTCGATGGCTTTAGTTTTTTATCACCTTCGTTCTTCCCGCCAGGTGAGATATTAGGGCGAGTGTGAGGGGATATGGAGGCCGACTCGCCCGGAGCGGGAACTAATTCCTAAGTAAAATCGTGACGTTTATGTCCGTAAATAAGGATAAAAATAAAACAAAATATTTTTGTGTAAAATATATGAGGACTATGGCTTTCGTCTTATATATTCTTCGTTCTTCTCGCCATTTGAGTTATTGGGGCGAGTGTGATTTGATATGGAGACCAACTCGCCCGGAGCGGAAAATAATTCCCAAGTAAAATCGTGACGTTTAAATCCGTAAAAAATGTATAAAAATAAAATTTAAATTATTTTCACGTAACATAGATGAGGTCGACGTCTTTTGTCTTATATGGTCTTCGTTCTTCTCGCCAGGTGAGGTAATGGGGCGAGTGTGAGGGGATATGGAGGCCGACTCGCCCGGAGCGGGAGCTAATTATCAAGTAAAATCGTGACGTTTAAATCCATAAAACGTATAAAAATTAAAGTTAAAATATTTTCGCGTAACATTTGTGAGGTCGATGGCTTTCGTCTTATATGGTCTTTGTTCTTCCCGCCAGGTGAGGTATTGGGGTCAGTGTGAGGGGATATGGAGGCCGACTCGCCCGGAGCGGAAATAATTCCCAAGTAAAATCGTGATGTTTAAACCTGTTAAAAGTATAAAAATAAAAGCTAAAATATTTTCGCGTAACATAAATAAGGTCGATGGCTTTAGTTTTTTATTATCTTCGTTCTTCCCGCCAGGTGAGGTATGGGGGCGAGTGTGAAGGGATATGGAGGCCGACTCGCCCGGAGCGGGAACTAATTCCCAAGTAAAATCGTGACGTTTAAGTCCGTAAATAAGGATAAAAATAAAACAAAATATTTTTGTGTAAAATATATGAGGGCGCTTGCTTTCGTCTTATATATTCTTCGTTCTTCCTGCCAGGTGAGGTATTGGGGCGAGTGTGATGGGATACGGAGGCCAACTCGCCCGGAGCGGAAACTAATTCCCAAGTAAAATCGTGACGTTTAAATCCGTAAAAATGTATAAGAAGAAAAGTTAAATTATTTTCGCGTAACATATATGAGGTCGACGGCTTTCGTCTTATATCGTCTTCGTTCTTCTTGCTTGGTGAATTATTGGGGCGAGTGTGAGAAGATATGGAGGTCGACTCACCCGGAGTGCGAACTAATTCTCAAGTAAAATCGTGACGTTTAAATAAGTAAAGAAGTATAAAAATCAAAGTTAAATTATTTTCGCGTAACATATATGAGGTCGACGGCTTTCGTCTTATATCGTCTTCGTTCTTGTTGCTTGGTGAATTATTGGGGCGAGTGTGAGAAGATATGAAGATCGACTCACCCGGAGTGGGAACTAATTACCAAGTAAAATCGTGACGTTTAAATCCGTAAATAAATATAAAAATAAAAGTTAAAATATTTTCGCGTAACATATATAAGGTCGATGGCTTTCGTCTTATATCGTCTTCGTTCTGCCCGCCAGGTGAGGTATTGGGGCGAGAGTGAGGGGATATGGAGGCCGACTCGCCCGGAGCGGGAACTAAGTCCCAAGTAAATATGTGACGTTTAAATCTGTAAAAAGTATAAAAATAAAAGTTAAAATATCTTCGCTTAACATATATAAGGTCGATGGCTTTCGTCTTATATCGACTTCGTTCTTCCCGACAGGTGAGGTATTGGAGCGATTGTGAAGGGATATGGAGGCCAACTCGCCCAGAGCGGGAACTAATTCCCAAGAAAAATCGTGACGTTTAAATCCGTAAAAAAGTATAAAAATAAAAGTTAAAATATTTTCGCTTAACATATATGAGGTCGATTGCTTTCGTCTTATATGGTCTTTGTTCTTCATGCCAGGTGAGGTATTGGGGCCAGTGTGAGGGTATATGGAGGCCGACTCGCCCGGAGCGGGAACTAATTCCCAAGTAAAATCGTGTCGTTTAAATCCGTAAAAAAGTATAAAAATAAAAGTTGAAATATTTTTGTGTAAAATATATGAGGGCGATGGCTTTCGTCTTATATGTTCTTCGTTCTTCCCGCCAGGTGAGGTATTGGGCCGAGTGTGAAGGGATACGGAGGCCGACTCGCCTGGAGCGGGAACTAATTCCAAGTCAAATCGTGACGTTTAAATCCGTAAAAAAGTATAAAAATAAAAGTTAAAATTTTTTCGCGTAAAATATATGAGGGCGATGGCCTTCGTCTTGTATGGCCTTCGTTCTTTTCGTCAAGTGGGTTATTGGGGCGAGTGTGGGGAGATATGGAGGCCGACTCGCCCGGAGCGTAAACTAATTCCCAAGTAAATACCTGACGTTTAAGTCCGAAAAAACGTATAAAAAAATTTAAATTATTTTCGCGTAACATTTATGAGGTCGATGGCTTTCGTCTTATATGGTTTTTGTCTTCCCGCTGGTGAGGTATTGGGGAATGTGTGAGGAGATATGGAGGCCGACTCGGCCGGAGCGTTAACTAATTTCCAAGTAAAATCGTGATGCTTAAATCCGTAAAAAAGCATAAAAATAAAACTTAAAATATTTTGTTGTAAAATATATGAGGTCGATGGCTTTCGTCTTATATATTCTTCGTTTTTCCCGCCAGGTGAGGTATTGGGCCGAGTGTGAAGGGATACGGAGGCCGACTCGCCTGGAGCGGGAACTAATTCCAAGTCAAATCGTGACGTTTAAATCCGTAAAAAAGTATAAAAATAAAAGTTAAAATTTTTTCGCGTAAAATATATGAGGGCGATGGCCTTCGTCTTGTATGGCCTTCGTTCTTTTCGTCAAGTGGGTTATTGGGGCGAGTGTGGGGAGATATGGAGGCCGACTCGCCCGGAGCGTAAACTAATTCCCAAGTAAATACCTGACGTTTAAGTCCGAAAAAACGTATAAAAAAATTTAAATTATTTTCGCGTAACATTTATGAGGTCGATGGCTTTCGTCTTATATGGTTTTTGTCTTCCCGCTGGTGAGGTATTGGGGAATGTGTGAGGAGATATGGAGGCCGACTCGCCCGGAGCGGGAACTATTTCCAAAGTAAAATCGTGACGTTTAAGTCCGTAAAAAAGGATAAAAAGAAAACTTAAAATATTTTGTTCTAAAATATATGAGGGTGATGGCTTTGGTCGTATATATTCTTCGTTTTTTTCGCCAGGTGAGGTATTCGGGCGAGTGTGACGGGATATGGAGGCCAACTCGCCCGGAGCGCAAAACTAATTCCCATCGTAAAATCGTGACGTTTAAATCCGTAAAAATGTATAAGAATAAAAGTTAAATTATTTTCGCGTAACATATATGAGGTCGACGGCTTTCGTCTTATATCGTCTTCGTTCTTCCCGCCAGGTGAGGTATTGGGGCGAGAGTGAGGGGATATGGAGGCCGACTGGCCCGGAGCTGGAACTAATTCCGAAGCAAAGTCGTGACGTTTAAATCAGTATAAAAGTATAAAAATAAAAGTTAAATTATTTTCGCATAACATATATGAGGTGGATGCCTTTAGTCTTATATCGTCTTCGTTCTTCCCGCTAGGTGAGGTATTGGGGCGAGTGTTAGGGGATATGGAGGTCGACTCGTCCGGAGCTGGAACTAATTCCCAAGCAAAGTCGTGACGTTTAAATCAGTAAAAAAGTATAAAAATAAAAGTTAAATTATTTTCGCGTAACATATATGAGGTGGATGCCTTTAGTCTAATATCGTTTTCGTTATTTTCGCCAGGTGAGGTATTCGGGCGAGTGTGACGGGATATGGAGGCCGACTTGCCCGAAGCGGGAACTAATTCCCAAGTAAAATCGTGACGTTAAAATCCGTAAAAAAATATAAAAATAAAAGTTAAAATATTTTGTTGTAAAATATATGAGGGCGATGGCTTTCGTCTTATGTATTCTTCGTTTTTCCCGCCAGGTGAGGTTTTGGGGCGGGTGTGATGGGATATGGAGGCCCACTCGCCCGGAGCGGGAACTATTTCCCAAGCAAAGTCGTGACGTTTAAATCAGTAAAAAAGTATAAAAATAAAAGTTAAATTATTTTCGCGTAACATATATGAGGTGGATGCCTTTAGTCTAATATCGTTTTCGTTATTTTCGCCAGGTGAGGTATTCGGGCGAGTGTGACGGGATATTGAGGCCAACTCGCCCGGAGCGCAAAACTAATTCCCAAGTAAAATCGTGACGTTTAAATCCGTAAAAATGTATAAGAATAAAAGTTAAATTATTTTCGCGTAACATATATGACGTCGACGGCTTTCGTCTTATATCGTCTTCGTTGTTCCTGGTTGGTGAATTATTGGGGCGAGTGTGAGAAGATATGAAGGTCGACTCGCCCGGAGTGGGAACTAATTCCCAAGTAAAATGGTGACGTTTAAATCAGTAAAAAAGTATAAAAATAAAAGTTAAAATATTCTGGTGTAATATATATGAGGTCGATGGCTTTCGTCTTATATCTTCTTCGTTCTTCCCGCTAGGTGAGGTATTGGGGCGAGTGTTAGGGGATATGGAGGCCAACTCGCTCGGAGCGGAAACTAATTCCCAAGTAAAATCGTGACGTTTAAATCCGTAAAAATGTATAAGAAGAAAAGTTAAATTATTTTTGCGTAACATATATGAGGTCGACGGCTTTCGTCTTATATCGTCTTCGTTCTTCTTGCTTGGTGAATTATTGGGGCGAGTGTGAGAAGATATGAAGGTCGACTCACCCGGAGTGGGAACTAAATCCCAAGTAAAATCGTGACATTTAAATCAGGATAAAAGTGTAAAAATTAAAGTTAAAATATTTTCGAGTAAGATACATAAGGTCGATGGCTGTAGTTTTTTGTCATCTTCGTTCTTCCCGCCAGGTGAGATATTGGAGCGAGTGTGAGGGGATATGGAGGCCGACTCGCCCGGAGCGGGAACTAATTCCCAAGTAAAATCGTGACGTTTAAGTCCGTAAATAAGGATAAAAATAAAATAAAATATTTTTGTGTAAAATATATGAGGGCGATGGCTTTCGTCTTATATATTCTTCGTTATTTCCGCCATTTGAGTTATTGGGGCGAGTGTGATGGGATATGGAGGCCAACTCGCGCGGAGCGGAAACTAATTCCCAAAAAAAATCGTGACGTTTAAATCCGTAAAAATTGTATAAAAATAAAATTTAAATTATTTTCACGTAACATAGATGAGGTCGACGTCTTTTGTCTTATATGGTCTTCGTTCTTCCCGCCAGGTAAGGTAATGGGGCGGGTGTGAGGGGATAAGGAGGCCGACTCGCCCGAAACTGGAACTAATTCGCAAGTAAAATCGTGACGTTTAAATCAATAAAACGTATAAAAATAAAAGTTAAAATATTTTCGCGTAACATTTGTGAGGTCGATGGCTTTCGTCTTATATGGTCTTTGTTCTTCCCGCCAGGTGAGGTATTGGAGTCAGTGTGAGGGGATATGGAGGCCGACTCGCCCGGAGCGGAACTAATTCCCAACTAAAATCGTGATGTTTAAACCTGTTAAAAGTATAAAAATAAAAGTTAAAATATTTTCGAGTAACATAAATAAGGTCGATGGTTTAGTTTTTTATTATCTTCGTTCTTCCCGCCAGGTGACGTATGGGGGCGAGTGTGAAGGGATATGGAGGCCGACTCGCCCGGAGCGGGAACTAATTCCCAAGTAAAATCGTGACGTTTAAGTCCGTAAATAAGGATAAAAATAAAACAAAATATTTTTGTGTAAAATATATGAGGGGGATTGCTTTCGTCTTATATATTCTTCGTTCTTCCCGCCAGGTGTGGTATTGGGGCGAGTGTCATGGGATATGGAGGCCAACTCGCTCGGAGCGGAAACTAATTCCCAAGTAAAATCGTGACGTTTAAATCCGTAAAAATGTATAAGAAGAAAAGTTAAATTATTTTTGCGTAACATATATGAGGTCGACGGCTTTCGTCTTATATCGTCTTCGTTCTTCTTGCTTGGTGAATTATTGGGGCGAGTGTGAGAAGATATGAAGGTCGACTCACCCGGAGTGGGAACTAAATCCCAAGTAAAATCGTGACGTTTAAATCAGTAAAAAGTATAAAAATAAAAGTTAAAATATTTTGGTGTAACATATATGAGGTCGATGGCTTTCGTCTTATATCGTCTTCGTTCTTCCCGCCAGGTGAGGTATTGGGGCGAGTTTTACGGGATATGGAGGCGACTCGTCCGGAGCGGGAACTAATTCCCAAGTAAAATCGTGACGTTTAAATCAGTAAAGAAGTATAAAAATAAAAGTTAAATTATTTTCGCGTAACATATATGAGGTGGATGCCTTTCGTCTAATATTGTTTTCGTTATTTTCGCCAGGTGAGGTACGCGGGCTAGTCTGACGGGATATGGAGGCCGAATTGCCCGAAGCGGGAACTAATTCCCAAGTAAAATCGTGACGTTTAAATCCGTAAAAAAATATAAAAATAAAAGTTAAAATATTTTCGCGTAAAATATATAAGGTCGTTGGCTTTCGTCTTATATCGTCTTCGTTCTTCCCGCCAGGTGAGGTATTGGGGCGAGAGTGAGGGGATGTGGAGGCCGACTCTCCCGGAGCGGGAACTAATTCCCATGTAAATATGTGACGTTTTAATCTGTAAAAAGTATAAAAATAAAAGTTAAAATATTTTCGTTTAACATATATAAGGTCGATGGCTTTCGTCTTATATCGTCTTCGTTCTTCCCGACGGGTGAGGTATTGGGGAATGTGTGAGGAGATATGAAGGGCGACTCGGCCGGAGCGGGAACTAATTTCCAAGTAAAATCGTGATGCTTAAATCCGTAAAAAAGAATAAAAATAAAACTTAAAATATTTTGTTGTAATATATATTAGGGCGATGGCTTTCATCTTATATATTCTACGTTTTTTCTGCCAGGTGAGGTATTGGGGCGGGTGTGAGAAGATATGAAGGTCGACTCGCCCGGAGTGGGAATTTATTCCCAATTAAAATCGTGACATTTAAATCAGTAAAAAAGTATAAAAATAAAAGTTAAATTATTTTCGCGTAACATATATGAGGTGGATGCCTTTCCTCTAATATCGTCTTCGTTATTTCCGCCAGGTGAGCTATTCGGGCGAGTTTGACGAGATATGGAGGCCGACTTACCCGAAACGGGAACTAATTCCCAAGTAAAATCGTGACTTTTAAATCTGTAAAAAAGTATAAAAATAAAAGTTAAAATATCTTCGCTTAACATATATGAGGGCGATGGTTTTCTTCTTATATCGTCTTCGCTTTTCTTGCTTGGCGAATTATTGGGGCGATTGTGAGGAGATATGGAGGCCGACTCGGCCGGAGCGACAACTAATTTCCAATTAAAATCGTGATGCTTAAATCCGTAAAAAAGTATAAAAATAAAACTTAAAATATCTTTGTGTAAAATATATGAGGAAGTGGCTTTCTTCTTATATCTATATTCTTCGTTCTTCCCGCCATGTGAGGTATTGGGGCGAGTGTGAGAAGATATGAAGGTCGACTCACCCGGAGTGGGAACTAATTCTCAAGTAAAATCGTGACGTTTAAATCAGTAAAGAAGTATAAAAATAAAAGTTAAATTATTTTCGCGTAACATATATGAGGTCGACGGCTTTCGTCTTATATCGTCTTCGTTCTTGTTGCTTGGTGAATTATTGGGGCGAGTGTGAGAAGATATGAAGATCGACTCACCCGGAGTGGGAACTAATTACCAAGTAAAATCGTGATGTTTAAATCCGTAAATAAATCTAAAAATAAAAGTTAAAATATTTTCGCGTAACATATATAAGGTCGATGGCTTTCGTCTTATATCGTCTTCGTTCTTCCCGCCAGGTGTGGTATTGGGGCGAGAGTGAGGAGATATGGAGGCCGACTCGCCCGGAGCGGGAACTAATTCCCAAGTAAAAATGTGACGTTTAAATCTGTAAAAAGTATAAAAATAAAAGTTAAAATATCTTAGCTTAACATATATAAGGTCGATGGCTTTCGTCTTATATCGACTTCGTTCTTCCCGACAGGTGAGGTATTGAAGCGATTGTGAAGGGATATGGAGGCCGACTCGCCCAGAGCGGGAACTAATTCCCAAGAAAAATCGTGACGTTTAAATCCGTAAAAAAGTATAAAAATAAAAGTTAAAATATTTTCGCTTAACATATATGAGGTCGATTGCTTTCGTCTTATATGGTCTTTGTTCTTCATGCCAGGTGAGGTATTGGGGCCAGTGTGAGGGTATATGGAGGCCGACTCGCCTTGAGCGGGAACTAATTCCCAAGTAAAATCGTGAAGTTTAAATCCGTAAAAAAGTATAAAAATAAAAGTTAAAATATTTTTGTGTAAAATATATGAGGGCGATGGCTTTCGTCTTATATGTTCTTCGTTCTTCCCGCCAGGTGAGGTATTGGGCCGAGTGTGAAGGGGTATGGAGGCCGACTCGCCTGGAGCGGGAACTAATTCCAAGTAAAATCGTGACGTTTAAATCCGTAAAAAAGTATAAAAATAAAAGTTAAAATTTTTTCGCGTAACATATGTGAGGGCGATGGCCTTCGTCTTGTATGGCCTTCATTCTTTTCGTCAAGTGGGGTATTGGGGCGAGTGTGAGGGATATGGAGGCCGACTCGCCCGGAGCGTAAACTAATTCCCAAGTAAATTCCTGACGTTTAAGTCCGAAAAAACGTATAAAAAAATTTTAAATTATTTTCGCGTAACATTTATGAGGTCAATGACTTTCGTCTTATATGGTTTTTGTCTTCCCGCTGGTGAGGTATTGGGGAATGTGTGAGGAGATATGGAGGCCGACTCGGCCGGAGCGGGAACTAATTTCCAAGTAAAATCGTGATGCTTAAATCCGTAAAAAAGCATAAAAATAAAACTTAAAATATTTTGTTGTAAAATATATGAGGGCGATGGTTTTCGTCTTATATATTCTTCGTTTTTCCCGCCAGGTGAGGTATTGGGGCGGGTGTGATGTGATATGGAGGCCGACTCGCCCGGAGCGGGAACTATTTCCCAAGTAAAATTGTGACATTTAAGTCCGTAAAAAAGGATAAAAAGAAAACTTAAAATATTTTGTTGTAAAATATATGAGGGTGATGGCTTTGGTCTTATATATTCCTCGTTTTTTTCGCCAGGTGAGGTATTGGGGCGAGTGTGATGGGATATGGAGGCCAACTTGCCCGAAGCGCAAAACTAATTCCCAAGTAAAATCGGGACGTTTAAATCCGTAAAAATGTATAAAAATAAAAGTTAAATTATTTTCGCGTAACATATATGAGGTCCACGGCTTTCGTCTTATATGGTCTTCGTTCTTCTTGCTTGGTGAATTATTGGGGCGGGTGTGAGAAGATATGAAGGTCGACTCGCCCGGAGTGGGAACTAATTCCCAAGTAAAATCGTGACGTTCAAATCACTAAAAAATATAAAAATAAAAGTTAAAATATTTTGGTGTAACATATATGAGGTCGATGGCTTTCGTCTTATATCGTCTTCGTTTTTCCCGCTAGGTGAGGTATTGGGGCGAGTGTTAGGGGATATGGAGGTCGACTCGTCCGGAGCTGGAACTAATTCCCAAGCAAAGTCGTGACGTTTAAATCAGTAAAAAAGTATAAAAATAAAAGTTAAATTATTATCGCGTAAAATACATGAGGTGGATGCCTTTAGTTTAATATCGTTTTCGTTATTTTCGCCAGGTGAGGTATTCGGGCGAGTGTGACGGGATATGGAGGCCGACTTGCCCGGAGCGAAAACTAATTCCCAAATAAATCGTGACATTTAAATAAGGATAAAAGTATAAAAATTAAAGTTAAAATATTTTCGCGTAACATACATAAGGTCGATGGCTTCAGTTTTTTATCATCTTCGCTCTTCCCTCCAGGTGAGATATTGGGGCGAGTGTGAGGGGATATGGAGGCCGACTCGCCCTGAGCGGGAACTAATTCCCAAGTAAAATCGTGACGTTTAAGTCCGTAAATAAGGATAAAAATAAAACAAAATATTTTTGTGTAAAATATATGAGGGCGATGGCTTTCGTCTTATATATTCTTCGTTCTTCCCGCCATTGGAGTTATTGGGGCGAGTGTGATGGGATATTGAGGCCAACTCGCCCGGAGCGGAAACTAATTCCCAAAAAAAATCGTGACGTTTAAATCCGTAAAAAATGTATAAAAATAAAATTTAAATTATTTTCACGTAACATAGATGAGGTCGACGTCTTTTGTCTTATATGGTCTTCGTTCTTCCCGGCAGGTGAGGTAATGGGGAGTAGTATTGGCTGCACTTTGCCGCACTTTTTGGCCCCTGGGTCCCTGCCTCAGTACCCATGGTCCCTGGCCGGGGTCAATGACCTAGGGGTACATAGGACCACCCCCTCTAAATTTTGGCAGGGGTACCTTGGCCCGCCCCCTAAATTTTGCAGGGGTACATAGGACCACCGCCCTTAAATTTTGGAAATTGCGAAATCTAAATATTTGGTATGGTAGGGTAGGACCACAGTATGTACCTCTATCCGTATTGGGGGTCTATGTCGTTCCCTTTCATGGGTAAAAAATTGCCAAAAATTCAAATTTCGGGGTTTTTTGACCTAATTTATCCCCTTTGATGAGGTATTATTACCCTATATAGTTATATGGGCGTATACAGGGGTCCATTACCTTTCATAACATATGGGTATATTAATGCACCCCTTGAAAAATTTGGGAGGGGTACCTTGGCCCACCCCTTAAATTTTGGAAATTGCCCAATTGAAACATTGGGTGTTATAGTACAGGACCCTAATATGTACTATGATAAATTTGGGTGGTCCACCTCATTTCCTTTTAGGGGTACATAGGACCACCACCCTTAAATTTTGGAAATTGCCAAATCTAAAAATTTGGTATGGTAGCCTAGGACCATAGTATGTACCTCTATCAGTATTGGGTGTCTATGTCGTTCCCTTTCATGGGTAAAAAATTGCCAAAAATTTAAATTTCGGGGTTTTTTGACCTAATTTATCCCCTTTGATGAGGTATTATTACCCTATATAGTTATATGGGCGTATACAGGGGTCCATTACCTTTCATAACATATGGGTATATTAATGCACCCCTTGAAAAATTTGGGAGGGTACCTTGGCCCACCCCTTAAATTTTGGAAATTGACCAATTTAAACATTGGGTATTATAGTACAGGACCCTAATATGTATCATGATAAATTTGGGCGGTCCACCTCGTTCCCTTTTAGGGGTACAAAATTGCCAAAATATAAACGTAAGCAATACGTTATACCACGTGTTTGGTTTTTTGGTCGATTTTATCCCCTTTGATGAGGTGTTATTATCCTATATAGTTATATGGTCATGTATAGGGGTCCATTACCTTTCATAAGATATCGGTATATTTGTGCACTCCTTTAAAAATTTGGGAGGGGTACTTTGGCCCACCCCTTAAATTTTGGAAATTGCTCATTTTATATATTTGGTATTATAGTACCGGACCCTAACATGTATTATAATAAATTTGGGTGGTCCACCTCGTTCCCTTCTAGGGGTACAAAATTGTCAAAATATAAACGTAAGCAATACGTTGTACCACGTGTTTGTTCTTTTGGCCCAATTTATCCTCTTGGATGAGGTCCTATTACCTTATATGGTTATATGGTTATGTATAGGGGTCTATTCCCTATCATAAGACATAGGTACATTTGTGCAATCCTTTAAAAATTTTGGAGGGGTACTTTGGCCCACCCTTAAATTTTAGAAATTGCTCATTTTATATATTTGGTATTATAGTACTGGACCCTAACATGTATTATTATGATAAATTTGAGTGGTTCACCTCGTTCCCTTTCATGGGTACGAAATTGCCAAATTTTACTACAACCACGTGTTTGGTATTTTGGTTCAATTTATCCCCTTGGATGAGGTCCTATTACCTTATATGATTATATGGTTATGTATATTGGTCCATTCCCTATTATAAGACATGGGTATATTGATGCACCCCGGGAGGGGTACCTTGGCCCACCTCTTTATTTTGGAAATTGCCCAATTTAAACATTTGGTATAATAGTATAAGACCCTAATATATATTACTATAAATTTGGGTGGTCCATCTCGTTCCCTTTCATGGGTACGAAATTGCCAAATTTTAGTACAACCACGTGTTTCGTTTTGACCTAATTTATTCACTTGGATGAGGTCCTATTACCTAATATGATTATATGGTCATGTATAGGGGTCCATTTTCTATCATAAGACATAGGTACATTGATGCACCCCGGGATGGGTACCATAGCCAATCCCTTAAATTTTGGAAATTTTTCAATTTAAGCATTCGGTATCATAGTACATGCCTCAACATGTATCATGATAAATTTGGGTGGTCCACCTCGTTCCCTTTTAGGGGTACAAAATTGCCAAAAATATAAACGTAAGCAATACGTTGTATCACGTGTTTGGTTTTTGGACCAATTTCTCCCCTTTGATGAGGCTCTATTACCTTATATGGTTATATGGTCATGTATATGGGTTCATTTCCTATCATAAGACATGGGTACATTGACGCACCCTTTAAAAATTTGGGAGGGGTATCTTGACTCATCCACTCAGCTTTAGAAATTGTTTAATATAAGCATTTGGTATCATAGTACAGGACTTCAATATGTACCACTATAAATTTGGATGGTCCACATCGTTCCCTTTTCATAGGTAAAGAACTACCAAAAAATCAAATTTCGGAGGTTATTGACCCCTATTTAGCATGTTATATGGTTTATTACCTTTATATGTTTATGTGCCCTTTTAAATTTGGGAATTATCAGGTAACAAAATTCGGTAAACGTTTTCTAGGACCCATTGGTGTTCCTCTTATGGCCAAATATTCAAAATTTAAAGGTTATTGACCGGCTTTATTATTGAATAACTACAGGATTTATTACTTTTTCATAAGACACAGGTGTATTTGTGTACCAATCTTAAATTTTGGGAGGGGGTACATTT
The DNA here is from genome assembly GCF_964235325.1 of Thermobia domestica. Taxonomy (NCBI): domain Eukaryota; kingdom Metazoa; phylum Arthropoda; class Insecta; order Zygentoma; family Lepismatidae; genus Thermobia; species Thermobia domestica. Next base: position 174,241,210 of record NC_137469.1, on the reverse strand, counting down.
CTTATTGTCATATCAATAATTGGTAATTGGATAGTATCTCATTCATTGGGTAAATCATTGTCAAATATGAGTATGATCACGTGATCAGTTATTGACCTATGATGGGATTAGGAGTCCAGGACATTGGTACATTGAAACTTTGTACGATAATTTGATAATGCGTCATTGGTATTGATTATTACAGCCAAATATAAACGTAAGCAATACGATGTACCACGTGATTGACCTTGATGAGGTAGTGTACAGGGATACATGGCTAACCTTATTGAATCTTATGACTCATAGTCTTAAGGGAATACATGCTACAACACTGGCAAAGTTATTGTTGATGCAATTTGATTGGTTGATCACTATCTTTCGTGCAATCTGATTGGCTGATCACTATCTTTCGTGCAATCTGATTGGTTGCTGATTTTCAAATCTTTGCTGCATTCAGTTTTGTTTTAACATTTAAAAAGCTTTGAATTTTTTTTGTTTGAAACTTTGGTTTGAATTTTTTTTTAGTTTAAAAATTTTTGTTTCGAAATTTTTGTTTGAAAATTTTGTTTGAAACTTTTCGTTGGAAATTTTTGTTTGAAAAAAATTTTGTTTGAAAATTTTGTTTGTAATTTTTTGTTTGTAAATTTTTGTTTCAATTTTTTGTTTAAAATTTTTTCGTTTGAAATTTTTCGTTTCCAAAATTTTGTTTCAAAGATTTTTGTTTGGAAAATTTTGTTTCAAATTTTTTTTTGTTTGAAAATTTTTGTTTGAAATTTTTTTTGAAATTTTTGTTTGACATTTTTAAAAGTTTGTGCACTCATTAGTAAAGAACCGGAACTGTTTAGAACAAAAACCTCTGGCAACATTATGGTGCAATAGTACACGTCAGAACATGATAATGAAACGTCATCAGTTTTGCATCATATATAAGTATCGTTCGCGTTAGTATTCATGATAACATCATCATGGCTACTTGTCTGCAGTTTCTAAACACACGTGATGTGATGAAATCATTTACCAAGATTACTGATTTACAGCAGAATGTACCTTATAGAATCTTAGCTAGCCAAATGATCCCTACAGAGTTTGGATTAAGAATCGTAGTGAAGCTTGAAAATGATAAGAATATAATTTTACCAGCAAGATATTTACCCATGGAAGCATCAAAACAAGAAGAACTGCTGCGTTTCTAAAATACTGGATCTGTATCTTTATGCTATAAAAGACTCTTGGGTCGAAGTCATCAATTTGAATTTAGTACACAGCCGGATTCGTCAGCAATTGTGATGAAATCATGAATTCAAACATCAACACATCAGACATAGTTGTATGAATGTGGTTGCTCGGCATGACGTCAGTAACTGTGATGAAATCATGAATTCAAATGTCAGCACATTCCTTTCCAATGACGTCAGTCGTAGTTCTATAAATCAACCAATACCGTGAAATCATTTGAGCAAGTGCTTTTCAGGAGGAAAGATGTGTACTTCTAACGATAAAGAGTTCATCTTCGCAAGCTATTATCCAATAAATATATTTCAAACAAAGCATGTGATGATTGGTATCAGTGCTAGAACATTTGAACCAGTGATTCGATTGGGCAAAGCAGAACAATTTGGTGTACAACTGACCTTTGAAGAATGGCAAATATTATGTTCACGAATCGACCAAATGAACGATTATTTTCATGATGAGCTAAATGTGACCATAGTCAAATCATTAGGCTCAAATCATGAAGTGGTGATGCGTACAGTCCTCGAAGAGAAGATGGTGCTGTTACGTAAAAAGAGTACATTTCATGCCCCTCGCAACATGGTGTATCTAACGGAAACTGAATGGAACAAATTTATAAGCGTATTTCAAGGTGTTAAACATGCAGTGGAAGTGTGCAACAGAACTAGTATATTTCTGAAAAAGTACTATTTTGAAAAATGTGTTACGCATATTGTACAACATGTATCTAGATATTGTGATGGTTGTCAACATCGTTCGTGGGTGCATACCTGTATTGATAAACAGTTTATTTGTGATCAAATGGACATTGAGTTTCCACCAATTGATATTGCATTAGACCTTAAAAGACTTCAATTGGAATTAAAATTATATGCTAAAGACAAACTAGTGCAAGAAGTTCAAAATACATTGTATCGACAATATCCAGAACCACTATCTGGTATGGATGTATGTGGAGTGTAATAAAATGATCCATTTCAATGATTTGTGTTTTTTCATTTCAAGTACAACCCCATGTTCTGACGTGTACTATTGCATCATGAAAAAAAAAATGTTGACAAAGGTTTTTGTTCTAAACAGTTCCGGTTCTTTACTAATGAGTGCACAAACTTTTAAAAGTGTCAACCCAAACTTTGAAACAAAAATTTCAAAACAAAAATTTCGAACAAAAAATTTTAAACAAAAAAAAAAATTTGGAAACGAAAAATTTTCAAACAAAAACTTTTAAACAAAAAATTTTCCAACTAAATTTTGCAACAAAAAATTTCAAACAAAAAATTTCAAACAAAAAATTTTGAAACAAAAATTTCAAACAAAAAATTTCAAACAAAATTTTCAAACAAAATTTTTTTCAAACAAAAACTTTCAAAGAAAAATTTTACGTTTCACGGTTAACCGTCAAACGTTATCCGGTTTTTAACTATTCGATTACCAAATAAACGGTTTTCATCATATTTATCAGTGAGTGCAAAATGTTGAACGAAACCAAGATTTTTAAATGTTAAACAAAACATAAAACTGAATGCAGCAAAGATTTGAAAATCAGCAACCAATCAGATTGCACGAAAGATAGTGATCAGCCAATCAGATTGCACGAAAGATAGTGATCAGCCAATCAGATTGCACGAAAGATAGTGATCAACCAATCAAATTGCATCAACAATAACTTTGCCAGTGTTGTAGCATGTATTCCCTTAAGACTGTGAGTCATAAGATTCAATAAGGTTAGCCATGTATCCCTGTACACTACCTCATCAAGGTCAATCACGTGGTACATCGTATTGCTTACGTTTATATTTGGCTGTAATAATCAATACCAATGACGCATTATCAAATTATCGTACAAAGTTTCAATGTACCAATGTCCTGGACTCCTAATCCCATCATAGGTCAATAACTGATCACGTGATCATACTCATATTTGACAATGATTTACCCAATGAATGAGATACTATCCAATTACCAATTATTGATATGACAATAAGAAATGTACCCCCTCCCAAAATTTAAGATTGGTACACAAATACACCTGTGTCTTATGAAAAAGTAATAAATCCTGTAGTTATTCAATAATAAAGCCGGTCAATAACCTTTAAATTTTGAATATTTGGCCATAAGAGGAACACCAATGGGTCCTAGAAAACGTTTACCGAATTTTGTTACCTGATAATTCCCAAATTTAAAAGGGCACATAAACATATAAAGGTAATAAACCATATAACATGCTAAATAGGGGTCAATAACCTCCGAAATTTGATTTTTTGGTAGTTCTTTACCTATGAAAAGGGAACGATGTGGACCATCCAAATTTATAGTGGTACATATTGAAGTCCTGTACTATGATACCAAATGCTTATATTAAACAATTTCTAAAGCTGAGTGGATGAGTCAAGATACCCCTCCCAAATTTTTAAAGGGTGCGTCAATGTACCCATGTCTTATGATAGGAAATGAACCCATATACATGACCATATAACCATATAAGGTAATAGAGCCTCATCAAAGGGGAGAAATTGGTCCAAAAACCAAACACGTGATACAACGTATTGCTTACGTTTATATTTTTGGCAATTTTGTACCCCTAAAAGGGAACGAGGTGGACCACCCAAATTTATCATGATACATGTTGAGGCATGTACTATGATACCGAATGCTTAAATTGAAAAATTTCCAAAATTTAAGGGATTGGCTATGGTACCCATCCCGGGGTGCATCAATGTACCTATGTCTTATGATAGAAAATGGACCCCTATACATGACCATATAATCATATTAGGTAATAGGACCTCATCCAAGTGAATAAATTAGGTCAAAACGAAACACGTGGTTGTACTAAAATTTGGCAATTTCGTACCCATGAAAGGGAACGAGATGGACCACCCAAATTTATAGTAATATATATTAGGGTCTTATACTATTATACCAAATGTTTAAATTGGGCAATTTCCAAAATAAAGAGGTGGGCCAAGGTACCCCTCCCGGGGTGCATCAATATACCCATGTCTTATAATAGGGAATGGACCAATATACATAACCATATAATCATATAAGGTAATAGGACCTCATCCAAGGGGATAAATTGAACCAAAATACCAAACACGTGGTTGTAGTAAAATTTGGCAATTTCGTACCCATGAAAGGGAACGAGGTGAACCACTCAAATTTATCATAATAATACATGTTAGGGTCCAGTACTATAATCTATTATATAAAAGAGAACGTACAAAATCCTTTGTTCCCTCATCACGCTAATACGGCTGAACCAATTTCTTTTATTTTTGGGGGGTTATTAGGATTTGGACCCTAGATGGTTTTTATCATATCACTTTAATTTTTAATTACCAGTGTCTTGAGATAATTGACCATCAAGTGATAATTGACCTTTGTTAGTTCATCATAGGTAAAAATAAACGTATTTATATGCAACCCGCATGACCCTGTAACTCGGCGGGTTAACATAAATGACAGGCGATATACAGCGGAAAATAGCTTGAATCTTCTGTTTAAAATTTTTTAAAAGATTTGCTTATTTTTACAGACACTTTTACAATATGCCAGCACCGGGATGACCGCAGCGAAGCGGGGCGGGTTAACATAAATGACAGGCGATATAATGTTAAGATTTACTGCAATCTTCTATGGTTTTTATCATATCACTTGAAAGCGAAAAAGTAAAAATTATCTAAGTAACAAAGTTTATTGCGTTCCGGGGTGACCGCAGCGAAGCGGGGTGAACGCTGCTAGTACCAAATATATAAAATGAGCAATTTCTAAAATTTAAGGGTGGGCCAAAGTACCCCTCCAAAATTTTTAAAGGATTGCACAAATGTACCTATGTCTTATGATAGGGAATAGACCCCTATACATAACCATATAACCATATAAGGTAATAGGACCTCATCCAAGAGGATAAATTGGGCCAAAAGAACAAACACGTGGTACAACGTATTGCTTACGTTTATATTTTGACAATTTTGTACCCCTAGAAGGGAACGAGGTGGACCACCCAAATTTATTATAATACATGTTAGGGTCCGGTACTATAATACCAAATATATAAAATGAGCAATTTCCAAAATTTAAGGGGTGGGCCAAAGTACCCCTCCCAAATTTTTAAAGGAGTGCACAAATATACCGATATCTTATGAAAGGTAATGGACCCCTATACATGACCATATAACTATATAGGATAATAACACCTCATCAAAGGGGATAAAATCGACCAAAAAACCAAACACGTGGTATAACGTATTGCTTACGTTTATATTTTGGCAATTTTGTACCCCTAAAAGGGAACGAGGTGGACCGCCCAAATTTATCATGATACATATTAGGGTCCTGTACTATAATACCCAATGTTTAAATTGGTCAATTTCCAAAATTTAAGGGGTGGGCCAAGGTACCCTCCCAAATTTTTCAAGGGGTGCATTAATATACCCATATGTTATGAAAGGTAATGGACCCCTGTATACGCCCATATAACTATATAGGGTAATAATACCTCATCAAAAGGGATAAATTAGGTCAAAAAACCCCGAAATTTGAATTTTTGGCAATTTTTTACCCATGAAAGGGAACGACATAGACCCCCAATACGGATAGAGGTACATACTGTGGTCCTACCCTACCATACCAAATTTTTAGATTTCGCAATTTCCAAAATTTAAGGGGGGTGGTCCTATGTACCCCTGCCAAAATTTAGGGGGCGGGCCAAGGTACCCCTGCCAAAATTTAGAGGGGGTGGTCCTATGTACCCCTAGGTCATTGACCCCGGCCAGGGACCATGGGTCCTGAGGCAGGGACCCAGGGGCCAAAAAGTGCGGCAAAGTGCAGCCAATACTACTTGGGGCGGGTGTGAGGGGATAAGGAGGCCGACTCGCCCGGAACGGGAACTAATTATCAAGTAAAATCGTGACGTTTAAATCCATAAAACGTATAAAAATAAAAGTTAAAATATTTTCGCGTAACATTTGTGAGGTCGATGGCTTTCGTCTTATATGGTCTTTGTTCTTCCCGCCAGGTGAGGTATTGGAGTCAGTGTGAGGAAATATGGAGGGCGACTCGCCCGGAGCGGAAACTAATTCCCAAGTAAAATCGTGATGTTTAAACCTGTTAAAAGTATAAAAATAAAAGTTAAAATATTTTCGAGTAACATAAATAAGGTAGATGGTTTAGTTTTTTATTATCTTCGTTTTTCCCGCCAGGTGAGGTATGGGGGCGAGTGTGAAGGGATATGGAGGCCGACTCGCCCGGAGCGGGAACTAATTCCCAAGTAAAATCGTGACGTTTAGGTCCGTAAATAAGGATAAAAATAAAACAAAATATTTTTGTGTAAAATATATGAGGGTGATTGCTTTCGTCTTATATATCCTTCGTTCTTCCCGCCAGGTGAGGTATTGGGGCGAGTGTCATGGGATACGTAGTAAAATCGTGACGTTTAAATCCGTAAAAATTAATAAGAAGAAAAGTTAAATTATTTTCGCGTAACATATATGAGGTCGACGGCTTTCCTCTTATATCGTCTTCGTTCTTCTTGCTTGGTGAATTATTGGGGCGAGTGTGAGAAGATATGAAGGTCGACTCACCCGGAGTGGGAACTAAATCCCAAGTAAAATCGTGACGTTTAAATCAGTAAAAAGTATAAAAATAAAAGTTAAAATATTTTGGTGTAACATATATGAGGTCGATGGCTTTCGTCTTATATCGTCTTCTTTCTTCCCGCCAGGTGAGGTATTGGGGCGAGTTTTACGGAATATGGAGGTCGAATCGTCCGGAGCGGGAACTAATTCCCAAGTAAAATCGTGACGTTTAAATCAGTAAAAAAGTATAAAAATAAAATTTAAATTATTTTCGCGTAACATATATGAGGTGGATGCCTTTCTTCTAATATCGTTTTCGTTATTTTCGCCAGGGGAGGTACGCGGGCGAGTCTGACGGGATATGGAGGCCGACTTGCCCGAAGCGGGAACTAATTCCCAAGTAAAATCGTGACGTTTAAATCCGTAAAAAAAATATAAAAATAAAAGTTAAAATATTTTCGCGTAACATATATAAGGTCGTTGGCTTTCGTCTTATATCGTCTTCGTTCTTCCCGCCAGGTGAGGTATCTGGGCGAGAGTGAGGGGATATGGAGGCCGACTCTCCCGGAGCGGGAACTAATTCCCAAGTAAATATGTGACGTTTTAATCTGTAAAAAGTATAAAAATAAAAGTTAAAATATCTTCGCTTAACATATATAAGGTAGATGGCTTTCGTCTTATATCGTCTTCGTTCTCCCCGACGGGTGAGGTATTGGAGCGATTGTGAAGGGATATGGAGGCCGACTCGCCCAGAGCGGGAACTAATTCCCAAGAAAAATCGTGACGTTTAAATCCGTAAAAAAGTGTAAAAATAAAAGTTAAAATATTTTCGCTTAACATATATGAGGTCGATTGCTTTCGTCTTATATCGTCTTCGTTCTTCCCGACGTGTGAGGTATTGGAGCGATTTTGAAGGGATATGGAGGCCGACTCGCCCGCAGCGGGAACTAATTCCCAAGTGAAATCGTGACGTTTAAATCCGTAAAAAAGTATAAAAATAAAAGTTAAAATATTTTTGTGTAAAATATATGAGGGCGATGGCTTTCGTCTTATATGTTCTTCGTTCTTCCCGCCAGGTGATGTATTGGGCGAGTTTGAAGGGATATGGAGGTCGACTCGCCTGGAGCGGGAACTAATTCCAAGTCAAATCGTGATGTTTAAATCCGTAAAAAAGTATAAAAATAAAAGTTAAAATTTTTTCACGTAACATATATGAGGGCGATGGCCTTCGTCTTGTATGGTCTTCGTTCTTTTCGTCAGATGGGGTACTGGGGCGAGTGTGAGGGGATATGGAGGCCGACTCGCCCGGAGCGTAAACTAATTCCCAAGTAAATTCCTGACGTTTAAATCCGAAAAAACGTATAAAAATAAAATTTAAATTATTTTCGCGTAACATTTATGAGGTCGATGGCTTTCGTCTTACATATTCTACGTTTTTTCCTGCCAGGTGAGGTATTGGGGCTTGTGTGAGGGGATATGGAGTCCGACTCGCCCGGAGCGGGAACTATTTCCCAAGTAAAATCGTGACGTTTAAGTCCGTAAAAATGTATAAAAATAAAAGTTAAATTATTTTCACGTAACATATATGAGGTCGACGGCTTTCGTCTTATATCGTCTTCGTTCTTCTTGCTTGGCGAATTATTGGGGCGAGTGTGAGAAGATATGAAGGTCGACTCCCCCGGAATGGGAACTTATTCCCAATTAAAATCGTGACGTTTAAATCAGTAAAAAAGTATAAAAATAAAAGTTAAATTATTTTCGCGTAATATATATGAGGTGGATGCCTTTCCTCTAATATCGTCTTCGTTATTTCCGCCAGGTGAGCTATTCGGGCGAGTGTGACGAGATATGGAGGCCGACTTACTCGAAGCGGCAACTAATTCCCAAGTAAAATCCTGACTTTTAAATTCGTATAAAAATACAAAAATAAAAGTTAAAATAATTTCGCGTAACATATATGTGGTCGATGACCTTCGTCTTATTTCGTCGTCGTTCTTCCCGCCAAGTGAGATATTGTGGCGATGTGAGAGAATATGGAGGCCGATTCGCCCGGAGCGGGAACTAAATTCCAAGTAAAATCGTGAGGTTTAAATCTGTAAAAAGTATAAAAATAAAAGTTAAAATATTTTCGCGTAACATATATGAGGGCGATGGCCTTCTTCTTATATCGTCTTCGTTCTTGTTGCTTGGCGAATAATTGGGCCGATTGTGAGGAGATATGGAGGCCGACTCGGCCGGAGCGGGAACTAATTTCCAAGTAAAATCGTGATGCTTAAATCCGTAAAAAAGCATAAAAATAAAACTTAAAATATTTTTGTGTAAAATATATGAGGAAGTGGCTTTCATCTTATATATTCTTCGTTCTTCCCGCCATGTGAGGTATTGGAGCGAGTGTGAAGGAATATGGAGGCCGACTCGCCTGGAGCGGGAACAAATTCCAAAGTAAAATCGTGACGTTTAAATCCGTAAAAAAGTATAAAAATAAAAGTTAAAATATTTTCGCGTAACATATATGAGGGCGATGTCCTTCTTCTTATATCGTCTTCGTTCTTCTTGCTTGGCGAATTATTGGGCGAGTGTGAGAAGATATGAAGGTCGACTCGCCCGGAGCGGGAACTAATTCCCAAGTAAAATCGTGACGTTTAAATCAGTAAAAAAGTATAAAAATAAAAGTTAAATTATTTTCGCGTAACATATGAGGTGGATGCCTTTCTTCTAATATCGTCATCGTTATTTCCGCCAGGTGAGGTATTGAAGCGAGTGTGACGGGATGTGGAGGCCGACTTGCCCGAAGCGGGAACAAATTCCCAAGTAAAATCGTGACGTTTAAATCCGTATAAAGATAAATATAAAAGTTAAAATAATTTCGCGTAACATATATGTGGTCGATGGCCTTCGTCTTATATCGTCTTCGTTCTTCGCGCCAGGTGAGGTATTGGGGCGAGTGTGAAGGGATATGGAGGCCGACTCGCCCGGAGCGGGAATTAATTCCCAAGTAAAATCGTGACGTTTAAATCCGTAAAAAAGTATAAAAATAAAAGTTAAGTTATTTTCCCGTAACATATATGAGGGCGATGGCCTTCGTCTTGTATGGTCTTCGTTCTTTTCGTCAGGTGGGGTATTGGGGCGAGTGTGAGGGGATATGGAGGCCGACTCGCCCCCAGCGGGAACTAATTCCCGAGTAAAATCGTGATGTTTAAACCCGTTAAGAGTATAAAAATAAAAGTTAAAATATTTTTGTTTAATATATATGAGGGCGATGGCTTTCGTCTTATATATTCTTCGTTCTTCCCGCCAGGTAAGGTATTGGGGCGAGTGTGAGGGGATATGAAGTCCGACTCGCCCGGAGCGGAAACTATTTCCCAAGTAAAATCGTGACGTTTAAATCCGTAAAAATGTATAAAAATAAAAGTTAAATTATTTTCGCGTAATATATATGTGGTCGATGGCTTTCGTCTTTTATGGTCTTTGTTCTTCCCGCCAGGTGAAGTATTGGGGCGAGTGTGAGCGTTTATGGAGGCCGACTCCCCAGGGGCGGGAACTAATTCCCAACTAAGATTGTGATGTTTAAAATATAAAAATAAAACTTGAAATATTTTTTTGTAAAATATATGAGGTCGATGGCTTTCTTCTTATATTGTCTTCCTTCTTCCCGCCAGGTGAGGTATTGGGGCGAGTGTGATGGGATATGGAGGCCGACTCGACCTTAGCGGGAACTAATTCCCAAGGAAAATCGTGACGTTTAAATCCGTAATAAAGTATAAAAATAAAAGTTAAAATATTTTCGCTTAACATATATGAGGGCGATGGACTTCGTCTTGTATGGTCTTCGTTCTTATCGTCAGGTTGGGTATTGGGGCGAATGTGAGGGGATATGGAAGCCGACTCGTCCGGAGCGGGAACTAATTCCCAATTGAATTCGTGACGTATAAATCCGTAAAAAGGTATAAAAATAAAAGTTAAAATATTTTCGCTTAATATATGTAAGGTCGAAAGCTTCGTCTTATATCGTCTTCGTTCTTCCCGCCAGGTGAGGTTTTGAGGCGAGTGTGAGGGGATATGAAGGCGGACTTGCCCGGAGCGGGAATTAATTCCCAAGTAAAATCGCGACGTTTAAATCCGGAAAAATGTATAAAAACAACTAACTAACTCACTAACTAACTCTATGGCCTATGGAACCCGGAGGTTCAGTGCCGCGTTCACAAAAGCTTTCCACTGACTTCTATCCTTAGGTAATTGCATCCAGTTTCTACTTTGCATTCCTATCTCTGCTAGATCCATGTTAATATTGTCCTCAGTAGGGGATACATGTATGTTTTAGGACGCTTTTCCCCCTCCACCCCCTAACTACCCCAAAAAATTATGAAGCCACCCCTGACTATTGTACTTTAACACAGAAGGATACCCCAAAGTGAGATTGAATATGCTTTTATGACACTTAAAATCATAAAAACTTACATCTAAAACTTATAACTAAAACTACACTACATATAATTACTTCTACTCCTCTTCTATCTTATAATGTCCCCAAGCTAGCGTATTTACACCATCTCGTAGTATATATCTTTTATAGTCTGAGGAATCTAGTGCCAGCTTATGAACGGTTATGCTATATATATCGTGCTTATAACTTCTAATGAGGTTTATGTCTTTATACGTTTTAACATTTTTAAATAAGCTTTCTTTATAATCATCAAATTGCAACTCCTTGGCAACTACACATTTAGTTACTCCTTTTGCTTTTTTCTCTTCTTTATTTTCTACTTTATAAGCATACATCTTTGATCTCAATCCAATAAACTATGTCATTATCTTACCTTTATTTTCATCTTTCATCTTACCTATTACTTTTTTGTTTATTAGTGGTAGTCCATATATGTTATTTTCCTTGTATTCACTCGTGTCAAACTGGTCAACTATTTCTGCTATATCTTTGTAAAAGTCTTCAGTCTCAATCTCATATATAAAGCTATCAGTATCCATATAACATAAATCTATATTGTTTCCATATTTCGGCTTCATCGTGTTATAGTGAACATCATACATTAATAGCTTCGATAGTTCTAACACACTCATACCAACATATATTGGCTTATTAAATGTTAATCGCTCTTTTTTCATATGTATAGCACACAAGTTCTCACTAAATATTGTTCTGTAATCAAAGTTAGGTTTAGCAATTAATGCTTCTACCCTCTTAGGATCACATTCTAATTGTATGGGCTGTCTTTTTCGAATATTTTCCATAGTCTTTCCAAATACCGAGTTATTCATGAGCTTATAAAAATCTTCTTCAAATTTGTTTTTAGCTTGCGTCCTCATCTCTGTATTTAAATCAATGTATTTCTTTAGCCAGTTTGATTGTTTAAGCTCTAATACCCTATGCACTTTCTTCAATCTCATTCCAAGTGACATATAAAGTTTTAAGTTTCTATAGTGAATTGCATATCTTTCCTTATTGTAAAGCGTTGTTAATAATTTCGATTGTTTTGAGCCGGGTGGACACATGTTCTCTGGAGCTAATGGTAAATCAGAATGCTTGTTATGTAAATGCTTTGGATATTCTAAATCTACTTCTAATATGTAACCAGTTTCTGAGTCATCCGGAATGTTCTTTATATCTATGTAAGGTTTAACCCACTTAAAATCTTTATAAGGCATGTATTGACTCATAGCCCATCCATATAAGTTGTTTGCGTCTAGATATGCTAGGTATGTTGAACACTCATCTTTATTATAATCTTGCATATATTTGTTGTTAGCTTTTACATATCTTTTACTGCATTGTGAGATTCCTCCTCGTATACCCTTTTCTAACATTAGTATTTTATCATAATCAGTCAACATTTCTAAGTTAATTTTAGTCATCTTTAACATTGCGTCCCACGATAGGCCTGGTGCTGTATAATACCAAGCAGGATCTAATCCATATGCCTTTAAACACACATCTCTAAAGTTTTCAAATATATCTGTTAATTGAAGGACATCTGTTTTGTTATAATGTTCAGTTAAGTCCTCCAATAACTCTAGATTGAATTCTTTACAAACTCGTACATGAAGCTTATGACGTTCAGGACTCATTTTTTCTCCTGTTAATCTGTTTGTAAATTTGTCTGGAGATAATGGAACAGGTTCTTTCAATTTTTCAAATGAATCAACATAATCAAATGGATAATCACCTTTAGTATTAACTAGGTCAAGTTTATCAATCGGGAAAAACTTTAATGTTTCTCGAAATTGTTCTGGCTTTAAATTCTTTGTTAACTCTGCTAAACTCTTTGGCATAAATCTAAATGAATCAACAAATCTTAAATTTATTCCATCTTTTTCTGATTCTGCTTTTACATATTTTTCATATGTTATGTACCTTTCTTCATTGTTTGCAATCAGTTTAATTTTCTGTGTATCATAAGCTAACTCCTTAATAAACAAATGTGTATCATAGCCAGTTAAGTTGTGAAGAAATACAGGAACAAAGTTGGGATTTTTATAGTTTAAATTGCAATAACTATGAGCTGCACCTCTAAACTTTCCAGTTAAATGATCATGATCTCTTACTTTTGCTTTATTTTTATTTATCTTATACAAACATTTTTTTAAGTCATGCTTCCATTCTTCTATTTTTTCACTCATATCATCTTTATCCTTGTAGAACTGTATTTTCTTCTTCAGTATATTTATTTTTTTCTCAACAGCTGGTGGTAAGTCATTCAAGTTTTTTTTCACATATATGACAAGTATCCGAACTGTTATAAACTTCTATTTCCTCCTCACTAAGCGGGATCATATCAACTACCCTTTTATATATTTCCATAATTTCTATTGCTTCTTTTTGTAACATTTCAATAAATACTTTCGCAGCATCTGGACCTATATAACTAACAGGGGCTTTGTAGTCTCCATTTGAATATTTGACATAGTAACAAAAACTCATTGGTTTATGCTTTTGATATTTTACTGTTTTACTACAATTATTCTCTATTTTTAACTTACATAAGATACATTCAAAGTCAGCAATTATCGTAAATGGAACTCTTAATGATCGATTATAGTTTTGAAACTTTATTTGATTGTCGTATGGTTTTGGAAGTTCTATTCTAACAGCCTCATGCTCTTTACAATCTAATTCATGGTTTTGCAACTGCTTCTCATTTCGAAAGTGTCTTGTTAAACATCTATCACAAAAGTATAACTTTTCAGTATGTTTTGTCACTTGACTTCTTATTAATCGTGATAAGTCTTTTATCCAACAAAAATGGCTGTTTTTTTCATGTTTTACATATAATAAATTGATATGAGTTTCCTGCTTATTTTTTGTGATTTGAAGTGGATATACATTATAGTTTTTGTCATAGCTGTAAACATTGATAGAAATATTACTTCTTCTTTCAAATTTTGGAATATCTTTTAATTGTACAGGAAATTCAATGTTATCACAATACTTCTTTTGCAACTCATTAACAGGCTGTTTATAGTATGAAGGTCTTTCAGGATGTATTTCAACAGGTTTTAAGTAACTTGCAATAGAATATAAGAAACATTTATTGTCTTTATTTTTAACATTAATCACTGCTTTCTTATCTTTAATCTGCTTTGGAAGTTCAATATAGGAAGAAGCTCTTAATGGTATATACTTATTTAATCTGATTTCTAGGTGTTTAATTTGATGTAACGTCCATCCTGATCCTCGGCCTTGAAATTCTTCCATTTCTCTACGAAGTTTTTGTTTGGCATAAGATATATATTCACTTAAGTCAGTTGATTCTAATATTCTCTCGTTTGATGTTTTGAAATTGCGTTCTTGTATTTCTTTATCTTTTATATAATCACAAATGAGAACAAGGTTTACTTTAACTGGATGAAATTTTAATTCCTCTTTCATTTTGTTAATAGCAACTCTTCCACTTGTATCTAAAAATTTTATTGGATCTTTATATCCTCCTGTGTTTTCAACTTTAACGGTTTGTAAGCGCTTCTTGAATGCTGTTTCTTCTAATTCTACTTTTATAGGTATACGTGCTGGTTTCGGTTTTTCAAATACTTCTTGTTTAAATGGGAATATATCTCTAATCTGCCTTCTGCTTTGTTCATCATCATATTGTTTAAGAAGGTCTATCAGTTCTGCTTTTCTTAATCGGGAATATCTTTTGATTCCCTTTTCTTTACATTGTCGCCTTAACTCTACTACAGTAAATCTATTATAATAACTCATCTTATTTAATATATAGAAAATCTTTATACTCTTCAATTGTTACCTACACCAAAATTTTTTACTTCATTTTCGTCCATTTTTTTAACACATCGTTCAAACATCTGCATGTGTCTACATATGTTTAAACTGCGTGTTAGTCTAAAACTTTCATGGGAATAACCCATCAAAGTTACATATACACATATTAAAATTAAATCATTTTTGTAAACTTACTCATCATCATCATCATCATCATAATCATCACTACCATATTTATATTCATCATCACTACTCAAATCAGATGTTTTTTGTTGCATTATTAATAATTCTTTTTCCTTTAACAGTATTTGCTTCTCTAGTAGTGTTGCTAAAAGTTTAAGATCTTCATGAATTAGTTTAAGTCTATCATGTAATAAATCAAATTCTTTCTCCATATTTATTATATACAAAACCAACAAAAATGAAGTAAATTTAAAAATCTAAGAATAAAAAACAAACATGACTAGTGCTAAGGAAATATTATCTTACAAACCTATATTTGATTGTGTATGTAAATATTTAGATATTGGTGGTTATAATGATGAAGACAAAATAAATTTTAGCATCTCCATAGGTATGTTAGATCATTTGTTCAAGAAAGCCAATAAAGAAAACAACTCATTTCTTATACAAAACATTCTCTATACAAACGTTATGGACTTGTCTGATGAGATATTAGATTCACTAACTAATGAACAATGGTTATCTATAGGTTATGATGATTATGAGGAGGAATATAACTATGATCACATTACAGAAGATTTCATACGCAAATATCAGGAGAAAGTTAATTTGATTGAAATATGTTTATGGAAAAAGTTATCGGAAGAGTTTATAAGAGAATTTGCAGATAAAGTTGATTGGGAGATTATTTCAGGAAGCCAAGACTTATCAGAAGACTTTATAAGAGAATTTGCAGATAGAGTTGATTGGAAAGAAGTATCGTATAACCAAAAGCTATCTGAAGAATTTATTAATGAGTTTATAGATAAAGTTGATTTTGATGCTATATCTTATGGAAGCAAACTCTCTGAAGCCTTTATACGAAAACATGCAGATAAAGTTTCTTGGGGACGCTTATCTGGAACTCAACAATTATCAGAAAACCTTATAAGAGATTACGCTGACAAAGTAGATTGGGAAATAATTTCATTGTTTCAAGATTTAACAGAAGGATTTATTGCAGAGTTCAAAGACAGAGTTCATTGGCATAACATTTCAATTTTTCAACACCTCTCTGTAGAGTTTATATATTTATTTAGACATTATGTAGATTGGAGAGTTATAATAAGAAAATACCGTAATAATCCTGATTTAGGTGGTATATTGAATTTAGCATTCGATGTTACAGCAGATGGTTTGTTTAATGTTTAACTAATTACATTTTATGACTATTATATCATAAAAGTCATAACCTTAATTATCTAATATTAACCTTAATTATCTTTTATGATTATTAAATCATAAAAGTTGTAACGTTAATTATTTAATATTAACCTTAATTATCAGATAATAACCTATCATATAAACAATCAATTTCTTTAATCAATACTTCTTCTGATAGGGGTGTCCAAAACTCATTACCCTTACCTTTACGAATATCTAGTTCTTGCTGCATTAGATTGAATAGCTTAATACTGTTAGGATCTCTAAACTTTTCATATATTATAACATGATTCGGATATTTTTCTTCTGCTTCATTAAGAGGCTTATATAGGCTTCTCTTTTGACATCTGATAGCATAATAAGGGAAAGGATCATTAGATTTGTTTTTCTTATATATGATTAGACAATTATCTTTTGAAACATCGTCTGTATATGGCGCTGCGATTGTTTTAAGATGATTTATTTCTTTTTCTTGTTTCTCATTGTTTATACTTAATTCATTCATTTGTTGTTCTATTTCTTGTAGTCTTGTTTGAAGTTGATCATTGTTAGTAAGGTATAGCTGTTGAAAGTTTTTAATGAAGTAGTTAATAATGATTTGATTACATTTAAGATAAAACTCTGGAGATAACCATCGTGATATATCTAGAATCAATTCTTTACAAACATACGTTCCTCTTATTTCATTCCATATTTCTCCTTTACCACCTGCTACTTTTTTAATAATTTCCACAGTCGGATTACCGACCCTGGAAATATATGTTATGAGTTCTTTCGATTCTTTATTTTCTAACCAATGTTTAAATTCTTTTCCACCATCTTTACACAGTTTAGTAGCATTGAAGTATCCTGTACTCTTATCTATAATCAATTTAAAATCACCAAAAATACCATACCAATAATTGTTCTTAATCTGTTCATAGCAAATATCATTTAAACTATACGAATTATCCATAGTACTCATATTTATTATATAGAAAATGTTGATTTTTAGCCTTTTATGGAATAATAACCATAAAAGACAACCATTTATATTTACACTACAACATTACTTTTATCTATCCAGCTATTGTGCGAATCATCAAAACCTAACCACTTAACGTACACTTTATCACCTTTCTTTCTTAACACCTTTTCCACCAAGTATTCATCTGTATGTTTCGTCTTTAATAGTTCTGGTTCGTAAAATCTACCTTGCACATCCTCTTCTTCTAAATCTTTAATTCTATATGTAGGTGGATTAGATGGAATAACTTCACTAATAACAAATACTTCTGTTGACCAATTAGGTGTATATCCTTTCTCAAATAACCCTTTCGATTTACTTATACGAACATGATCACCTAATTTGTATTTGGGTTTAACACGCCTATATTCTTTTTGATACACTTTCTCCAATATTGTTTGCTCATTTTTCTTATTAACTTCTATAGGTTTTAAACCAATTGTTCTATGTACTCTATTATTATACTCACTAACGAATGTTGGTAATATCTCTATCCATTTATAATTTCCTTGTGTTGTGAACCTTTTCCACATGTTTTGTTTAAGTGTTCTATTAAATCTCTCAACAACAGAAGCTTTCTTACCACTATAGGTTGAGTAATGATTAATCTGATTTTCCTCCATCAACTTCTTAAACTCTTTATTGTAAAACTCTTTACCTTGATCTGTTTGTAAGTTACTAGGTTTTCTCGTTCTTAATATGGATTCGAATGCTTCTGTAACATTCTTCCCACTCTTATCTTTAACAGGAACAGCAAACGCATATTTCGAGAACACATCTATAATCGTTAGCAAATACTTATAACCTTTATTTAATTTGGAAACACCTTTTAATATTCCACTATCCATTTCAACAAGATCAGCTTGCCAAAGATCATCGATACCTTTTATAACTACATTTAAGTTTTTTTTAGATGGTTTGTGAATTTCTTCTATAATGTCTTCTCTAACACCTTTACCTTCTTCTAGTCAATCGGGCTTTTTAACGAATTGAGTTTTAGTAACACCACATACAGAACAAATACCTTTCTTTAGATATCTTCCATTCTTTGTTTGTTCTATTCTAATGGTATCTTTCTCCGTATCTGTCAATTTCTTACACTTAACACAATACATCATCATTATTTATTGTATAGAAAATCATTAAAGTTCTCTTTCTATGTACATTACAACAAACAATAATTGTCCTTCTTCCATAGCTGAATTCTTATCTGCTTGAAACGTAATTATATCACCCTTCTTAACGTCTAAAGGAAAAGTTTCAACTAAAGTGCTGTTTAAAAATATATCTAGAAAGTATTTATCCAAACTTAATTCCATGTGCATTATTTTTCCATTATAGAGAAATTTGTAACCATTAGAAAGATTGAATATTCTAAAGATTGGGTCTTTAACATTCTTAGTTCTCAATCGACATAATAGAGGTATGGTTTCTTTCTGCATAATCAATTTAGTAGTATCCATTCTAACCTTTTGAAAATCTATCTTCTTTATGTATGTGTCTTGTAACGTTTCTAATGCATCTTCAAATCGTTTTCTATCGTTCTCTAATTGAGCTTCTATTAACCTAAGTTGACTTACGCTAACAACATCATTTAAATTCTCCAACAATTTTAATTTTTCTTCACTAATATCAACATCACCTTTTCTATCTTTAACATTACCAAATATATCCATACTCATTTATTATACAGAAAATGTCCATCCTAATTTTTCAAAACATTTCTTTAACATCTCTATTTGTTTAGATGAGTGTTTAAAATCAATATCAACATGAACATCGTGCTTTTTTAACAAATAGTACAATACACATTTTAAGTTAATAAACAATACTCTTTTCGGATACAGTTCTTTAAAGGTTTTGTATAAGTTTTCGAAGTCGTCTATAAGTGTTTCTTCCATATGTCGTAAGTTTAATGGTTTTTGATCGGTAAGGTGATGATGTATTAAATAAACATCATCATAATATTTTGTGTATTTGTTTTTCTTTAGTACTTCTAGAACATCTTTTGTTGATATTAAATGTTTTGATATATTTCTAAATTCATCATTTAACACCTTGAACACATCTTCAGGAATAATTCTATACTGTAAAGCTTGTAAACGAGATAACTGTAACTTAAATCTTTTTATAGTATCATACCATGGTTTTCTTACGCAAGCTCTCATTCCTTCACAAGTACTGTAAACAAAACCATTCGCTACAGAACAATTATCACAAATATATGTACCCCTACCTTTTGTTAATGACTTACAACCACAATTATTACATTTTAATGGTCTAGAGCTATAATTTGACAACAACTCCTTTAAGGTAATTATTGGATATAACTTTACCAACTCTTCTTCCGTATACAAAAATTCAGGTATTAACATTTTCCATAACTGAACAACTGTATATGCGTTGTTTTTATCTTTTAAGTCTATCTTACTAACTTCCCGAAAATACCAATTAAAATTAAATCTAACTAGTGCATCTAGTTCATCCTCATGCTTCTCAAAATAATCTAAAAATCTATTGTGTATAGCTTCCATATTTATCTTAAAACAAAACTTTGATGGATATAAACTATAAAAGTACTTAAACTTAATAATATTTAATCATTTTTAATCATATACATAACATCACTAAAAGAATACCCTTGATTTAGAAGATTTAAAACCTTAACACAAAGATGACCACATATAACTGAACTAAAGTCTTGTATTCGTTCGTCATTGTAAAATAAGTTTTCAGTACCAAGATATAGTGCCAGTTGTTTAGGAGGAATACCACCATAAGAATCGAACACGTACTTTATGTTGTTATCTTTCCAATAGCATATCCAATGAGTACCAATGTTTTCTGATTTATCGAGGTTAACTATACCACACTCATGTATATGGGGTTTTTGTGGAAGTTCATCACTCATAAATACACCTCTAAATCGTTTTATCTTTAATTCTTTAACCAACCTCTCTATATCGAAGTTGGTCAATGGTTTTAGTTTTTTGACTTCTTTGGTTTACCTGCCCCCTGCTTTTCTTCCATAGCCATATTGTGTCTTTTTTGTTCTTCAAGTTCTTGTTTATTCTTCTTAGCATCCAGTACAGTTTTAGTAATCGCTGCTGCACCACCTGCTAATGAGCCAACTGCTCCTAAAGCTGCTAAAATGGCTGGAATTGTAAAAGTAAAACCGCCCATATGCTCTTTCTTAATCTTTTTCATTTGTGCTGTAGTCAAAGTTAAATCCATTCCTTTACCTTCTTTAATTTTCTTAGATTTATCACTAAGTTGTTTCTTTGTTAATACATGATCGATATTTAAATCCTTTAGTTCGTTATAAGGAACACTAAACATACAACCTTTAATAGAACACATCTTCCTATTTATTTAAGAGAAAATCTTAGTTTGTAAAAATATAGTTGTTGTTGCTCCACCAAAATCAATTAAGGAATCATTATCATCTTTTATCCTTATCTCAAAATTGTCAACCTTGTCTTTGGATATAGGGAAAAATAATGGATAAGTAGGCTCGTAAATGATGTTATGTTTAAACTCGGCATCTGTTTTGAATGATGCTATAATTCCTGTTTCTCTATGTGTGTATTCTGTATCTTTAAAAAACATACCATCTGCTATATTACAGTGAACATTTATAGTATCAAACGGAAGAAATTTTGGCAACTTACTTCCAATATGTGTTTTGTTCTTTTCTAAAACTTCAAAAACATTAAACCCGAGGACAGTACCTATACTCCCAATTGTAACATCATTACTATCAGTTTCAATTTTAACTCTATTTCTTAAATGATCTTCTGATAATGTTATGTTGATGGATTGAGATTTTAAATATTCATTAAGTGATTTTAAATTATATTGCCCTTCTGGTATAAAAACTTGTCTATCACCATATGAGAAACTGTTTTTTTGTGTTGTTATGTTTGGTGTCAGATATGTACTGTAAAACCCAACTAGTCCTATACTTAAATAGTTGCTACTGTTGTCTAATTCGTAATGGAGTTCCTTCTTTAAAACAGAAGTATCACTCGTTAGCTTAAATACCTTCGCCATTTATTATATAATAAATGAATGAGTTTGATTTACCTAGAGATATTCCAAGAGAGAAAGTAATCAAGTTAATAGAAGATTTTATTCAAAAGTTAGAATACAGTTTAAAGAAGAAAAAGAGAAAACTACGAATTGTTAAATATGGATACTACACTTTGATCACGTTATCAGTCATACTTTCTGCAACAACTGGGTTTATTAATATTTTTATACCTGTAACAATTTACTCGATATTAACAACGTCTCTTGCAACTGGAAGTGCTATAATAACAGGTTTGTCTTCTAAGTTAAACATAAGCAAAAGAAAAGACGAATATAAAACCATTGTCACTTGTATTAACTCATTTAAAGAACAGTTAGAGATGATAATAACATTAAATGGTGAAATGGATAACGAATATATAAAAGATACGTTGCTTAAGATCAGAGAACAACTTAAAGATATAAGATCATAAAAGAGTCGATTTTCTCTATAATAAATGAGTAAGAAAACTATTAATTGGGATGTAAAAGAGATGATAGAAGAAACAACAGCTAAGAAAAGAAATGGAGAGCTTATACCTGATGATATTCGTTGCCTTATAGTGGGTCCGTCTGGGTCTGGTAAGACGTTTTTGTTATTTAATTTTTTATTACAGCCAGGTTGGTTAAACAATAATTACTTCTATATATATTCTAAAAGCATGAATCAGCCAAAGTATGAGCAGTTAAAAGATCGATTTGAAAAGGCAGAACTAAAGTTTAAGAAGCAAATAGCAACGTTCTTAAGCGGTAATGATTCTATTGTACCTATTGATGAATGTGAAAAATACTCTGTTGTTGTGTTTGACGATTACATTTTGGAGAATCAAGATACTGTTAGAAATTACTTTACAAGAGGTAGGCATAGACATTTAGACTGTTTCTATTTTGCACAAACATATTCAAAAGTACCTAAACAGCTTATAAGAGATAACGTTAACTTCCTATGCATATTCAGACAAGATGATACTAATCTTAAACATGTGTATAATGAGTTTGTTGGAGGAGATATGTCTTATGATAAATTTAAAGAGATATGTTCAAAATGTTGGCAAGAAGATTATGGTTTTATAGTAATTGATATGACAAGGAAGGTAAACAATGGTAAGTATAGGAACAAGATAAAACACTTCTTAAACGTTTGACTTTTTTCACGTTTATTTATGTTCTTTGACGTTTATTGACGTTTATTTATGTTCTTTGACGTTTATTGACATTTGTTCGTTTTCTATATAATAAATGGATGAGAAAGATATTAATAAGAATATCAAGTTAAAGGAGTTCTTGATAAAGGGCTTCAAATCTTGGAAGAAAGAAAGAGCAGGTATATATGATAAATTTAAAACACAAGAACAACCTGTAATTGATGCTATTCAAAACTTAGGAAGTGAGATCAAAGAAGTAGCAGAACAAAATAAAAATCTAATAACTGAACTTGTTCCAGTTGTACATAAGACGGTTTCAATAGATCCTAGTCTACGAGAAACACCTAAAAAGATAACTTATGATAGTTCTCCAAGTAGTAATGATACGCCTATAACAGGAGAAATAAAACAAATAAGAAAACAAATTAAAGACAAAGTGGAAGGAGTAGAACCTTTAACAACAGCACAATCATTTGGTAAGATTGCAACGAAATATTATAGTAAAAGAAATGATAGTGTATTTGGAATAAGAACTGTAGAAGAAGATGGAAAAATAATAAATAAGATAGGAAATTCTGAAGTTAAAGTGAATGGCGATGATTTGATAATTAATGGTAAAACTTATAAGGGAACAGAAGGTCTATGGGAATTGTTAACGATGAATACTAATAAAACCATTGAAGATTATGATGATGATGATTTTGAACAGTACAAGGAAATAATAATAGAATCAGATGCTGCCTTCCAAAAATATAATCGAGATAAAAAAGTAGCATCTAATAGAGGTTCTAAGTACATTAATATTATCAAGCCTATTTGGGATAATTATATTAAACCATCTTTACCTCCAACTCCTAAAAGGACTGGTGAAGGAATTAAACAATATACAGAGATACCTAAAGAATATATATGGATGGATGATGTGAGAAAGTTAATTGATCGGTTAATAGTTATAGATGGAGAAGAAAAGGCTGGTAATAATAACTTTTATAATGAGAAAGTAGGTATAGTGAGTATGATTAATAATAAGCTTTCACAATTTATTCCTAATGATCCAAAAGGTATAGATTAATTGATTAACATATTAAATACATTACCACCACGATTCTGGAATGATGAGAAGCTTGGAAAAGGATTAGTAAATGATTTGATTAATAAACTCCCATTTGAATTACATATTCCAGGATTTTCGTATTGTGGTCCGGGAACTAAGCTACAAGAAAGATTAGAAAGAGGTGATAAAGGTATTAACCCATTAGATGAGGCTTGTAAAGAACACGATATATACTTCAGAGACAATAAAGATACAGAGTCAAGACATATTGCAGATAAGGAATTAGAAAATAAAGCATGGAAAAGAGCATTTAGTAGTGATGCGTCAATTGGTGAACGATTAGCTGCTTTTGGGGTTGGTACTGCTATGAATGCTGAGGTTAAGTTAGGATGGGGATTATAAGTTTTTAATTGTTATTATGTATGATTCTTTTATGGGTATATCCCATAAAAGCGTTGTTTCAAGATTTTCTTTATAATAAATGGATAGTGTTGAGAGTTACGAGTTACAGAGCTTTAAGGCTAACACAAGAACATTTAATAATTTGAATGAAGCTAACAAAGATATTGAGTTTGATTTCGATGTGGGGGAAGGCTTTATACATCCACACAAAGCAGATTGTCATATGACTTTTGAAGTTGTTGGTGCATCAGTCGGAGGAACATTTGGTGCAAATGATACTATAAAACTTGTAGATAACTTCTTACCATTCTTCTTTTCTCAAATTGAGGTTAGAAAGCATGGTGTTGTTATAGATAAGATTGAGCTACCAGGAATAACATCAACAGCTATCGGAACATTAAAGATTTCCAAACCAGAAGTTGAATATCTAAAACAAGCAGGATTTGAAACAGATGATAAACTTGGCCTAAGAAAGGACTTTAGTGTTTTTTATCCATTAAGATTAATTCCTGGCTTTTTAAGTGATTATAAAGAGGTTATGTGGAAAGGTGGATTGAGAATAACATTTACAAAAGCTAACAACAATAACGATGTCTTGTACAAATGGGTTGGAACAGGGGCAGGTGCAGCAGCTCCTCATGATGGAAAAATAACAATAAAAAGTATGGAGATAAGAATGCCTATTGTTGAATACGAATCTAATTATGAAAACAAGTTAAAGTTGAATATTCTTAAAGAACCTAAAATCATGTTTTCATTCCATACTTATCAATGTGTTCAAAAGACTGTTGTAGGTTCTTTCTTGGAGTTTGATGTTACTACTCAATTTAATTCTAGACAATTTGATATGCCTGATTTCGTAGTTGTAATGTTCCAAACTGATAGAAGTGGCAAACAAACAGCAGATGCAAGTAAGTTTGATCATTGTAAGGTAAAGAATATCTATCTTAAGAATGGGAGGAATGAGGTATTTCCAAAAGAATCAAGAAATTTAGATATTGCTAACAAGGATTATTTTAAGATGTACGAAGATTATACTGCATTTAAGAGAATAACATGTGGCAATACCGAAATGTACTATGATCCTAAAGAGTTTATAGATAACAGACCAATGTATGTGATTAATTGTAGTAAGAGGAAGAATGTATCGGTAAATGAGAGAACAAACATAAAGATTGTAGTAGACTTTGCAGAAGCTGTGGCTGCTAATACTATATGTTATGCGATTTTAATTGGACAAAAGAACTTTACATATGACCCTAAGAATGAGAAAGTAGTAGAAGAGTTTTAGATAGTTAAATGTATTAAAGTTTTTCCATAAACAAAAATTGATAAAAAATGATTAAATATTTTTTGGTGAAGAGTGTTCATTGATTTTCTATATAATAAATACGATGGCGAGTCATATTGAACTTTTAAATAAACTTGGAAGTCTTGAACAAAAACAGGTTATTGGATTAAGAGAATTAGAATTAAATACAGAATATAAGATTGTGAAAATGGAAAAGATTAAAACTAAGTTTGGAAAGAGTGTTTTAGTTGAATGTGAGGAGTTTAAGGTATTTCTACCATCTAGATTTACAAAACACTTAACAGATAAAATGATTGATGAGATCGTTAAAGATGGAATAAAAATCAAATACACTGGTTTAAAAGATAATTATCCAACTGTTGAGTTCTGTATGTAAATTTTCTGTATGTAAATTTTTTCTGTATGTAAATGAGGATTGGTTTTATGAATTTCTCATAAAACGAGCATTTTCCTTATAATAAATAAACTATGGCTAATTATTTGAATAAAAAGAATGACGTTAAAGCATTGAGATTCCTTCGCATAGATGAGTTAGAAAAAGGTAAAGCGTACGAGATAACATTATGGAAATTGATTCAAACACAGCGTTATGGTCAAAGAGTTTTAGTACATTTAGATGAGAAATATAAGACGCTATTACCACAAAGATATAATGATGAAACTGAGCAAGTATTGAAAGATTTGAAAAAGTATAAGCTGTTTGTTAAGTATGAAGGTTTGAAAGATTTAGATAATGGTTATAAAATACATCAGTTTTACTTTAGAAATGAATCCAAAAAATAAAACTTGTAATCTTAAGTGTATGTGTTTTTTATGGCTTCATTATCAATATCTGAACTTGTAATTTTAAGTGTATAAGTGTTTTTATAGTATCAGACTATAAAAAACTAAGACCTAGAGCATAACGTCATTTAAATTTTAAAGATACATATATAAATAAGGGATTTATTTCAGTTTTTTGTAATTATATCCTTAGAGTTATGCAATTTATAAGAGATTCAGTAGATACGAAATTTATTTGTCTATTGATTATCGTTTGAATTTTGAAAATCGGTTAATATTTGACGAAGTTATAGCAAATTCGAAATAGTATCTTTAGAGTTATGCAACCTGCAATACAATCAAAAAATAGCAAATTTTTTTTCTTTATCGATTGTCGTTTGAATTTTGAAAATCGGTTAATAAACAACGAAGGTATAAGGATCTGAAGATATTTTCTCTCATGAGCCGCCATTGAAAACGTGTTGATTATCGTTTCCAAAAAATTATCATATTTACTATTTAGTACTAGTTCATTTGTAAGTTTCAGAGCTTTATTCATAATTTTAACAATTCTTGAAAAACATGATAAAAAGAATTAGTTTCCAATCCTGTTTGTCACGTGAAGGTAAAAATCATCACGTTACATTGTCACGTCATCTAGCTACAATTTCTCTCTCTTCACAATCGAAAAAGTTTTAAACTTCTTAGTTTTAGTTTTAACGTGACAGTTTTGGTGTTGTTATTACTACGCTCCCATATACTGCTTGATTACTAAAAAGAAAGAAAAGAATGGCTGCTTGAAGGAATGCAACTTGTGACTTAAAAAGAAACAAGTTCTCCTTTACATTGCTACTACAATTATATTCATATGGAAGTCACATACGCAGCTTGCATGCGGAATCATTCTCAAATACAATTTAAGTAGATAGCCTTGGCTTTAGTTCAACTTATTTTTTTTATTCTCACCAAGCAAACTGGTGTGTGTGTCTGTGTGCATGTATCAGTGAGTTAGATGAATGAAAATATATATATACTGTTTGGCTGTGCGTTTATTCAATACTCCTATACAGTCTAAAGTTCATCTTCTTATTACTCAGACATTTGTGAATCGATTTTAATCAAACAAAAAGTATCTGTTAAATTAAAGACAGCACTATAAGTTATATGATTCTAGATGTAAGTTTTTATGATTTTAAATGTCATTAAAGCATATTCAATCTCACTTTGGGGTATCCTTCTGTGTTAAAGTACAATAGTCAGGGGTGGCTTCATAATTTTTTTGGGGTAGTTAGGGGGTGGAGGGGGAAAAGTGTCCTAAAACATACATGTATCCCCTACTGTCCTCCCATCTGCGCCTAGGTCTTCCTAATGGTCGTTTTACTATGGGTCTACCAGTCAAGACTTTGAAAGCGTTTCTACTTTCTTCCATTCTAGCTACATGACCTGCCCACCTAAGCCTCCTAGACTTGACGACCCTAACAATGTTGGGTAAACAGTATAAACTATGTAGTTCCTCGTTATGAAGCTTCCACCATTCCCCATTCTCGTTTCTCTTGGGTCCGAATATTCTTCTCAGGATCCTGTTCTCAAATACTTTCAGTCTATGTTATTTCCTCAAAGTAAGCGACCATCTTTCACAACCATACAAAAAGACAGGCATGATTATCGTTTTATATATTTTAAGCTTCAAATTCCTCGACAGAATTCGCGACAAGAGATTTTGAACCGAATAGTAGCACGAATTCCCTGCTTTTAGTCGACATTAAATTTCTTCGTGAATATCATTTTCGTCTGTTAATATTGATCCTGTATAAAAATAAAAGTTAAATTATTTTCGGGTAACACATATGAGGTCGACGGCTTTCGTCTTATATGGTCTTCGTTCTTCCCGCCAGGTGAGGTATTGGGGCGAGTGTTACGGGATATTGAGGCCGACTCTCCCGGAGCGGGAACTAATTCCCAAGTAAAATCGTGACGTTTAAAACCGAAAAAAGTATAAAAATAAAAGTAAAAATATTTTCGCGTAACATATATGAGGTCGATGGGTTTCGTCGTACATGGTCTTTGTTCTTCCCGCCAGGTGAGGTATTGGGGCCAGTGTGAGGGGATATGGAGGCCGACTCGCCCGGAGCAAAAACTAATTCCCAAGAAAATCGTGACTTTTAAATCCGTAAAAACGTATAAAAATAAAACTTAAAATATTTTCGCGTAACATTTATGAGGTCGATGGCTTTCGTCTTATATGGTCTTTGTTCTTCCCGCCAGGTGAGGTACTGGGGCCAGTGTGAGGGGATATGGAGGGCGACTCGCCCGGAGCTTGAACTAATTCCTAAGTAAAATCGTGATGTTTAAACCCGTTAAAAGTATGAAAATAAAAGATAAAATATTTTCGCGTAACATATGTAAGGTCGATGGCTTTAGTTTTTTATCATCTTCGTTCTTCCCGCCAGGTGAGGTATTGGGGCGAGTGTGAGGGGATATGGCGGCCGACTCGCCCGGAGCGGGAACTAAGTCCCAAGTAAAATCGTGACTTCTAAATCCGTAAAAAAGTATAAAAATAAAAGTTAAAAATTTTACGTATCATATATGAGATCGATGGCTTTCGTTTTATATGGTTTTTGTTCTTCCCGCCAGGTGAGGTATTGGGGCCAGCGTGAGTTGATATGGAGGCCGACTCGCCCGGAGCAGGAACAAATACCCAAGTAAGATCGTGATGTTTAAGCCTGTTAAATGTATAAAAATAAAAGTTAAAATATTTTCGCGTAACATATATGAGGTAGATGGCTTTAGTTTTTTATCATCTTCGCTCTTCCCGCCAGGTGAGGTATTGAGGCGAGTGTGAGGGGATATGGAGGCCGACTCGCCCGAGCGGGAGCTATTTTCCACGTAAAATCGTGATGTTTAAATCCGTAAAAAAGTATAAAAATCAAACTTAGAATATTTTTCTGTAAAATATATGAGGGCGATGGCTTTCGTCTTATATATTATTCGTTCTTCCCGCCAGGTGAGGTATCTGGGCGAGTGTGAGGGGATAATGAGGCGGACACGCCCGGAGCGGGAACTAATTCCCAAGTAAAATCGTGACGTTTAAATCCGTAAAAATGTATAAAAATAAAATTTAATCTACTTTCGGGTAACATATATGAGGTCGATGGCTTTCGTCTTATATGTTCTTCGTTCTTCTCGCCAGGTGAGGTATTGGGACCAGTGTGAGGGGATATGGAGCCCGACTCGCACGGAGCGGGAACTAATTCCAAAGTAAAATCGTGACTTTTAAATCCGTAAAAAAGTATAAAAATAATAATTAAAATATCTTCGCTTAACATATATAAGGTCGATGGCTTTCGTCTTATATGGTCTTTGTTCTTCCCGCCAGGTGAGGTATTGGGGCGAGTGTGAGAAGATATGGAGGCCGACTCGCCCGTTGCGGGAACTAATTCCCAAGTAAAATCGTGACGTTTAAATTCGTAAAAAAGTATAAAAATAAAAGACAAAATATTTTCGCGTTACATATGAGGTCGATGGCTTTCGTCTTATATATACTTCGTTCTTCCCGTCAGGTGAGGTATTGGGGCGAGTGTGATGGGATATGGAGGCCGACTCACCCTTAGCGGGAACTAATTCCCAAGGAAAATCGTGACGTTAAAATCCGTAAAAAAAGTATAAAAATAAAAGTTAAAATATTTTCGCTTAACATATATGAGGGCGATGGCCTTCGTCTTGTATGGTATTCGTTCTTTTCGTCAGGTTGGGTATTGGGGCGAGTGTGAGGGGATATGGAAGCCGACTCGCCCCGAGCGAGAACTAATTTCCAAGTAAATTCGTGACGTATAAATCCGGAAAAGCATTTAAAAATAAAAGTTAAAATATTTTCACTTAATATATATAAGGTCAAAGGCTTCGTCTTATATCGTCTGCGTTCTTCCCGCCAGGTGAGGTATTGAGGCGAGTGTGAGGGGATATGGGGACCGACTCGCGCGGAGCGGAAACTAATTCCTAAGTAAAATCGTGACGTTTAAATCCGTAAAAATGTATAAAAATAAAAGTTAAATTATTTTCGAGTAACATATATGAGGTCGACGGCTTTCGTCTTATATGGTCTACGTTCTTCCCGCCCGGTGAGGTATTGGGGCGATTTTGAGGGGATATGGAGGCCGACTTGCCCGGAACGGAAACTAATTCACAAGTAAAATCGTGACGTTTAAATCCGTAAAGATGTATAAAAATAAAATTTAATCTACTTTCGGGTAACATATATGAGGTCGACGGCTTTCGTCTTATATCGTCTTCGTTCTTCCCGCCAGATTAGTTATTGGTGCCAGTGTGTGGGGACATGGAGGCCGACTCGGCAGGAGCGGGAACTAATTCCCAAGTAAAATCGTGACGTTTAAATCCGTAAAAAAGTAGAAAAATAAAAGTTAAAATATTTTCGCGTAACATATATGAGGTCGATGGCTTTCGTCTTATATATTCTTCGTTTTTCCCGCCAGGTGAGGTATTGGGGCCAGTGTGAGGGGATATGGAGGCCGACTCGCCTGGAGCGGATACTAATTCCCAAGTAAAATCTTGACGTTTAAATCCGCAAAAAAGTATAGAAATAAAAGTTAAAATATTTTCGCGTAACATATATGAGGTCGATGGCTTTCGTCTTATATATTCTTCGTTCTTCCCGCCAGGTGAGGTATTGGGACCAGTGTGAGGGGATATGGAGCCCGACTCGCACGGAGCGGGAACTAATTCCAAAGTAAAATCGTGACTTTTAAATCCGTAAAAAAGTATAAAAATAATAATTAAAATATCTTCGCTTAACATATATAAGGTCGATGGCTTTCGTCTTATATGGTCTTTGTTCTTCCCGCCAGGTGAGGTATTGGGGCGAGTGTGAGAAGATATGGAGGCCGACTCGCCCGTTGCGGGAACTAATTCCCAAGTAAAATCGTGACGTTTAAATCCGTAAAAAAGTATAAAAATAAAAGACAAAATATTTTCGCGTTACATATGAGGTCGATGGCTTTCTTCTCATATTGTCTTTGTTCTTCCCGCCAGGTGAGGTATTGGGGCCAGTGTGAGGGGATATGGAGGGCGACTCGCCCGGAGCGGGAATTAATTCCCAAGTAAAATCGTGACGTTTAAAACCGTAAAAAAGTATAAAAATAAAAGTTAAAATATTTTCGTGTAACATATATGAGGTTGATGACTTTCGTTTTATATGGTCTTTGTCATTCCCGCCAGGTGAGGTATTGGGGCGAGTGTGAGGTTATTTGGAGGCCGACTTGCCCGGAGCGGGAAAAAATTCCCAAGTAAAATCGTGATGCTTAAACCCGTTAAAAGTATAAAAATAAAGGTTAAAGTATTTTCCCGTAACATATATGAGGTCGATGGCATTAGGTTTTTAAAATCTGCGTTGTTCCCGCCAGGTGAGGTATTGGGCGAGTGTGATGGGATATGGAGGCCGACTCGACCTTAGCGGGAACTAATTCCCTAGGAAAATCGTGACGTTTAAATCTGTAGAAAGTATAAAAATAAAAGTTAAAATATTTTTGCTTAACATGTATGAGGGCGATGGCCTTCGTCTTGTATGGTCTTCGTTCTTTTCGTCAGGTTGGGTATTGGGGCGAGTGTGAGGGGATATGGAACCCGACTCGTCCGGAGCGGGAACTAATTCCCAAGTAAATTCGTGACGTATAAATCCGTAAAAAACTATAAAAATAGAAGTTAAAATATTTCCGCTTAATATATATAAGGTCGAAGGCTTCGTATTATATCGTCTTCGTTCTTCCCGCCAGGTGAGTTATTGAGGCGAGTGTGAGGGGATATGGAGGCCGACTCGCCCGGAGCGGGAATTAATTCCCAAGTGAAATCGTGACGTTTAAATCCGTAAAAAATATAAAAATAAAAGTTAAAATAATTTCGCTTAACATTTATGAGGTCAATGGCTTTCGTCTTATATGGTCTTTGTTCTTCCCGCCAAGTGAGGTATTGGGGCCAGTTTGATGGGATATGAAGGCCGACTCGCCCGGAGCAGAAACTAATTCCCAAGTAAAATCGTGACGTTTAAATCCTTAAAAATGTATAAAAAAAAAAGTTAAATTATTTTCGCGTAACATATATGAGGTCGACGGCTTTCGTCTTATATGGTCTTCTTTCTTCCCGCCAGGTGAGGTATAGGGGCGAGTGTGAGGGGATATGGAGGCCGACTCGCCCGGAGCGGGAACTAATTCCCAAGTAAAATCGTGAGGTTTAAATCCGTAAAAAAGTATAAAAATAAAACTTAAAATATTTTTGGGTAAAATATATGAGGGCGATGGCTTTCGTCTTATATATTCTTTGTTCTTCCCGCCAGGTGAGGTATTGGGGCAAGTGTGATGGGATATGGAGGCCGACTCGACCTTAGCGGGAACTAATTCCCAAGGAAAATCGTGACGTTTAATTCCGTAATAAAGTATAAAAATAAAAGTTAAAATATTTTCGCTTAACATATATGAGGGCGATGGTCTTCGTCTTGCATGGTCATCGTTCTTTTCGTCAGGTTGGGTATTGGGGCGAGTGTGACTGGATATGGAAGCCGACTCGTCCGGAGCGGGAACTAATCCCTAGTAAATTCGTGACGTATGAATCCTTAAAGAAGTATAAAAATAAAAGTTAAAATATTTTTGCTTAATATATATAAGGTCGAAAGCTTCGTCTTATGTCGTCTTCGTTCTTCCCGCCAGGTGAGGTATTGAGGCGAGTGTGAGGAGATATGGAGGCGGACTCGCCCGGAGGGGGAATTAATTCCCAAGTAAAATCGTGACGTTTAAATCCGTAAAAATGTATAGAAACAACTAACTAGAAACAACTAACTCTATGGCCTATGGAACCCGGAGGTTCAGTGCCGCGTTCACAAAAGCTTTCCACTGACCTCTATCCTTAGCTAATTGCATCTAGTTTCTACTTTGTATTCCTATCTCTTCTAGATCCATCTTAATATTGTCCTCCCATCTGCGCCTAGGTCTTCCTAATGGTCGTTTTCCTATGGGTCTACCAGTCAAGACTTTGAAAGCGTTTCTACTTTCTTCCATTCTAGCTACATGACCTGCCCACCTAAGCCTCCTAGACTTGACGACCCTAACAATGTTGGATAAACAGTATAAACTATGTAGTTCCTCGTTATGAAGCTTCCCCCATTCCCCATTCTCGTTTCTCTTGGGTCCGAATATTCCTCTCAGGACCCTGTTCTCAAATACTTTCAGTCTATGTTCTTCCCTCAAAGTAAGCGACCATGTTTCGCAACCATACAAAACAACAGGCATGATTATCGTTTTATATATTTTACTTGTAAGCTTCAAATTCCTCGACAGAATTCGCGACAATAGATTTTGAACCGAATAGTAACACGAATTCCCTGCTTTTAGTCGACATTTAATTTCTTCGTGAATATCATTTTCGTCTGTTAATATTTATCCTGTATAAAAATAAAAGTTAAATTACTTTCGGGTAACATATATGAGGTCGACGGCTTTCGTCTTATATGGTCTTCGTTCTTCCCGCGAGGTGAGGTATTGGGGCGAGTGTAACGGGATATGGAGGCCGACTCGCCCAGAGCGGGAACAAATTCCCAAGTAAAATCGTGATGCTTAAAACCGTAAAAAAGTATAAAAATAAAAGTTAAAATATTTTCGCGTAACATATATGAGGTCGATGGCTTTAGTTTTTTATCATCTTCGCTCTTCCCGCCAGGTGAGGTTTTGGTGCGAGTGTGAGGGGATATGGAGGCCGACTCGCCCCGAGCGGGAGCTAATTCCCAAATAAAATCGTGATGTGTAAATCCGTAAAGAAGTATAAAAATCAAACTTAGAATATTTTTGTATAAATATATGAGGGCGATGGCTTTCGTCTTACATATTCTTCGTTCTTCCCGCCAGGTGAAGTATTTGGGCGAGTGTGAGGGGATATGGAGGCGGACTCGCCCGGAGCGGGAACTAATTCCCAAGCAAAATCGTGACGTTTAAATCTGTAAAAATGTATAAAAAAAATTTAATCTCTTTCGGGTAACATATATGAGGTCGACGGCTTTCGTCTTATATGGTCTTCGTTCTTCCCGCCAGGTGAGATTTGGGGCGAGTGTGAGGCGATATGGAGGCCAACTCGCACGGAGCCGGAACTAATTCCCAACTAAAATCGTGATGTTTAAATCCGTAAAAGTATAAAAATAAAACTTAAAATATTTTTGTGTAAAATATATGAGGGCGATGGCTTTCGTCTTATATATACTACGTTCTTCCCGCCAGGTGAGGTATTGGGGCGAGTGTGAGGGGATATGGAAGCCGACTCGCCCCGAGCGGGAGCTAATTCCCAAGTAAAATCGTGATGTTTAAATCCGTAAAAGTATAAAAATAAAACTTAAAATATTTCTGTGTAAAATATATGAGGGCGATGGCTTTCGTCTTATATATACTACGTTCTTCCCGCCAGGTGAGGTATTGGGGCGAGTGTGAGGGGATATGGAAGCCGACTCGCCCCGAGCGGGAGCTAATTCCCAAGTAAAATCGTGATGTTTAAATCCGTAAAAGTATAAAAATAAAACTTAAAATATTTTTGTGTAAAATATATGAGGGCGATGGCTTTCGTCTTATATATACTTCGTTCTTCCCGCCAGGTGAGGTTGTGACGACGTGGATCGTCACGAATATGTGGGTGACTTGTTATTATGGATTTATTATTAAGTAGATTGCGCCATCTTTTATTTTTATGGAGACATACGACCTTATTCTCCCTTCGTCCTTTTCCATCCTACCTTTTTGGTCTCAAAAACAGGTTTGTGTTATATTAAGAAAATATATTAGAAGATCTGGTACCAGCTGGTAATGTAAAATGACGAGGTCCTCGTGATATAAAATCCGGATTGTGATTGGTTGGTTTTGAACCCGGAATGGAAGCCATGAATCAACTGACGTAGATCGTCAGTTGGTCACTATTCGAGGTACGTAGTGTTTGATCTTTATAATTTGTTAAATTAAATTATTGTTTTTTGTGAAAAATGGTGAGAAATTTATCATTGGAAATTTCGTGAGTATGAAAAATGTATTTGAAAAATGATAAATACTTATGGATTGTCATATTTAGTCACGAGCAAGTGTAAAATATTACTGACTGAAAAATTAGATAACTGAAAGACAAAAATTAGTGGTTGGTGTAGGCCATGTTGGAATGGCGAGTTTATTTTTATGTATGCTAGGCTGTTTTTTCATCAGAAACAGTAAGGTTGTTTATTATTATTATTATTATTAATATCCAATTGTTAATATTTTGTGTACTATTTGTTTTTTTATTTTTTTATTACTTATTTTCTTCTTTATTATAATAAATTGTTTATCCTTGTTTCAAAATTGAAATAGTAGGCTTGTCATTGATAAGTAACTTCCTTAAAACAACTGAGAAATTTTGCTTGCAATTTCATAAATTAAAGGTGAGAGTTATACATATACATATTCTGGGTGCGCTACGCGGCCTTTTAATACAGTACCGGCGAAAGCCCTCCTCGCTTTTTTTCAGGATTGTTCCCCCAGTGGGCGGGTCTGTATTTTGAAGGATAGAGGTGTGCTGTTCTTTTTCATTCTTTTCAAGTACGGATTTTGGCCCGGGGTGGTAATTCTGAAAAAGAAGGGGGATTAAGGGTGTTTTTCGTTACAGAATAGTGACCAACTCGGTTAAAATATTTTCACTTATTAAATTTAAATTTAAATTCAGTTGTTTACTTTTCATGTTAATGGCATATAACAGGGCTGTGCATGTAATTACTTGCTCGTATATATTAATTGGGTACCTTGTAGGAAGTCTTTGTACGGCAGTTCAAGGAATTGGTTCCGGGGATCGAACCCATACTATCTGGTATATAAGTATAGAATCGTATCCAAAAATAAAAACTATCGCTGTAGGTGGTGATTCTAGTTTCTTTCTTGAAGAAGAGTTTATAGACGAAATTCCTGTGGATATTAATGAGTTTTTGAATATGACTATAGAAGAAAAGCAATCAAAAATATTTTCTATGAATGAAAGTGACGCTAAGAAACTGCTGTTGTCCATAACAGCTGGTAACAGCAAGAGTGCACCTGTTGGTTCGGGTGTTGTAGTAGGTCAAGGTAGAGGCACTGATAACACAACCACACAGCCGGGTGGAAGTGTGTGTGTGCAAACAGTTGGCAGTCAGCCAGGTCATTTACCTTTTAGCTCGGTGAACGATAAAGCTAGAACTGAACCTCTATCTGAATTGACACAAAATAGTTGTTTTAATAAGATGGAACAATCATCAGCATTTTTGGTTTTACGTTCATTCATGGAATCATTAGAGAATTGTGATGGTACGGATCCCTTAAAATTGTATCAATTTATTCAAAAGACTGATGAATTTTGTAATATTGAGCGTTTTCCTTTTTCTGCGGTTTTGTATTCATTGCGTGGGAAAGTTACGGGTCCACTGCAGGAAATTCTGAACGAGCTGCCACATACATGTAAAAGCTGGGATTTTGCACGTGATTTTGTTTTTCATAATTTATTATCAGAATGTGCTATTCAGAGAATAATAGTAGAATACATGTATCGCCATCAAGAGAATAACGAGGATTTAAAAGCTTTTGTAAAGCGTGTAACAACTGTTGATAAACTTTTGAAGTTGCGTTGTGGGGACGAAAAGATGATTAGTTTTATTACCAGTGGCGTTCTTCCGAACATAAGGGAGCGGTTGTTTTACCATAGAAAACCCCAGACAATAGATGAACTTAATAAACTAGTTAGTGAATACAGGTATCATGAACTTTATATGAAGCAGTTTAGTTATAAAACGAGGTCCCAAGCAGGGTTGCCGGATGCTCCGGTAGGGAGTGACTTTAAGAATTCTCGTAGAACTATAAGATGTTACTAATGTCAGGGTCCACATCCAGTGAGGCTATGCCCAGAAAACAAAACTTCGAAAACATTTTCTTCTTTTTCAAATAAGACTAATAGGAACTTAAATCGTTTAAATAAAAAAGATGATGCGGCGTGTATAAAAGTTAAAGTATGTGGAATTGCAGTGAATAGTTGTTTAGATAGTGGGTGTGTGACTAATCTTTTGAATTTGGAGCTCTTCAATAAAATTAAAAACTCTAGTGATGTGAAAGTAAATTATAAAGAGTGTTTTAAAGGAAAGACTATAAATAACGAATCTATGGTGTTGAGACCTTCAGTTTTGGTTCCGTTTACGGTGAATAATTACACCTTTAAATGCAAACTGTTTTTGTTTAAAGATTTGGAATTTCCCATTTTGATGGGACTAGACTGTTTTCGTCAGGAAGGAGTTTTAGTGGATTTCAATGAATCTAAGGTTGTTTTTAGCAAAGGAAATGTTACAACCCCTCTTGTTGACTTCCCCTCCCCCTCATCTTTCCAAACGAATTCTTCTGCGGCTTCTTGTCATTCCAGGGGTCCTGGCGACGGAGGGTCATCCGCTAGGCTATTTTGGGAGATCTCTCTAGTCCCAATGGTACGTGTAGCGTGAATTTTCGTCCGAAAAAAAAATGTAAATGTTTTTTGGAAAGATATTGTTATCCAACTATGTGACGGTAAATGCTAGCTTTGATTAAGTGATTTGCGTTTTTAACGCTAGGGTGAGCTGAGTCTAAGCCTTGACTTCGATGTCACCGTTTGATCTGACATCTAGTGGCCGAATCAAAAACCTGTTCAACTGAACGTGTTATCTTTAGTTCTATGGACAGGTGAGGTAGAAGGAAGACGTGAATTCCTTTTGATCCATTTGATAACGTGAAAAATGAGTTGAATAGAATAAGTATGACTAACGTTTAAGTTTGCTATATTCACTGTCTTGGGAGGCTATTTAATTAGGCTAATGTTTTCTAAATTCAAACCTTTTCTTTTTCTCCTACGATCAGTGGATATTGGTAATATATTTGGAATTAAATCTAGAAATTATTAATTGTATTTTTGGTTACTTAACTAGAAATTGATACGACGTAGTAGTGAATGACTTTCGGTATATCATTATATTTTGAAGTTCTCATTTATATTTCTTCGTGTGTGTTAATTAGATTCCATTTGGTACGTATTAAAAATCATTTAATCAACTTGTGCGTTTACTGCAATATTCATTCTTCTTGTGTGTTAAAATTGCGTAAAGATTTTTGCTCCTTTAAATACCAGTTATATAGATCTCTTAAAGTTTGCTCCATTAGAGCTAGAAATATAAGCTTTAAACGATTTATATTATTTGTTTGTTGTTTGGCTTTACATTATTCGTTAAATTCAAAGATATTTATATTAATAGTTGTTGTTGAAAATTTGCATTTGAAAAAAAAAAAGTTAAAAATAAAAGTTTACTAGCATGTATTTCATGGAGTCTTAATGAAACGAACCGAGGTCCCTATGTATGCGGTGTATTTCGCTACATAGAAAATATATTAAATCACCTGTCCATAGAACTCGGTTCTCTGTAGGCCGAGAAGGCTCCATGAATGTAGAGTATGTAAATGCCTTTGTAAGAGGAAAATTAGTAGGCGTGTATTTTTGCTCTCAAAATTTATTAAAAGTAAAAAAAAACCCTTTTGGAAGTATTTAACCTTCAAAATTATAATCCCTTATGGATCAATTTGGCAATCTTAGTGATACAGATAGAGAAAGTAATACGTCTTTTGGTACTGATTTAGTATGGAGTGGCCACACTTTAGGCGATGTTACTATGAGTGAGAGTGTAATTTCGCGTATAGAGAACCCAAATAATGCTCACGTTTGTGGAAATAAAGGCCCTTGTCATAGACATAGTGAAAATGTAACCATGGAACCTCTGGGATATGTTAAATTTAATGAAAATGTTAGTCAATATAGAGAACCATCTAGCACAAGTTTGATGTACGGTAAAAACCATATGCAAAATTTTCAATCTTTTACGGACGAAAGTGATCGAACCACTTATGTGAAGACATTTTGTAAGAGTAATATTGGTAATGAACCTATTAGTGAACAAAGTCAAAGTAACTTGATGGGTAGACCTTTACAATGTGGACCCATAAGTTCACAGCCTAAATTAAACCAACCTTTGGGATACGGTTTTAAGTTTGATAAGTATCTATCAGAAACTGTGTATAAATCAGTTCAAAATCAACTACATGATATTCCGTACGTAGACGGAAGTGATAGTTTGGCTTTCTGTCAGTTCTTATTGAAGGTGGAACTTTTGATATCACGTGGAATTGCACCGAATGAAGTGATTTTGGTTTCGGTTTTCGGTAAACTAAATGGTGATGCGTATAGGGAGATGCAAGTACTGTTGAATGAAACCTTAGAATGGCGCCATATATCAGAAAGGTTACTTCAGTTATTTGTGTCTACTATAGCACGTATGAAATTCACCCAGGAACATTTGTACCGTGTCATGAGAATGTCCGAACCATTTTATGATTTCGTTCAAGAAAAGATCTGTGTTTTGAACATTTTGTGTATTCCCATGTGTGAGGAAGAATTTTGTACACTCGTGTGCAATTTAGTAACGCCTGAAGTAAGAAATGTAATCGTTTTAACGCAAATTCCAACTAGTAAGCAACTTTTGTTAGATTTTGCTAGGTCGTACGATTCAAACTTAAGATATACCAAGGATTTTCGTACCCTTTCATCTAACCAACCTATGCGTATTTCTTATGGGAGTAATATTGTTTCTCGCCCGCAACCTAAATTCTTTAGTAAAAAGCCTGCTTTTTTTAATGCTAAGATATATGGTGGGTGTAATGCTTGTGGAAAACCTACTCATCGTCCAGTTACATGCAATTATAATTCTAAACAATTTGAAAAGTGTGAAAATAATGCATGTGGAACATTGCCAACTGAAAACTTTACTTATCAACAAAATGTGGCAAAAATAGTAGTGTCAGTTTGTCACGAAAATGTCTTTTGTGTGATTGATAGTGGCTCATCTATAAATTTAATCGGTAGAGCATTTTTAAATAAACTGAAGGAAAAATGTAGACCAAAAACTAAATCAGTGAACATTTCGATTTCGGG
This sequence comes from Thermobia domestica, assembly GCF_964235325.1. Taxonomy (NCBI): domain Eukaryota; kingdom Metazoa; phylum Arthropoda; class Insecta; order Zygentoma; family Lepismatidae; genus Thermobia; species Thermobia domestica. The sequence goes on along the minus strand of NC_137469.1, from coordinate 174,201,026 downwards.
TATACCTGGAACTAAAACAAGTAAAGAATTGGTGCAAGTTATATTTTTCATAAAACGTAAGAAATTCGTGGATTGGTTTGCAGTAGTTGAGAAAACTGAACTTAACCTTTTGCTCGGTACACCTTTCTTATATGAACACCAAGTTTATGTGGACTACGCTAAAAACTTAGTGCATTTTCCTCGAGAAAATCTTACTGTAAGGTTAGCTTCTAACTCCGAGAGACCATGTGAGAACAACTTCTGTGCTCCAGTTTCTAATTTCAGGGTTGCCCAGGAACGACCCTTGTCACTTTGCTCAACCGGCAGTGGTCAGAATGGGAGATACAATCCTGAATCTCAAAATGTTTGTCGTCGGGGAAGAGAGTTTGTCGTGAGTTATGGGAATGCTGATGTGGGAGGAATAGGAGCTGATTCTAGATCGTCGGCTGCCTTGTATGCTGAAGCTGGTCCCAGTGGTGTAGGACAGCAGGGAGTTCCCTCAACATCTTGCCAAGCTGAAAGGAGTTTCCAACCAAATCATTCTTCACCGGATCACAAGGAGGACGAAGAAAAAGGTACAGTTGATGTGTTAACAAATTTGTATTCACCTGATCTTGAAAGCTATGTTAAAGATCTTATTTCTAGATATCCGGATGTAGTCACTGATAAACTAGGTACAATTAAAGATTATGAAATAGAAATCCAGCTTGAAGATAAGAGTCCTTCGGTGACTCAACCATATCCGCTAGCCAAACATAAATTGAATGAACTCGAGAAATTTGTAGACGATTTAATAGCTAGAAATGTGGTTGAAGAAGTAGATAGCTCACCTTATGTGTCCCCATGCTTTTTAGTTGTCAATAATGACAAGTCTAAGCGGCTCGTAGTAAATTACTCTAATATTAATAAGAAGGTGGTAGCTTCAGGGTATCCAACTCCCAATGTTGAAGCGTCTATAGCAAATATAGGAGGTCATAAAATTTATTCAAAATTAGATCTAAAGCTTAGCTATTTTCAGTTAAAACTAGCTAAAGAATCTCAAAAATACACTGTATTTGCTACACCAACTAGACTCTTAGCTTTCAAAACTATGCCAATGGGTTTTTGTCAGTCCGGATTTGCATTAACTAGAGTTTTAAATAAAATATTTAAAGACTTAATTGGTGAACATTTAGATCTATTTGTTGACGACATTTGTATACACACCAATGATGTAGAAACACATAAGGAAATTCTAGAAAAGGTGTTTGCTCGATTAAAAGAATGGGGAATAACCATCTCTCCTAGAAAAACCCTTTTGTTTAAAAGAAAAATAAAATATTTAGGATACGAATTTGAAGGTGGAAATATGAAAATCGATCCAGATAGAGTAGAAATTATTAAGAATCTACCTAAGCCTCGTAATAGGAGAGCGTTAGCAAGGTTGATAGGTTTTGTGTCATATTATTTGAAATTTATACCAGGTTATTCAGAATATTTAGCACCTTTGTACAAGTTGAAATCTGATAAGGTCCCTTTTCGGTGGGGAAAGGAGGAAGATGATTTGTTAAATAAAATTAAAGAGGCAATAGTAGATCATGTTGTCCTGAAAATACCGGACTTTAGAGAGCCATTTATTATACACTGTGATAGTAGTTGTAAAAATTATAGTGCTATTTTATCACAGTATGATGATACAGGTAAACTTCGACCCGTATATTTTTGGTCTAAGGCGATTCCAGAGAGTGAATGGTCAAAGAATATATTCGAATTGGAGGCTCGTGCTCTTTGTTTAGCACTTTCGAAATTTGATATGTATCTATTTAAAAAATTTACTGTTTTCTCAGATAATTCCAGCCTAACTTGGATATTGCGTAACCACAAGCGTCAGCGCAAATATGGGTATCTGATCGAGCGTATCAGTAAGTATAAGTTTGATGTAGTTTATCTGCGCTCACGCCGTAACCATCTTGCAGATTATTTAAGCCGAATTTATCAATATACGGAGTTTACTTCTCCATCTGAGGAAATTGTAGAAATTGATGAGTTTGAAGGCAAAGAGGTACATGTATCGTATTTTAACTTATGGGAGGAGCCTTTATTAAATGAACCTTTGCATAAATATCAACGCGAAGATACGGAGTTGAAAGAAATTATAGATAAAATAGAAAGTGGTGAAAATGTAAGAAATTATAGTCTTAAAAATAATATTTTGTTAAAGAAAACCAATGGTAGAGTAAATGGTGGTCAAAGAGCAGTAGTACCGAAATCAATGGTAAATACCGTTATAAAATATCATCATGATGAAGTCGTAGGGGGCGGTCACAGTGGGATTTCCCGCACGATAGCTAAGATAGCATCTAAATTTACTTGGAAAAATATGTTCGATGAAATTAGGAACTATATACGCCAATGTATTGTCTGTCAAAAATCGAATGATAGGAACACTCTTAAATACGGAGAATATTATTCTAGAAAGGTAATCTATCCATGTCACACTTATTACTTAGATACTTTAGGGCCTTTGCCTAGCAGTAAGGGTTTTAAATATATCCTAGTTCTGGTAGATGCTGCTAGTAGATTCGTTGTAATGGAACCTTTGAGAACCTTAAGTTCACGTCTTATATGTGACAAATTAGAAAAGATCTTCATGTTTTATGGGTTATGTAATAAGCTGGTTCATGATCAAGGATCATATTTTATGTCTACGACCTTTAAGAACTTTCTTTTTAGCAGGGGTATTCAGAATGCTACTACATCTAGCTACTCTCCTAGCTCTAATTTAGTTGAAAGACAAAATAAGGTAATTCGTCTAATATTAAGATCTTACATTCATCAAAACCAAACGAAATGGGTTGATTTCATTAGACAAGTTCAATACACCATTAATGTCAGTATAAATTCAGAAACGAAGAAGACACCTTCTGAAATTTTCTTAGGGCGTAAAATGTTCAACCCTATGGATGTAATTTGGCTATTAGACTTAGGGATAGTTGAGTCCTCTACAAATAAAGAAGAGATCAGCAAAACGATCATGACTAATATAGAAAAGGCGTGGCTCCGAAAGGAAAAACTTTATAACAAAAAGAGAGTTCCTTGTACTCTTCAAGTAGGGGAACTAGTTCTCGTTAAAAGGATTATGAAGGCCTCTTTGGATAAAAAGTTCAATCCAAAGTTTGCATTGCAATATTCTGGCCCATTCCGTATTTTGAATTATCCGACAAAGAATACAGTTTGGTTAGAATCTGTTGAAGATCCCACTAAGAAACTAAAGAGACATGTAATGTATATAAAAAGGTATTACCCTCCCCGAACTTCAGATGATACAGTAAATGAAAATCAAGGTTAAAAATATAAAAGGAGTTAATTCACAGTCTAGTTAGAGAACCTATGTAAATAGTGTATAAATTTATGTTTATGTTTATTTTTGTAAGAATACTGTTCGTTGTGTTTGTATCCTGCAGGAATGTATTGTGATCGAGATCTGTATTGTCCACAACGCTTGTCATATTGTCAGTCCTGTTGTCAATGTTGTCATCCAACTGGTGCAAGGAGCAATTCCAGAGATCAACCTTAAAGATCCTGTCATTGGGTGCAGTGCGATGTCTCGAGTAAGAAGAATATGTATGTATATAACTAATCCAGGCCTGGGAAACAACAAGTAAGAGATCTATTCTTTTCTTATCGAGTGACATTGGAAATATGAACTTTACAAAATTACAACTCAAATTCACTATCTGGAAAATCTTTACAAAAAAAAATTTTAAATGCGGGAGGCACTTTATTATGTAGCGTGAATTTTCGTCCGAAAAAAAAAATGTAAATGTTTTTTGGAAAGATATTGTTATCCAACTATGTGACGGTAAATGCTCGCTTTGATTAAGTGATTTGCGTTTTTAACGCTAGGGTGAGCTGAGTCTAAGCCTTGACTTCGATGTCACCGTTTGATCTGACATCTAGTGGCCGAATCAAAAACCTGTTCAACTGAACGTGTTATCTTTAGTTCTATGGACAGGTGAGGTAGAAGGAAGACGTGAATTCCTTTTGATCCATTTGATAACGTGAACAATGAGTTGAATAGAATAAGTATGACTAACGTTTAAGTTTGCTATATTCACTGTCTTGGGAGGCTATTTAATTAGGCTAATGTTTTCTAAATTCAAACCTTTTCTTTTTCTCCTACGATCAGTGGATATTGGTAATATATTTGGAATTAAATCTAGAAATTATTAATTGTATTTTTGGTTACTTAACTAGAAATTGATACGACGTAGTAGTGAATGACTTTCGGTATATCATTATATTTTGAAGTTCTCATTTATATTTCTTCGTGTGTGTTAATTAGATTCCATTTGGTACGTATTAAAAATCATTTAATCAACTTGTGCGTTTACTGCAATATTCATTCTTCTTGTGTGTTAAAATTGCGTAAAGATTTTTGCTCCTTTAAATACCAGTTATATAGATCTCTTAAAGTTTGCTCCATTAGAGCTAGAAATATAAGCTTTAAACGATTTATATTATTTGTTTGTTGTTTGGCTTTACATTATTCGTTAAATTCAAAGATATTTATATTAATAGTTGTTGTTGAAAATTTGCATTTGAAAAAAAAAAGTTAAAAATAAAAGTTTACTAGCATGTATTTCATGGAGTCTTAATAAAACGAACCGAGGTCCCTATGTATGCGGTGTATTTCGCTACATACGCCCTGGAGCAAAAGAAAGAACAAACCTGGAGTAAATAGGCAATTGGTCTTCGCTCGCTCGAGTTTTCCTGAAACTACTGCTGATAGGGAGAGCGACATTGGAACTGCGTCTGGTGGTCCAAGGATGTTTGGTAATGGAGAGGACAATAACAGGTTTGACAAAAAGCATTCATTCCGGAAGAAACAACATAAAACAGTAAACGGTCTGAGAAACAATAAACATTCGGTTGCGGAACTAAAAGAGAATTCCAGCTTTAATTCTAATCGAAAAAGTGTCGCGGATGTAGGTGGCTCTGTTAGTTGTATGCCAACAGAGGGAGAAAAACAGTGTGTTAATAATGATGTAACGTCTTGTTATAGTAATGATGAATATAATTTTTCTGATGTATTGGGTCAGGAAGGGGATCCGTTACTATTAGCATTTAACAAATGTAAAAGTGATAAGTGGGAAATTAGTACAGATGAAAAGGCTAAGATATTGAATGGTATCGATGAGGATATGGTGAAACAAGATCCTACCTTGGTTCAGTATGTAGAATATTTATTAGATAAATATGCGAATGTCATTACCCACCGAATTGGTACTATCAGTGACTTTGAATACACTATTCAATTAAAGTCTGATGAAGTAGTTCGGGAGCGCCAATATCCTTTTTCGAAAAGTCAGCAACAAGAGTTATCGAACTTAATTGAACAATTATTATAAAATCGTGTGATACAACCTTCTAAGTCTGAATATAAATCTCCGTGCTTCCTAGTGCGTAATAAAGATGGGTCACCTCGATTAGTAGTCAACTACTCTAAACTGAATAGGCTCATTTGTGGGGACGGCTTGCCATGTCCTAATATAGAGGAATTCATTAGTTCGCTCGCTAAAGCTAAATACGTAAGCAAGATCGATGGAAAAAAGCTTTTTTCCAGTTACAGTTGGCTCCCGATAGCCGTAAGCTCACAGCATTCGCCGTACAGGATAAATTATATGAATATTTGCGAATCTCCATGGGTATCTGTGTCGGAGTACAAGCATTTATGAGGGCCTTGGATGAGATCCTGGGAGACTTACGTGGGCGCGGGGTAGAATACTATGCAGATGACATTGCGATTTTGGTTCTACAATCCAAGAACATAATCAGTTGTTAGAAGAAGTCTTATCGCGTTTTGCAAAAAGGGGCTTAACCATCTCACCAGATAAATGTTTACTTTTGAGAAATAGTATTGAATTTTTGGGGTTTCTTATTAAAGATGGTGAGATATCTATGTTACCAGATAGGTTGCAAGCCATACAGGATCTCCGTCCGCCTGTGAATCGCCGGGGGTTGTGTAAAATGTTAGGATTTTTAAATTTCTACGCCAAATTCTGCGATAATTATGCAGGTATCGTAGAACCGATGAATCGATTAAGATCTCCGAAGGTGAAGTTTGAGTGGGGTCCGTTACAGGATGCTAGTCTTACACAAATAAAAGAGGCTTTTGCTGAAAAAATTGTTTTACGAATTCCAGACATGAGTAAGCGCTTTTACTTGCATACCGATGCAACTTTACGTTGCCAAGCGGCTATTTTGTCACAAAAGGATGAGCAAGGTTTATTGCGTCCTGTATGGTTCTACAGTAAAACTTTGAAACCAGCCGATTTTAATCGCACTATTTTTCAACTTGAACTTCTTGCTATATATAATGCGGTAATGAGATTTCGCCCGTTTTTGCGCTCGGAGTTTACTATTTTCACGGATAATAGTGCCTTGGTTAATATGCTGCGAAACCCTAAGAACTTAGGAAGATATGCCAATATTGTGCAGAACTTATTTGAGTTCAGATTTAAAATAGTGCATGTCTCGTCTTATAAGAACTATCAGGTAGATTTTCTTTCAAGGATTTATGAGATGAATCCCAATGATATTGATGTTGATCCTTGTCCTTTTAATGACTCAGAGGGATATATGTATAGTCTGTGGAATTTACCGCTAGCACATGAGGACATTAAACAGTATCAGCAATCAGAGGCAGATACTAAAAATATTTATGAGATGGTAAAGATCCATGGTGGAGAGCATGAACAATATAAGTTAATGAGAGATACTTTATACATAAAAACCAAGGCCAAGGTGTCGCCTTATAAAATACTCGTCCCACGTATTTTGAGACCTCTACTACTAAGCTATTATCATACTTTATTGCCCAATGGCGGGCACTTAGGGTTGTTGAAGGTATACAAAAAGATTTGTAGATATTTTTCTTGGCCAAATATATTCAACGAATTGCGGGACTTCGTTCGCTCGTGCCATGAGTGTCAATTAGTAAAGGCACGAAATACTCTTCCGCAAGGACAACTAATTTCGGAATATTGTAAGGAAGTTAACGCCCACTATTACGCAGATTTAGCGGGGCCGTTGCCTTCTAGTTTCGGGTATCAGTATGTCCTTCTGTGCTTAGATAATGCGAGTCGTTATCTACATTTAGTTCCCTTACGCAATGCTACTAGTAAGTTAGTAGTTAAGGCGTTATATGATATTTTCTGTAAATATGGATTTATTAGAGCTATTTCCACGGATCGGGGCCCTTGTTTTTCATCGGCCTACTTCAAACAATTTTTGTTTGGTAATGGGATAAAGCACATACGCTGTTCTCCGTATTTTCCAGGAGGGAACGCAGTTGAAAAGTATGTGAGACTGGTTAAAACGAGCCTTGGGGCATATCTGGATGGAAAGCAGGAGAAATGGGTGCGTTTCCTGAATGAGCTCCAATTTTGTCTTAATGCTGCGGAACATGCGGAGCTTAAGTTTAGTCCATTTCGTCTGTTTTTTGGGAGAGAACCGGTGGATACGTTGATGGTAAAGTGGAGTATTACACCTGAGGATTTGGAGGGTCCTAATAATGCCAAAATATGGGAGCATGCTTTCGTTAATATGGATAAAGCATGGGAAGCAAGGCGTCGGTTGTATAATAAGCGGATGCTTCCAGTCACGTTTGCTGTCGGAGACAGGGTGTTGATTAAGTCTCAGTTAAAATCTTCCTTGAAAGATAACGTAACAAAGTCATTGATGCCACAATGGTGGGGGCCAATGACAGTCGTATCTAAACCTACTGCTAATACACTTCAATGTAAGACTGAAGATGGTAAAATGGTTGTTACCCATACAAGTTTAGCAAAATTATATAGAGAACAAAGAAATGTTAATAACATCAGTGAAAATTGAAAAGTATAATGAGAATTGAGGGTACCGGTTTTGTGTGTATATTTTGTTATTGTTCACCTTCATAATCAATCAATCATCTACTAACACTTTTTTCCATCATCATTTCATTTCATCTTCATTGTAAAATGTGTAAGGTACTCCTCAAATCTGATTAAGATGATTCAATTTATTTAATTAAAAATTGGTCAGTAATGAAAAATTTCTTTGGGTAAAATTTTTCATCTACGGAGGGGGATGTGTGACGACGTGGATCGTCACGAATATGTGGGTCACTTGTTATTATGGATTTATTATTAAGTAGATGGCGCCATCTTTTATTTTTATGGAGACATACGACCTTATTCTCCCTTCGTCCTTTTCCATCCTACCTTTTTGGTCTCAAAAACAGGTTTGTGTTATATTAAGAAAATATATTAGAAGATCTGGTACCAGCTGGTAATGTAAAATGAGGAGGTCCTCGTGATGTAAAATCCGGATTGTGATTGGTTGGTTTTGAACCCGGAATGGAAGCCATGAATCAACTGACGTAGATCGTCAGTTGGTCACTATTCGAGGTACGTAGTGTTTGATCTTTATAATTTGTTAAATTAAATTATTGTTTTTTGTGAAAAATGGTGAGAAATTTATCATTGGAAATTTCGTGAGTATGCAAAAATGTATTTGAAAAATGATAAATACTTATGGATTGTCATATTTAGTCACGAGCAAGTGTAAAATATTACTGATTGAAAAATTAGTTAACTGAAGGACAAAAATCAGAGGTTGGTGTAGGCCATGTTGGAATGGCGAGTTTATTTTTACGTATGCTAGGCTGCTTTTCCATCAGAGACAGTAAGGTTGTTTATTATTATTATTATTATTATTAATATCCAATTGTTAATATTTTGTGTACTATTTGTTTTTTTTATTATTTATTTTTTTCTTTATTATAATAAATTGTTTATCCTTGTTTCAAAATTGAAATAGTAGGCTTGTCATTGATAAGTAACTTCCTTAAAACAACTGAGAAATTTTCCTTGCAATTTCATAAATTAAAGGTGAGAGTTATACATATACATATTCTGGGTGCGCTACGCGGCCTTTTAATACAGTACCGGCGAAAGCCCTCCTCGCTTTTTTTCAGGATTGTTCCCCCAGTGGGCGGGTCTGTATTTTGAAGGATAGTGGTGTGCTGTTCTTTTTCATTCTTTTCAAGTACGGATTTTGGCCCGGGGTGGTCATTCTGAAAAAGAAGGGGGATTAAGGGTGTTTTTCGTTACAAGGTATTGGGGCGAGTGTGAGAAGATATGGAGGCCGACTCGCCCGTTGCGGGAACTAATTCCCAAAAAAACCGTGACGTTTAAATCCGTAAAAAAGTATAAAAATAAAAGTTAAAATATTTTCGCGTAGCATATATGAGGTCGATGCCTTTCTTCTTATATGGTCTTTTTCATCCCGCCAGGTGAGGTATTGGGGCCAGTGTGAGGGGATAAGGAGGCCGACTCGCCCGGAGCGGGAACAAATTCCCAAGTAAAATCGTGATGCTTAAACCCGTTAAAAGTATAAAAATAAAGGTTATAATATTTTCCCGTAACATATATAAGGTCGATGGCATTAGTTTTTTATCATCTACGTTCTTCCCGGCAGGTGAGGTATTGGGGCGAGTGTGAGGGGATATGGAGGCTGACTCGCCCGGAGCGGGAACTAATTTCCAAGTAAAATCGTGATGTTCAAATCCGTAAAAAAGTATAAAAATAAAACCTAAAATATTTTTGTGCAAAATATATGAGGTCGACGGCTTTCGTCTTATATGGTCTTCATTCTTCCCGCCAGGTGAAGTATTGGGGCGAGTGTGAGGGGATATGGAGGCGGACTCGCCCGGAGCGGGAACTTATTCCCAAGCAAAATCAGGACGTTTAAATCCGTAAAAAAGTATAAAAATAAAAGTTAAAAGTTTTCGTGTAACATATATGAAACGCATGGCTTTCGTCTTATATTGTCTTCGTTCTTCCCGCCAGGTGAGGTATTGGGGCGAGTGTGAGGGGATATGGAGGCGGACTCGCCGGGAGCGGGAACTAATTCCCAACTAAAATCGTGATGTTTAAATCCGTAGAAAAGTATAAAAATAAAACTTAAAATATTTTTGTGTAAAATATATGAGGGCGATGGCTTTCGTCTTATATTTACTTCGTTCTTCCCGCCAGGTGAGGTATTGGGGCGAGTGTGATGGGATATGGAGGCCAACTCGCCCTTAGCGGAAACTAATTCCCAAGGAAAATCGTGACGTTTAAATCCGTAAAAAAAGTATAAAAATAAGAGTTAAAATATTTTCGCTTAACATATATGAGGGCGATGGCCTTCGTCTTGTATGGTCTTCGTTCTTTTCGTCAGGTGGGGTATTGGGGCGAGTGTGAGGGGATATGGAGGCCTACTCGCTCCGAGCGGGAACTTATTTCCAAGTAAATTCGTGACGTACAAATCCTTAAAAAAGTATAAAAATAAAAGTTAAAATATTTTCGCTTAACATATATGAGGGCGATGGCCTTCGTCTTGTATGGTCTTCGTTCTTTTCGTCAGGTGGGGTATTGGGGCGAGTGTGAGGGGATATGGAGGCCTACTCGCTCCGAGCGGGAACTTATTTCCAAGTAAATTCGTGACGTACAAATCCTTAAAAAAGTATAAAAATAAAAGATAAAATATCTTCGCCTAATATATATAAGGTCGAAAGCTTCGTCTTATATCGTCTTCGTTTTTCCCGCCAGGTGAGGTATTGAGGCTAGTGTGAGGGGATATGGAGGCCGACTCGCCCAGAGCGGGAGCTAATTCCCAAGTAAAATCGTGATGTTTAAATCCGTAAAAAAGGATAAAAATAAAACAGAATATTTTTGTGTAAAGTATATGAGGGCGATGGCTTTCGTCTTATATATTCTTCGTTCCTCCCGTCAAATGAGGTATTGGGGCGATGTGTGAGGGGATATGGAGGCCGACTCGCCCGGAGCGGGAACTAATTCCCAAGCAAAATCGTGACGTTTAAATCCGTAAAGAAGTACAAAAAAAAAGTTAAAATATTTTCGCGTAACATATATGAGGTCGATGGCTTGCGTCTTATATATTCGTTCTTCCCGCCAGGTGAGGTATTAGGGCCAGTGTGAGGGGATATGGAGGCGAACTCGCCCGGAGCGGGAACTAATTCCCAAGTAAAATCGTGACGTTTAAATCCGTAAAAAAGTATGAAAATAAAAGTTAAAATATTTTCGCGTAACATATATGAGGTCGATGGCTTTCGTCTTATATATTCTTCGTTCTTCCCGCCAGGTGAGGTATTGGGGCCAGTGTGAGGGGATATGGAGGCCGACTCGCCCGGAGCGGGAACTAATTCCCAAGTAAAATCGTGACTTGTAAATCCGTAAAAAAGTATAAAAATAAGAGTTAAAATATCTACGGTGAACATTTATAAGGTCGATGGCTTTCGTCTTAAATGATCTTTGTTATTCCCGCCAGGTGAGGTATTGGGGCGAGTGTGAGAAGATATGAAGGCCGACTCGCCCGGAGCGGGAATTAATTCCCAAGTAAAATCGTGATGTTTAAACCCGTTAAAAGTATAAAAATAAAAGTTAAATTATTTTCGCGTAACATACATAAGGTCGCTGGCTTTAGTTTTTTATCATCTTCGTTCTTCCCGCCAGGTGAGTTACTGGGGCGAGTGTGAACTGATATGAAGGCCGACTCGCGCGGAGCGGGAACTAAATCCCAAGTAAGATCGTGACGTTTAAATCCGTAAAAAGGTATAAAAATAAAACTTAAAATATTTTTTTGTAAAATATATGAGGGCGATGGCTTTCGTCTTATATATTCTTCGTTCTTCCCGCCAGGTGAGGTATTGTGGCAAGTGTGATGGGATATGGAGGCCGACTCGCCCGGAGAGTAAACAAATTCCCAAGCAAAATCGTGACGTTTAAATCCGTAAAAATGTATTAAAATAAAATTTAAATTATTTTCGCGTAACATATATGAGGTCGATGGGTTTCGTCGTATATGGTCTTCGTTCTTCCTTCAGGAGAGGTATTGGGGCCAGTGTGAAATTATATGGAGGCCGACTTGCCCGGAGTGGGAACATATTCTCAAGAAAAATCGTGATGTTTAAACCCGTTAAAGGTATAAAAATAAAACCAAAAATATTTTCGCGTAACATATATGAGGTCGATGGTTTCAGTTTTTAATCATCTTCGTCTTTCCCGCCAGGTGAGGTATTGGGGCGAGTGTGAGGGGATATGGAGGCTGACTCGCCCGGAGCGGGAACTAATTCTCAAGTAGAATCGTGATGTTCAAATCCGAAAAAAAGTATAAAAATGAAAATTAAAATATTTTTGTGTAAAATATATGAGGCCGATGGCTTTCGTCTTATATATTCTTCGTTCTTCCCGCCAGGTGAAGTATTGGGGCGATGTGTGAAGGGATATGGAGGCCGACTCGCCCGGAGCGGGAACTAATTCTCCACTAAAATCGTGATATTAAAATCCGTAAAAAAGTATAAAAATAAAAGTTAAAATATTTTCGCGTAACATTTATGAGGTTGATGGCTTTCGTCTTATATGGTCTTCGTTCTTCCCGCCAGGTGAGCTATTGGGGCGAGTGTGAGGGGATATGGAGGTCGACTCGCCCGGAGCGGGAACTACTTCCCAAGTAAAATCGTGACGCTTAAATCCGTAAAAAAGTATAAAAATAAAAGTTAAAATATTTTCGCGTAACATTTATGAGGTTGTTGGCTTTCGTCGTTTATGGTCTTTGTTCTTCCCGCCAGGTGAGGTATTGGGGCCAGTGTAAAAGGATATAGAGGCCGACTCACCCGGAGCGGTAACAAATTCCCAAGTAAAATCGCGATGTTTAAACCCGTTAAGAGTATAAAAATAAAACTTAAAATATTTTGGCGTAACATATATGAGGTCGACGGCTTTCGTCTTATATGGTCTTTGTTCTTCCCGCCAGGTGAGGTTTGGGGCGAGTGTGAGGGGATATGGAGACCGAATCGCCCGGAGCGAGAACTAATTCCCAAGGAAAATCGTGACGTTTAAATCCGTAAAGAAGTATAAAAATAAAAGTTAAAATATTTTCGTGTAACATATAAGAGGTCGATGAATTTCGTCTTATATATTCTTCGTTCTTCCCGCCAGGTGAAGTATTGGGGCCAGTGTGAGGGGATATGGCGGCCGACTCGCCCGGGGGCGGGAACTAATTCCCAAGTAAAATCGTGACGTTTAAATCCGTAAAAAAGTATAAAAATAAAAGTTAAAATATTTTTGCGTAACATATATGAGGTCGATGGCTTTCGTCTTATATGTTCTTCGTTCTTCCCGCCAGGTGAGGTATTGGGGCCAGTGTGAGGGGATATCGAGGCCGACTCGCCCGGAGCGGGAACTAATTCCCAAGTAAAATCGTGACTTTTAAATCCGCAAGAAAGTATAAAAATAAAAGTTAAAATATCTACGCTTAACATATATAAGGTCGATGGCTTTCGTCTTAAATGGTCTTTGTTCTTCCCGCCAGGTGAGGTATTGGGGCGAGTGTGAGAAGATAAGGAGGCCGACTCGGCCGGAGAGGGAATTAATTCCCAAGTAAAATCGTGAAGTTTAAACCCGTTAAAAGTATAAAAATAAAAGTTAAAATATTCTCGTGTAACATATATAAGGTCGCTGGCTTCAGTTTTTTATCATCTTCGTTCTTCCCGCCAAATGAGGTATTGGGCGAGTCTGAGGGGATATGGAGGCCGACTCGCCCGGAGCGGGAACAAATTCCCAAGCAAAAATGTGACGTTTAAATCCGTAAAAAAAGTATATATATAAAAGTTAAAGTATTTTCGCGTAACATCTATGACGTCGGTGGCATTCTTCGGATATAGTCTTTGTTCTTCCCGCCAGGTGAGGTATTGGGGCCAGTTTGAGGAGATATGGAACCGACTCGCCCGGAGCGGGAGCTAATTCCCAAGTAAAATCGTGATGTTTAAATCCGTAAAAAAGTATAAAAATAAAACACAATATTTTTGTGTAAAATTTATGAGGGCGATGGCTTTCTTCTTATATATTCTTCGTTCCTCCCGCCAATTAGGTATTGGGGCGATGTGTGAGAGGATATAGAGGCGGACTCGCCCGGAGCGGGAACTAATTCCCAAGCAAAATCGTGACGTTTAAATCCGTAAAAAAGTATAAAAATGGAAGTTAAAATATTTTCCGTAACATATATGAGGGCGATGGCCTTCGTCTTGTATGGTCTTCGTTCTTTTCGTCAGGTGGGGTATTGGGGCGAGTGCGAGGGGATATGGAAGCCGACTCGCCCGGCGGGGAAACTAATTCCCAAGTAAAATCGTGACGTTTAAATCCGTAAAAATGTATAAAAATAAAAGTTAAATTATTTTCGGGTGACATATATGAGGTCGACGGCTTTCGCCTTATATGGTCTTCGTTCTTCCCGCCAGGTGAGGTATTGGGGCGAGTGTGAGGGGATATGGAGTCCGACTCGCCCGGAGCGGGAACTAATTCCCAAGTAAAATAGTGATGTTTAAATCCGTAAAAAAGTATAAAAATAAAACAAAATATTTTTGTGTAAAATATATGAGGGCGGAGGCTTTCGCCTTATATATTCTTCGTTCTTTTCGTCAGGTGGGGTATTGGGGCGAGTGTGAGGGGATATGGAATCCGACTCGCCCGGAGCGCGAACTATTTCCCAAGTAAAATCGTGACGTTAAAATCCGTAAAAAATATAAAAATAGAAGTTAAAATATTTTCTCGTAACATATATGAGGTCCATGGCTTTCGTCTTATATGGTCTTCGTTCTTCACGCCAGGTAAGGTATTGAGGCGAATGTTACGGGATATGGTGGCCGACTCGCCGGGAGCGGGAACTAATTCCCAAGTAAATATGTGACGTATAAATCCATAAAAAGTATAAAAATAAAAGTTAAAATATTTTCGCTTAATATATATGAGGTCGAAGGCTTCGTCTTATATCGTCTTCGTTCTCCCCGCCAGGTGAGGTATTGAGGCGAGTGTGAGGGTATATGGAGTCCGACTCGACAGGAGCGGGAACTAATTCCCAAGGAAAATCGTGACGTTTAAATCCGTAAAAAAGTATAAAAATAAAAGTTAAAATATTTTCGCGTAACATATATGAGGTCGATGGCTTTCGTCTTATATATTCTTCGTTTTTCCCGCCAGGTGAGGTATTGTGGCCAGTGTGAGGGGATATGGAGGCCGACTCGCGCGGAGCGAGAACTAATTCCCAAGGAAAATCGTGACGTTTAAATCCGAAAAAAAGTATAAAAATAAAAGTTAAAATATTTTCGCGTAACATATATGAGGTCGATGGCTTTCGTCCTATATATTCTCCGTTCTTCCCGCCAGGTGAGGTATTGGGGCCAGTGTGAGCAGATATGGAGGCCGACTCGCACGGAGCGGGAACTAATTCCCAAGTAAAATCGAGACTTTTAAATTCCTAAAAAGGTAAAAAAATAAAAGTTAAAATATCTTCGCTTAACATATATAAGGTCGATGGCTTTCGTCTTATATGGTCTTTGTTCTTCCCGCCAGGTGAGGTATTGGGGCGAGTGTGAGAAGATATGGAGGCCGACTCGCCCGTTGCAGGAACTAATTCCTAAGCAAAATCGTGACGTTTAGATCCCTAAAAAAGTATAAAAATAAAAGTTAAAATATTTTCGCGTAACATATGAGGTCGATGGCTTTCTTCTTATATGGTCTTTGCTCTTCCCGCAAGGTGAGGTATTGGGGCCAGTGTGATGGGATATGGAGGCCGACTCGCCCGGAGCGGGAACTAATTACCAAGTAAAATCCTGACGTTTATATCCGTAAAAAAGTATAAAAATAAAATTTAAAAAATTTTCGCGTAACATATATGAGGTCGATTGCTTTCGTCTTATATATTCTTCTTTTTTCCCGCCAGGTGAGGTATTGGGGCCAGTGTGAAGGGATATGGAGGCCGACTCGTCCGGAGCGGGAACTAATTACCAAGTAAAATCGTGACGTTTAAATCCGTAAAGAGTATAAAAATAAAATTTAAAAAATTTTCGCGTAACATATATGAGGTCGACGGCTTTCGTGTTATATGATCTTCGTTCTTACCGCCAGGTGAGATATTGAGGCGAGTGTGAGGGGATATGGAGGCCGACTCGCCCGGAGCGGGAACTAATTCAAAACTAAAATCGAGATGTTTAAATCCGTAAAAAAAAAAAAAATAAAAATAAAAATAAAACTTAAAATATTTTTGTGTAAAATATATGAGGGCGATGGCTTTCGTCTTATATATTCTTCGTTCTCCCCGCCAGGTGAGGTATTGGTGCGAGTGTGATGGAATATGGAGGCCGACTCGACCTTAGCGGGAACTAATTCCCAAGGAAAATCGTGACGTTTAAATTCGTAAAATAGTATAAAAATAAAAGTTAAAAAATTTTCGCTTAACATATATGAGGGCGATGGCCTTCGTCTTGTATGGTCCTTGTTCTTCCCGCCAGGTGAGGTATTGGGGCGAGTGTGAGAAGATATGGAGGCCGACTCGCCCGTTGAGGGAACTAATTCCCAAGTAAAATCGTGACGTTTCAATTCGTAAAAAAGTATAAAAATAAAAGTTAAAATATTTTCGCGTAACATATATGAGGTCGATGGCTTTCTTCTTATATGGTCTTTTTTCTTCTCGCCAGGTGAGGTATTGGGGGCAGTGTGAGGGGATATGGAGGCCGACTCGCCCGAAGAGAGAACAAATTCCCAAGAAAAATCGTGATGCTTAAACCCGTTAAAAGTATAAAAATAAAGGTTATAATATTTTCCCGTAACATATATAAGGTCGATGGCATTAGTTTTTTATCATCTACGTTCTTCCCGCCATGTGAGGTATTGGGGCGAGTGTGAGGGGATATGGAGGCTGACTCGCCCGGTGCGGGAACTAATTGCCAAGTAAAATCGTGATGTTCAAATCCGTAAAAAAGTATAAAAATAAAACCTAAGATATTTTTGTGGAAAATATATGAGGTCGATGGCTTTCGTTTTATATGGTCTTCGTTCTTCCCGCCAGGTGAGGTATTTGGGGCGAGTGTGAGGGGATTCGGAGGCCGAGTCACCCGGAACGGGAACTTATTCCCAAGTAAAATCGTGACGTTTAAATCCGTAAAAAATTATAAAAATAAAAGTTAAAATATTTTCGTGAAACATATATGAAACCGATAGCTTTCGTCTTATATCGTCTTCGTTCTTCCCGCCAGGTGAATATTGGGGCGATTGTGAGGGGATATGGAGGCCGACTCGCCGGGAGCGGAAACTAATTCGCAACTAAAATCGTGATGTTTAAATCCGTAAAAAAGTATAAAAATAAATGTTAAAGTATTTTTGTGTAAAATATATGAGACGATGGCTCTCGTCTTATATTTACTTCGTTCTTCCCGCCAGGTGAGGTACTGGGGCGAGTGTGATGGGATATGGAGGCCGACTCGCCCTTAGCGGAAACTAATTCCCAAGGAAAATCGTGACGTTTAAATCCGTAAAAAAAGTATAAAAATAAAAGTTAAAATATTTTCGCTTAACATATATGAGGGCGATGGCCTTCGTCCTGTATGGTCTTCGTTCTTTTCGTCAGGTTTGGTATTGGGGCGAGTGTGAGGGGATATGGAAGACCACTCGCCGTGAGCGGGAACTAATTTCCAAGTAAATTCGTGACGTATAAATCCTTAAAAAAGTATAAAAATAAAAGATAAAATATTTTCGCATAATATATATAAGGTCGAAATCTTCGTCTTATATCGTCTTCGTTCTCCCCGCCAGGTGAGGTATTGAGGCTAGTGTGAGGGGATATGGAGGCCGACTCGCCCGGAGGGGAAACTAATTCCCAAGTAAATTCCTGACGTATAAATCCTAAAAAAGTATAAAAATAAAAGTTAAAATATTTTCGCTTAATATATATAAGGTCGAAATCTTCGTCTTATATCGTCTTCGTTCTTCCCGCCAGGTGAGGTATTGAGGCGAGTGTGAGGGGATATGGAGGCGGACTCGTCCGGAGCGGGAATTAATTCGCAAAGTAAAATCGTGACTTTTAAATTCCTAAAAAAGTATAAAAATAAAAGTTAAAATATCTTCGCGTAACATATATGAGGTCGATGGCTTTCGTCCTATATATTCTTCGTTCTTCCCGCCAGGTGAGGTATTGGGGCCAGTGTGAGCGGATATGGAGGCCGACTAGCACGGAGCGGGAACTAATTCCCAAGTAAAATCGTGACTTTTAAATTCCTAAAAAGGTATAAAAATAAAAGTTAAAATATCTTCGCTTAACATATATAAGGTCGATGGCTTTCGTCTTATATGGTCTTTGTTCTTCCCGCCAGGTGAGGTATTGGGGCGAGTGTGAGAAGATATGGAGGCCGACTCGCCCGGAGCGGGAACTAATTACCAAGTAAAATCGTGACGTTTAAATCCGTAAAAAAGTATAGAAATAAAATTTAAAAAATTTTCGCGTAACATATATGAGGTCGATTGCTTTCGTCTTATATATTCTTCTTTTTTCCCGCCAGGTGAGGTATTGGGGCCAGTGTGAGGGGATATGGAGGCCGACTCGTCCGGAGCGGGAACTAATTACCAAGTAAAATCGTACGTTTAAATCCGTAAAAAAGGAAAAATAAAAGTTAAAATATTTTCGCGTAACATATATGAGGTCGATGGCTTTCGTCTTATATGGTCTTTGTTCTTCCCGCCAGTTGAGGTATTGGGGCCAGTTTGAGGGGATCTGGAGGCCGACTCGCCCGGAGCGTGAACTAATTCCCAAGTAAAATCGTGACTTTTAAATCCGTAAAAAAGTATAAAAATAGAAGTTAAAATATCTTCGCTTAACATATATAACGTCGATGGCTTTCGTCTTATATGGTCTTTGTTCTTCCCGCCAGGTGAGGTATTGAGGCGAGTGTGAGAAGATATGGAGGCCGACTCGCCCGTTGCGGGAACTAATTACCAAGTAAAATCTTGACGTTTAAATTCGTAAAAAAGTATAAAAATAAAAGTTAAAATATTTTCGCGTAACATATATGAGGTCGATGGCTTTCTTCTTATATGGTCTTTTTTCTTCCGGCCAGGTGAGGTATTGGGGGCAGTGTGAGGGGATATGGAGGCCGACTCGCCCGGAGAGAGAACAAATTCCCAAGTAAAATCGTGATGCTTAAACCCGTTAAAAGTATAAAAATAAAGGTTATAATATTTTCCCGTAACATATATAAGGTCGATGGCATTAGTTTTTTATCATCTACGTTCTTCCCGCCATGTGAGGTATTGGGGCGAGTGTGAGGGGATATGGAGGCTAACTCGCACGGTGCGGGAACTAATTGCCAAGTAAAATCGTGATGTTCAAATCCGTAAAAAAGTATAAAAATAAAACCTAAAATATTTTTGTGCAAAATATATGAGGTCGACGGCTTTCGTCTTATATGGTCTTCGTTCTTCCCGCCAGGTGAGGTATTGGGGCGTGTGTGAGGTAATATGGAGGCCGAGTCGCCCGGAGCGGGAACTTATTCCCAAGTAAAATCGTGACGTTTAAATCCGTAAAAAAGTATAAAAATAAAAGTTAAAATATTTTCGTGTAACATATATGAAACCGATGGCTTTCGTCTTATATCGTCTTCCTTCTTCCCGCCAGGTGAATATTGGGGCGATTGTGAGGGGATATGGAGGCCGACTCGCCCTTAGCGAAAACTAATTCCCAAGGAAAATCGTGACGTTTAAATCCGTAAAAAAAGTATAAAAATAAAAGTTAAAATATTTTCGCTTAACATATATGAGGGCGATGGCCTTCGTCTTGTATGGTCTTCGTTCTTTTCGTCAGGTTGGGTATTGGGGCGAGTGTGAGGGGATATGGAAGACGACTCGCCCCGAGCGGGAACTAATTTCCAAGTAAATTCGTGACGTATAAATCCTTAAAAAAGTATAAAAATAAAAGATAAAATATTTTCGCATAATACATATAAGGTCGAAATCTTCGTCTTATATCGTCTTCGTTCTTCCCGCCAGGTGAGGTATTGAGGCGAGTGTGAGGGGATATGGAGGCGGACTCGTCCGGAGCGGGAATTAATTCGCAAGTAAAATCGTGACGTTTAAATCTGTAAAAATGTATAAAAACAACTAACTAACTAACTAACTAACTCTATGGCCTATGGAACCCGGAGGTTCAGTGCCGCGTTCACAAAAGCTTTCCACTGACTTCTATCCTTAGCTAATTTCATGCAGTTTCTATTTTGTATTCCTATCTCTGCTAGATCCATCTTAATATTGTCCTCCCATCTGCGCCTAGGTCTTCCTAATGGTCGTTTTCCTATGGGTCTACCAGTCAAGACTTTGAAAGCGTTTCTACTTTTTTCCATTCTAGCTACATGACCTGCCCACCTAAGCCTCCTAGACTTGGCGACCCTAACAATGTTGGGTAAACAGTATAAACTATGTAGTTCCTCGTTATGAAGCTTCCCCCATTCCCCATTCTCGTTTCTCTTGGGTCCGAATATTCCCCTCAGGATCCTGTTCTCAAATACTTTCAGTCTATGTTCTTCCCTCAAAGTAAGCGACCATGTTTCACAACCATACAAAACAACAGGCATGATTATCGTTTTATATATTTTAAGCTTCAAATTCCTCGATAGAATTCGCGACAAATGATTTTGAAACGAATAGTAACACGAATTCGCTGCTTTTAGTCGATATTTAATTTCTTCGTGAATATCATTTTCGTCTGTTAATATTGATCCTGTATAAAAATAAAAGTTAAATTATTTTCGGGTAACATATATGAGGTCGACGGCTTTCGTCTTATAAGGTCTTCGTTCTTCCCGCCAGGTGAGATATTGGGGCGAGTGTTACGGGATATGGAGGTCGACTCGCCCAGAGCAGAAACTAATTCCCAAGAAAATCGTGACGTTTAAATCCGTAAAAAAGTATAAACATAAAAGTTAAAATATTTTCGCGTAACATTTATGAGGTCGATGGCTTTCGTCTTATATGGTCTTTGTTCTTCCCGCCAGGTGAGGTATTGGAGCCAGTGTGAGGGGATATGGAGGGCGACTCGCCCGGACCTTGAACTAATTCCCAAGTAAAATCGTGATGTTTAAAACCGTTAAAAGTATAAAAATATAAGTTACAATATTTTCGCGTAACATCTGTAAGTTCGATGCCTTTAGTTTTTTATAATCTTCGTTCTTCCCGCCAGGTGAGTTATTGGGGCGATTTTGAGGGGATATGGAGGCCGACTCGCCCCGAGCGGGAGTTAATTCCCAAATAAAATCGTGACGTTTAAATCCGTGAAAAAGTATAAAAATAAAAGTTAAAAAATTTGACGTATCATATATGAGATCGATACTTTCGTTTTATATGGATTTTGTTCCTCCCGCCAGGTGAGGTATTGGGGCCAGTGTGAGGGGATATGGAGGCCGACTCGCCCGGAGCGGGAACAGATTCCCAAGTAAGATCGTGATGTTTAAGCCTGTTAAATGTATAAAAATAAAAGTTAAAATATTTTCGCGTAACATATTTGAGATCGATGGGTTTAATTTTTTATCATCTTCTCTCTTCCTGCCAGGTAAGGTATTGGGGCGAGTGTGAGGGGATATGGAGGCCGACTCGCCCCGAGCGGGAGTTAATTCCCAAGTAAAATCGTGATGTTTAAATCCGTAAAAATGTATAAAAATCAAAGTTAGAATATTTGTGTATAAATATATGAGAGCGATGTCTTCGTCTTATATATTCTTCGTTCTTTTCGCCAGGTGAGGTATTTGGGCGAGTGTGAGGGGATATGGAGGCGGACTCGCCCGGAGCGGGAACTAATTCCCAACTAAAATCGTGATGTTTAAATCCGTAAAAAAGTATAAAAATAAAACTTAAAATATTTTTGTGTAAAATATATGAGGGCGATGGCTTTCGTCTTATATATACTTCGTTGTTCCCGCCAGGTGAGGTTGTGACGACGTGGATCGTCACGAATATGTGGGTCACTTGTTATTATGGATTTATTAGGAAGTAGATGGCGCCATCTTTTATTTTTATGGAGACATATGACCTTATTCTCCCTTCGTCCTTTTCCGTCCTACCTTTTTTGTCTCAAAAACAGGTTTGTGTTATATTAAGAAAATATATTAGAAGATCTGGTACCAGCTGGTAAAGTAAAATGACGAGGTCCTCGTGATGTAAAATCCGGATTGTGATTGGTTGGTTTTGAACCCGGAATGGAAGCCATGAATCAACTGACGTAGATCGTCAGTTGGTCACTATTCGAGGTACGTAGTGTTTGATCTTTATAATTTGTTAAATTAAATTATTGTTTTTTTGTGAAAATGGTGAGAAATTTATCATTGGAAATTTCGTGAGTATGCAAAAATGTATTTGAAAAATGATAAATACTTATGGATTGTCATATTTAGTCACGAGCAAGTGTAAAATATTACTGACTGAAAAATTAGATAACTGAAAGACAAAAATTAGTGGTTGGTGTAGGCCATGTTGGAATGGCGAGTTTATTTTTATGTATGCTAGGCTGTTTTTTCATCAGAAACAGTAAGGTTGTTTATTATTATTATTACTATTAATATCCAATTGTTAATATTTTGTGTACTATTTGTTTTTTTATTTTTTTATTATTTATTTTCTTCTTTATTATAATAAATTGTTTATCCTTGTTTCAAAATTGAAATAGTAGGCTTGTCATTGATAAGTAACTTCCTTAAAACAACTGAGAAATTTTGCTTGCAATTTCATAAATTAAAGGTGAGAGTTATACATATACATATTCTGGGTGCGCTACGCGGCCTTTTAATACAGTACCGGCGAAAGCCCTCCTCGCTTTTTTTCAGGATTATTCCCCCGGTGGGCGGGTCTGTATTTTGAAGGATAGTGGTGTGCTGTTCTTTTTCATTCTTTTCAAGTACGGATTTTGGCCCGGGGTGGTCATTCTGAAAAAGAAGGGGGATTAAGGGTGTTTTTCGTTACAGAATAGTGACCAACTCGGTTAAAATATTTTCACTTATTAAATTTAAATTTAAATTCAGTTGTTTACTTTTCATGTTAATGGCATATAACCGGGCTGTGCATGTAATTACTTGCTCGTATATATTAATTGGGTACCTTGTAGGAAGTCTTTGTACGGCAGTTCAAGGAATTGGTTCCGGGGATCGAACCCATACTATCTGGTATATAAGTATAGAATCGTATCCAAAAATAAAAACTATCGCTGTAGGTGGTGATTCTAGTTTCTTTCTTGAAGAAGAGTTTATAGACGAAATTCCTGTGGATATTAATGAGTTTTTGAATATGACTATAGAAGAAAAGGAATCAAAAATATTTTCTATGAATGAAAGTGACGCTAAGAAACTGCTGTTGTCCATAACAGCTGGTAACAGCAAGAGTGCACCTGTTGGTTCGGGTGTTGTAGTAGGTCAAGGTAGAGGCACTGATAACACAACCACACAGCCGGGTGGAAGTGTGTGTGTGCAAACAGCTGGCAGTCAGCCAGGTCATTTACCTTTTAGTTCGGTGAACGATAAAGCTAGAACTGAACCTCTATCTGAATTGACACAAAATAGTTGTTTTAATAAGATGGAACAATCATCAACATTTTTGGTTTTACGTTCATTCATGGATTCATTAGAGAATTGTTATGGTACGGATCCCTTAAAATTGTATCAATTTATTCAAAAGATTGATGAATTTTGTAATATTGAGCGTTTTCCTTTTTCTGCGGTTTTGTATTCATTGCGTGGGAAAGTTACGGGTCCACTGCAGGAAATTCTGAACGAGCTGCCACATACATGTAAAAGCTGGGATTTTGCACGTGATTTTGTTTTTCATAATTTATTATCAGAATGTGCTATTCAGAGAATAATAGTAGAATACATGTATCGCCATCAAGAGAATAACGAGGATTTAAAAGCTTTTGTAAAGCGTGTAACAACTGTTGATAAACTTTTGAAGTTGCGTTGTGGGGACGAAAAGATGATTAGTTTTATTACCAGTGGCGTTCTTCCGAACATAAGGGAGCGGTTGTTTTACCATAGAAAACCTCAGACAATAGATGAACTTAATAAACTAGTTAGTGAATACAGGTATCATGAACTTTATATGAAGCAGTTTAGTTATAAAACGAGGTCCCAAGCAGGGTTGCCGGATGCTCCGGTAGGGAGTGACTTTAAGAATTCTCGTAGAACTATAAGATGTTACAAATGTCAGGGTCCACATCCAGTGAAGCTATGCCCAGAAAACAAAACTTCGAAAACATTTTCTTCTTTTTCAAATAAGACTAATAGGAACTTAAATCGTTTAAATAAAAAAGATGATGCGGCGTGTATAAAAGTTAAAGTATGTGGAATTGCAGTGAATAGTTGTTTAGATAGTGGGTGTGTGACTAATTTTTTTTAATTTGGAGCTCTTCAATAAAATTAAAAACTCTAGTGATGTGAAAGTAAATTATAAAGAGTGTTTTAAAGGAAAGACTATAAATAACGAATCTATGGTGTTGAGACCTTCAGTTTTGGTTCCGTTTACGGTGAATAATTACACCTTTAAATGCAAACTGTTTTTGTTTAAAGATTTGGAATTTCCCATTTTGATGGGACTAGACTGTTTTCGTCAGGAAGGAGTTTTAGTGGATTTCAATGAATCTAAGGTTGTTTTTAGCAAAGGAAATGTTACAACCCCTCTTGTTGACTTCCCCTCCCCCTCATCTTTCCAAACGAATTCTTCTGCGGCTTCTTGTCATTCCAGGGGTCCTGGCGACGGAGGGTCATCCGCTAGGCTATTTTTGGGAGATCTCTTTAGTCCCAATGGTACGCCCTGGAGCAAAAGAAAGAACAAACCTGGAGTAAATAGGCAATTGGTCTTCGCTCGCTCGAGTTTTCCTGAAACTACTGCTGATAGGGAGAGCGACATTGGAACTGCGTCTGGTGGTCCAAGGATGTTTGGTAATGGAGAGGACAATAACAGGTTTGACAAAAAGCATTCATTCCGGAAGAAACAACATAAAACAGTAAACGGTCTGAGAAACAATAAACATTCGGTTGCGGAACTAAAAGAGAATTCCAGCTTTAATTCTAATCGAAAAAGTGTCGCGGATGTAGGTGGCTCTGTTAGTTGTATGCCAACAGAGGGAGAAAAACAGTGTGTTAATAATGATGTAACGTCTTGTTATAGTAATGATGAATATAATTTTTCTGATGTATTGGGTCAGGAAGGGGATCCGTTACTATTAGCATTTAACAAATGTAAAAGTGATAAGTGGGAAATTAGTACAGATGAAAAGGCTAAGATTTTGAATGGTATCGATGAGGATATGGTGAAACAAGATCCTACCTTGGTTCAGTATGTAGAATATTTATTAGATAAATATGCGAATGTCATTACCCACCGAATTGGTACTATCAGTGACTTTGAATACACTATTCAATTAAAGTCTGATGAAGTAGTTCGGGAGCGCCAATATCCTTTTTCGAAAAGTCAGCAACAAGAGTTATCGAACTTAATTGAACAATTAATAGAAAATGGTGTGATACAACCTTCTAAGTCTGAATATAGATCTCCGTGCTTCCTAGTGCGTAATAAAGATGGGTCACCTCGACTAGTAGTTAACTACTCTAAACTGAATCGGCTCATTTGTGGGGACGGCTTGCCATGTCCTAATATAGAGGAATTCATTAGTTCGCTCGCTAAAGCTAAATATGTAAGCAAGATCGATGGAAAAAAAGCTTTTTTCCAGTTACAGTTGACTCCCGATAGCCGTAAGCTCACAGCATTCGCCGTGCAGGATAAATTATATGAATATTTGCGAATCCCCATGGGTATCTGTGTCGGAGTACAAGCACTTATGAGGGCCTTGGATGATATCCTGGGAGACCTACGTGGGTGCGGGGTTGAATACTATGCAGATGACATTGTGATCTTTGGTTCTACAATCCAAGAACATAATCGGTTAATAGAAGAAGTCTTATCGCGTTTTGCAAAAAGGGGCTTAACCATCTCACCAGATAAATGTTTACTTTTGAGAAGTAGTATTGAATTTTTGGGGTTTCTTATTAAAGATGGTGAGATATCTATGTTGCCAGATAGGTTACAAGCCATACAGGATCTCCGTCCGCCTGTAAATCGCCGGGGGTTGTGTAAAATGTAAGGATTTTTAAATTTCTATGCTAAATTCTGCGATAATTATGCAGGTATCGTAGAACCGATCAATCGATTAAGATCTCCGAAGGTGAAGTTTGAGTGGGGTCCGTTACAGGTTGCGAGTCTTGCACAAATAAAAGAGGCTTTTGCTGAAAAAAATATTTTGCGAATTCCAGACATGAGTAAGCGCTTTTACTTGCATACCGATGCAACTTTACGTTGCCAAGCGGCTATTTTGTCACAAAAGGATGAGCAGGGTTTATTGCGTCCTGTATGGTTCTACAGTAAAACTTTGAAACCAGCCGATTTTAATCGCACTATTTTTCAACTTGAACTTCTTGCTATATATAATGCGGTAATGAGATTTCGCCCGTTTTTGTGTTCGGAGTTTACTATTTTCACGGATAATAGTGCCTTGGTTAATATGCTGCGAAACCCTAAGAACTTAGGAAGATATGCCAACATTGTGCAGAACTTATTTGAGTTCAGATTTAAAATAGTGCATGTCTCATCTTATAAGAACTATCAGGTAGATTTTCTTTCAAGGATTTATGAGATTAATCCGAATGATATTGACGTTGATCCTTGTCCTTTTAATGACTCAGAGGGATATATGTATAGTCTGTGGAATTTACCGCTAGCACATGAGGATATTAAACAGTATCAGCAATCAGAGGCAGATACTAAGGATATTTATGAGATGGTAAAGAGCCATGGCGGGGAGCATCAACAATATAAGTTAATGAGAGATACTTTATACATAAAAACTAAGGCCAAGGTGTCGCCTTATAAAATACTCGTCCCACATATTTTGAGACCTCTACTACTAAGCTATTATCATACTTTATTGCCTAATGGCGGGCACCTAGGTTTGTTGAAGGTATACAAAAAGATTTGTAGATATTTTTCTTGGCCAAATATATTCAACGAATATCGGGACTTCGTTCGCTCGTGCCATGAGTGTCAATTAGTAAAGGCACGAAATACTCTTCCGCAAGGACAATTAATTTCGGAATATTGTAAGGAAGTTAACGCCCACTATTACGCAGATTTAGCGGGGCCGTTGCCTTCTAGTTTCGGGTATCAGTATGTCCTTCTGTGCTTAGATAATGCGAGTCGTTATCTACATTTAGTTCCCTTACGCAATGCTACTAGTAAGTTAGTAGTTAAGACGTTATATGATATTTTCTGTAAATATGGATTTATTAGAGCTATTTCCACGGATCGGAGCCGTTGTTTTTCATCGGCCTACTTCAGACAATTTTTGTTTGGTAATGGGATAAAGCACATACGCTGTTCTCCGTATTTTCCAGGAGGGAACGCAGTCGAAAAATATATGAGACTGGTTAAAACGAGCCTTCGGGCTTATCTGGATGGTAAGCAGCAGAAATGGATGCGTTTCCTGAATGAGCTCAAATTTTGTCTTAATGCTGCGGAACATGCGGAGCTTAAGTTTAGTCCATTTCGTCTGTTTTTTGGGAGAGAACCGGTGGATACGTTGATGGTAAAGTGGAGTATTACACCTGAGGATTTAGAGGGACCTAATAATGCCCAAATATGGGAGCAAGCTTTCGTTAATATGGATAAAGCATGGGAAGCAAGGCGTCGGTTGTATAATAAGCGGATGCTTCCAGTCACGTTTGCTGTCGGAGACAGGGTGTTGATTAAGTCTCAGTTAAAATCTTCCTTGAAAGATAACGTAACAAAGTCATTGATGCCACAGTGGTGGGGGCCAATGACAGTCGTATCTAAACCTACTGCCAATACACTTCAATGTAAGACTGAAGATGGTAAAATGGTTGTTACCCATACAAGTTTAGCAAAATTATATAGAGAACAAAGAAATGTTAATAACATCAGTGAAAATTGAAAAGCATAATGAGAATTGAGGGTACCGGTTTTGTGTGTATATTTTGTTGTTATTGTTCACCTTCATAATCAATCAATCATCTACTAACAATTTTTTCCATCATCATTTCATTTCATCTCCACTGTAAAATGTGTAAGGTACTCCTCAAATCTGATTAAGATGATTTAATTTATTTAATTAAAAATTGGTCAGTAATGAAAAATTTCTTTGGGTAAAATTTTTCATCTACGGAGGGGGATGTGTGACGACGTGCATCGTCACGAATATGTGGGTCACTTGTTATTATGGATTTATTAGGAAGTAGATGGCGCCATCTTTTATTTTTATGGAGACATACGACCTTATTCTCCCTTCGTCCTTTTCCATCCTACCTTTTTGGTCTCAAAAACAGGTTTGTGTTATATTAAGAAAATATATTAGAAGATCTGGTACCAGCTGGTAATGTAAAATGACGAGGTCCTCGTGATCTAAAATCCGGATTGTGATTGGTTGGTTTTGAACCCGGAGTGGAAGCCATGGATCAACTGACGTAGATCGTCAGTTGGTCACTATTCGAGGTACGTAGTGTTTGATCTTTATAATTTGTTAAATTAAATTATTGTTTTTTTGTGAAAAATGGTGAGAAATTTATCATTGGAAATTTCGTGAGTATGCAAAAATGTATTTGAAAAATGGTAAATACTTATGGATAGTCATATTTAGTCACGAGCAAGAGTAAAATATTGCTGATTGAAAAATTAGATAACTGAAAGACGAAAATTAGAGGTTGGTGTAGGCCATGTTGGAATGGCGATTTTATTTTTATGTATGCTAGGCTGTTTTTCCATCAGAAACAGTAAGGTTGTTTATTATTATTATTACTATTAATATCCAATTGTTAATATTTTGTGTACTATTTGTTTTTTTTATTTTTTTTATTATTTTTTTCTTTATTATAATAAATTGTTTATCCTTGTTTCAAAATTGAAATAGTAGGCTTGTCATTGATAAGTAACTTCCTTAAAACAACTGAGAAATTTTGCTCGCAATTTCATAAATTAAAGGTGAGAGTTATACATATACATATTCTGGGTGCGCTACGCGGCCTTTTAATACAGTACCGGCGAAAGCCCTCCTCGCTTTTTTTCAGGATTGTTCCCCCAGTGGGCGGGTCTGTATTTTGAAGGATAGAGGTGTGCTGTTCTTTTTCATTCTTTTCAAGTACGGATTTTGGCCTGGGGTGGTCATTCTGAAAAAGAAGGGGGATTAAGGGTGTTTTTCGTTACACGTTCTTCAAGCCAGGTGAGCTAATGGGGCGAGTGTGAGGAAATATGGAGGCCGACTCGTCCGGAGCGGGAACTTATTGACAATTGAAAGCGTGACGTTTAAATTCCTAAAAAATTATAAAAATAAAAGTTAAAATATTTTCGCGTAACATATGTAAAGTCGGTATCTTTCGTCTTATATAGTCTTCATTTTTCCCGCCAAATGAGGTATTGGGGCGAGTGTGAGGGGATATTGAGGTCGACTCGCAAAAAGCGGGAACTAATTCCCAAGTAAAATCCTGATGTTTAAATCAGTAAAAAAGTATAAAAATAAAAGTTAAAATATTTTCGCGTAACATATATGAGGTCGATGGCTTTCGTCTTATATGGTTTTCGATTTTACCGCCAGGTGAGGTATTAAGGCGACTGTAAGGGAAAATAAAGGCCGACTCGCCCGGAACGAAAAAAAATTCCCAAGTAAAATCGTGACGTTTAAATCCGTAAAAAAGTATAAAAATAAAAAATAAAAAATTTTCGTGTAACATATATGAAACAGATGGCTTTCGTCTTATATCGCCTTCGTTCTTCCCGCCAGGTGAGGTATTGAGGCGAGTGTGAGGGGATATGGAGGCGGACTCGCCGGGAGCGGGAACTAATTCCCAAGTAAAATCGTGATGTTCAAATCCGTAAAAAAGTATAAAAATAAAACCTAAAATATTTTTGTGCAAAATATATGAGGTCGACGGCTTTCGTCTTATATGGTCTTCGTTCTTCCCGCCAGGTGAGGTATTGGGGCGAGTGTGAGGGGATATGGAGGCCGAGTCGCCCGGGGCCGGAACTTATTCCCAAGTAAAATCGTGACGTTTAAATCCGTAAAAAAGTAAAAAAAATAAAAGTTAAAAAATTTTCGTGTAACATATATGAAACAGATGGCTTTCGTCTTATATCGCCTTCGTTCTTCCCGCCAGGTGAGGTATTGGGGCGAGTGTGAGGGGATATGGAGGCGGACTCGCCGGGAGCGGGAACTAATTCCCAACTAAAATCGTGATGTTTAAATCCGTAGAAAAGTATAAAAATAAAACTTAAAATATTATTGTGTAAAATATATGAGGGCGATGGCATTCGTCTTATATTTACTTCGTTCTTCCCGCCAGGTGAGGTATTGTGGCGAGTGTGATGGGATATGGAGGCCAACTCGCCCTTAGCGGAAACTAATTCCCAAGGAAAATCGTGACGTTTAAATCCGTAAAAAAAGTATAAAAATAAGAGTTAAAATATTTTCGCTTAACACATATGAGGGCGATGGCCTTCGTCTTGTATGGTCTTCGTTCTTTTCGTCAGGTGGGGTATTGGGGCGAGCGTGATGGGATATGGAAGCCTACTCGCTCCGAGCGGAAACTTATTTTCAAGTAAATTCGTGACGTATAAATCCTTAAAAAAAAGTATAAAAATAAAAGATAAAATATCTTAGCTTAATATATATAAGGTCGAAAGCTTTGTCTTATATCGTCTTCGTTTTTCCCGCCAGGTGAGGTATTGAGGCTTGTGTGAGGGGATATGGAGGCCGACTCGCTCGGAGCGGGAACTACTTCCCAAGTAAAATCGTGAGGTTTAAATACGTAAAAAGTATAAAGATAAAAGTTAAAATATTTTCGCGTAACATATGTAAGGTCGATGGCTTTAGTTTTTTATCATCTTCGTTTCTCCCGCCAGGTGAGGTATTGGGGCCACTGTGAGGGGATATGGAGGCCGATTCGCCCGGAGCGGGAGCTAATTCCCAAGTAAAATCGTGATGTTTAAATCCGTAAAAAACGTATAAAAATAAAACAGAATATTTTTGTGTAAAATATATGAGGGCGATGGCTTTCGTCTTATATATTCTTCGTTCCTCCCGCCCAATGAGGTATTGGAGCGATGTCTGAGGGGAAATGGAGAAGGACTCGCCCGGAGCGGGAACTAATTCCCAAGCAAAATCGTAACGTTTAAATCCGTAAAAAAGTATAAAAATAGAAGTTAAAATATTTTCGCGTAACATATATGAGGGCGATGGCCTTCGTCTTGTATGGTCTTCGTTCTTTTCGTCAGGTGGGGTATTGGGGCGAGTGTGAGGGCATATGCAAGCCGACTCGCCCGGAGCGGGAACTAATTCCCAAGTACAATCGTGACGTTTAAATCCGTAAAAAAGTCTAAAAATAGAAGTTAAAATATTTTCGCGTAACATATATGAGGTCCATGGCTTTCGTCTTATATGGTCCTCGTTCTTCCCGCCAGGTACGGTATTGGGGCGAGTGTGAGGGGATATGGTGGCCGACTCGCCCGGAGCGGGAACTAATTCCCAAGTAAATTTGTGACGTATAAAACCGTAAAAAAGTATAAAGATAAGAGTTAAAATATTTTCGCTTAATATATATGAGGTGGAAGGCTTCGTCTTATATCGTCTTCGTTCTTCCCGACAGGAGAGGTATTGGGGCGAGTGTGAGGGGACATGGAGGCCAACTCGCCCCGAGCGGGAACTAATTCCCAACTAAAATCATGATGTTGAAATCCGTAAAAAATATAAAAATAAAACTTAAAATATTTTGTGTAAAATGTATGAGGTCCATGGCTTTCGTCTTATATCGTCTTCGTTCTTCCCGCCAGGAGAGGTATTGGGGCGAGTGTGATGGGATATGGAGGCCGACTCGCCCTTAGCGGGAACTAATTTCCAAGGAAAATCGTGACCTTTAAATCCGTAAAAAAAAGTATAAAAATAAAAGATAAAATATTTTCGGGTAATATATATAAGGTCGATGGCTTTAGTTCTTTATCATCTTCGTTCTTCCTGCCAGGTGAGGTATTGGGGCGTGTGTGAGGGGATATGGAGGCCGACTCGCGCGGAGCGGGAAATAATTCCCAAGTAAAATCGTGACGTTTAAATCCGTAAAAAATTTTAAGAATAAAACTTAATATATTTTTGTGTAAAATATATGAGGGCGATGGCTTTCTTCTTATATATTCTTCGTTCTTCCCGCCAGGTGAGGTATTGGGGCGAGTATGATGGGATATGGAGGCCGACTCGCGGGGAGCGGAAACTAATTCCCAAGTAAAATCGTGACGTTTAAATCCGTAAAAAGGTATAAAAATAAAAGTTAAAATATTTTCGCGTAACATATATGAGGTCGACGCCTTTCGTCTTATATGGTCTTCGTACTTCATGCCAGGTGAGGTACTGGGGCGAGTATGAGCGGACGTGGAGGCCGACTCGCCCGGAGCGGGAACTAATTCCAAAATAAATTTGTGACGTATAAATCCGTAAATAGTATAAAAATAAAAGTTAAAATATTTTCGCTTAATATATATGAGGTCGAAGTCTTCGTCTTATATTGTCTTCGTTCTTCCCGCCAGGTGAGGTATTGGGGCGAGTGTGAGGGGATATGGAGGCGGACTCGCCGGGAGCGGGAACTAATTCCCAACTAAAATCGTGATGTTTAAATCCGTAGAAAAGTATAAAAATAAAACTTAAAATATTTTTGTGTAAAATATATGAGGGCGATGGCTTTCGTCTTATATTTACTTCGTTCTTCCCGCCAGGTGAGGTATTGGGGCGAGTGTGATGGGATATGGAGGCCAACTCGCCCTTAGCGGAAACTAATTCCCAAGGAAAATCGTGACGTTTAAATCCGTAAAAAAAGTATAAAAATAAGAGTTAAAATATTTTCGCTTAACATATATGAGGGCGATGGCCTTCGTCTTGTATGGTCTTCGTTCTTTTCGTCAGGTGGGGTATTGGGGCGAGTGTGAGGGGATATGGAGGCCTACTCGCTCCGAGCGGGAACTTATTTCCAAGTAAATTCGTGACGTACAAATCCTTAAAAAAGTATAAAAATAAAAGTTAAAATATTTTCGCTTAACATATATGAGGGCGATGGCCTTCGTCTTGTATGGTCTTCGTTCTTTTCGTCAGGTGGGGTATTGGGGCGAGTGTGAGGGGATATGGAGGCCTACTCGCTCCGAGCGGGAACTTATTTCCAAGTAAATTCGTGACGTACAAATCCTTAAAAAAGTATAAAAATAAAAGATAAAATATCTTCGCCTAATATATATAAGGTCGAAAGCTTCGTCTTATATCGTCTTCGTTTTTCCCGCCAGGTGAGGTATTGAGGCTAGTGTGAGGGGATATGGAGGCCGACTCGCCCAGAGCGGGAGCTAATTCCCAAGTAAAATCGTGATGTTTAAATCCGTAAAAAAGGATAAAAATAAAACAGAATATTTTTGTGTAAAGTATATGAGGGCGATGGCTTTCGTCTTATATATTCTTCGTTCCTCCCGTCAAATGAGGTATTGGGGCGATGTGTGAGGGGATATGGAGGCCGACTCGCCCGGAGCGGGAACTAATTCCCAAGCAAAATCGTGACGTTTAAATCCGTAAAGAAGTACAAAAAAAAAGTTAAAATATTTTCGCGTAACATATATGAGGTCGATGGCTTGCGTCTTATATATTCGTTCTTCCCGCCAGGTGAGGTATTAGGGCCAGTGTGAGGGGATATGGAGGCGAACTCGCCCGGAGCGGGAACTAATTCCCAAGTAAAATCGTGACGTTTAAATCCGTAAAAAAGTATGAAAATAAAAGTTAAAATATTTTCGCGTAACATATATGAGGTCGATGGCTTTCGTCTTATATATTCTTCGTTCTTCCCGCCAGGTGAGGTATTGAGGCCAGTGTGAGGGGATATGGAGGCCGACTCGCCCGGAGCGGGAACTAATTCCCAAGTAAAATCGTGACTTGTAAATCCGTAAAAAAGTATAAAAATAAGAGTTAAAATATCTACGGTGAACATTTATAAGGTCGATGGCTTTCGTCTTAAATGATCTTTGTTATTCCCGCCAGGTGAGGTATTGGGGCGAGTGTGAGAAGATATGAAGGCCGACTCGCCCGGAGCGGGAATTAATTCCCAAGTAAAATCGTGATGTTTAAACCCGTTAAAAGTATAAAAATAAAAGTTAAATTATTTTCGCGTAACATACATAAGGTCGCTGGCTTTAGTTTTTTATCATCTTCGTTCTTCCCGCCAGGTGAGTTACTGGGGCGAGTGTGAACTGATATGAAGGCCGACTCGCGCGGAGCGGGAACTAAATCCCAAGTAAGATCGTGACGTTTAAATCCGTAAAAAGGTATAAAAATAAAACTTAAAATATTTTTTTGTAAAATATATGAGGGCGATGGCTTTCGTCTTATATATTCTTCGTTCTTCCCGCCAGGTGAGGTATTGTGGCAAGTGTGATGGGATATGGAGGCCGACTCGCCCGGAGAGTAAACAAATTCCCAAGCAAAATCGTGACGTTTAAATCCGTAAAAATGTATTAAAATAAAATTTAAATTATTTTCGCGTAACATATATGAGGTCGATGGGTTTCGTCGTATATGGTCTTCGTTCTTCCTTCAGGAGAGGTATTGGGGCCAGTGTGAAATTATATGGAGGCCGACTTGCCCGGAGTGGGAACATATTCTCAAGAAAAATCGTGATGTTTAAACCCGTTAAAGGTATAAAAATAAAACCAAAAATATTTTCGCGTAACATATATGAGGTCGATGGTTTCAGTTTTTAATCATCTTCGTCTTTCCCGCCAGGTGAGGTATTGGGGCGAGTGTGAGGGGATATGGAGGCTGACTCGCCCGGAGCGGGAACTAATTCTCAAGTAGAATCGTGATGTTCAAATCCGAAAAAAAGTATAAAAATGAAAATTAAAATATTTTTGTGTAAAATATATGAGGCCGATGGCTTTCGTCTTATATATTCTTCGTTCTTCCCGCCAGGTGAAGTATTGGGGCGATGTGTGAAGGGATATGGAGGCCGACTCGCCCGGAGCGGGAACTAATTCTCCACTAAAATCGTGATATTAAAATCCGTAAAAAAGTATAAAAATAAAAGTTAAAATATTTTCGCGTAACATTTATGAGGTTGATGGCTTTCGTCTTATATGGTCTTCGTTCTTCCCGCCAGGTGAGCTATTGGGGCGAGTGTGAGGGGATATGGAGGCCGACTCGCCCGGAGCGGGAACTACTTCCCAAGTAAAATCGTGACGCTTAAATCCGTAAAAAAGTATAAAAATAAAAGTTAAAATATTTTCGCGTAACATTTATGAGGTTGTTGGCTTTCGTCGTTTATGGTCTTTGTTCTTCCCGCCAGGTGAGGTATTGGGGCCAGTGTAAAAGGATATAGAGGCCGACTCACCCGGAGCGGTAACAAATTCCCAAGTAAAATCGCGATGTTTAAACCCGTTAAGAGTATAAAAATAAAACTTAAAATATTTTGGCGTAACATATATGAGGTCGACGGCTTTCGTCTTATATGGTCTTTGTTCTTCCCGCCAGGTGAGGTTTGGGGCGAGTGTGAGGGGATATGGAGACCGAATCGCCCGGAGCGAGAACTAATTCCCAAGGAAAATCGTGACGTTTAAATCCGTAAAGAAGTATAAAAATAAAAGTTAAAATATTTTCGTGTAACATATAAGAGGTCGATGAATTTCGTCTTATATATTCTTCGTTCTTCCCGCCAGGTGAAGTATTGGGGCCAGTGTGAGGGGATATGGAGGCCGACTCGCCCGGGGCGGGAACTAATTCCCAAGTAAAATCGTGACGTTTAAATCCGTAAAAAAGTATAAAAATAAAAGTTAAAATATTTTTGCGTAACATATATGAGGTCGATGGCTTTCGTCTTATATGTTCTTCGTTCTTCCCGCCAGGTGAGGTATTGGGGCCAGTGTGAGGGGATATCGAGGCCGACTCGCCCGGAGCGGGAACTAATTCCCAAGTAAAATCGTGACTTTTAAATCCGCAAGAAAGTATAAAAATAAAAGTTAAAATATCTACGCTTAACATATATAAGGTCGATGGCTTTCGTCTTAAATGGTCTTTGTTCTTCCCGCCAGGTGAGGTATTGGGGCGAGTGTGAGAAGATAAGGAGGCCGACTCGGCCGGAGAGGGAATTAATTCCCAAGTAAAATCGTGAAGTTTAAACCCGTTAAAAGTATAAAAATAAAAGTTAAAATATTCTCGTGTAACATATATAAGGTCGCTGGCTTCAGTTTTTTATCATCTTCGTTCTTCCCGCCAAATGAGGTATTGGGCGAGTCTGAGGGGATATGGAGGCCGACTCGCCCGGAGCGGGAACAAATTCCCAAGCAAAAATGTGACGTTTAAATCCGTAAAAAAAGTATATATATAAAAGTTAAAGTATTTTCGCGTAACATCTATGACGTCGGTGGCATTCTTCGGATATAGTCTTTGTTCTTCCCGCCAGGTGAGGTATTGGGGCCAGTGTGAGGAGATATGGAACCGACTCGCCCGGAGCGGGAGCTAATTCCCAAGTAAAATCGTGATGTTTAAATCCGTAAAAAAGTATAAAAATAAAACACAATATTTTTGTGTAAAATTTATGAGGGCGATGGCTTTCTTCTTATATATTCTTCGTTCCTCCCGCCAATTAGGTATTGGGGCGATGTGTGAGAGGATATAGAGGCGGACTCGCCCGGAGCGGGAACTAATTCCCAAGCAAAATCGTGACGTTTAAATCCGTAAAAAAGTATAAAAATGGAAGTTAAAATATTTTCCGTAACATATATGAGGGCGATGGCCTTCGTCTTGTATGGTCTTCGTTCTTTTCGTCAGGTGGGGTATTGGGGCGAGTGCGAGGGGATATGGAAGCCGACTCGCCCGGCGGGGAAACTAATTCCCAAGTAAAATCGTGACGTTTAAATCCGTAAAAATGTATAAAAATAAAAGTTAAATTATTTTCGGGTGACATATATGAGGTCGACGGCTTTCGCCTTATATGGTCTTCGTTCTTCCCGCCAGGTGAGGTATTGGGGCGAGTGTGAGGGGATATGGAGTCCGACTCGCCCGGAGCGGGAACTAATTCCCAAGTAAAATAGTGATGTTTAAATCCGTAAAAAAGTATAAAAATAAAACAAAATATTTTTGTGTAAAATATATGAGGGCGGAGGCTTTCGCCTTATATATTCTTCGTTCTTTTCGTCAGGTGGGGTATTGGGGCGAGTGTGAGGGGATATGGAATCCGACTCGCCCGGAGCGCGAACTATTTCCCAAGTAAAATCGTGACGTTAAAATCCGTAAAAAATATAAAAATAGAAGTTAAAATATTTTCTCGTAACATATATGAGGTCCATGGCTTTCGTCTTATATGGTCTTCGTTCTTCACGCCAGGTAAGGTATTGAGGCGAATGTTACGGGATATGGTGGCCGACTCGCCGGGAGCGGGAACTAATTCCCAAGTAAATATGTGACGTATAAATCCATAAAAAGTATAAAAATAAAAGTTAAAATATTTTCGCTTAATATATATGAGGTCGAAGGCTTCGTCTTATATCGTCTTCGTTCTCCCCGCCAGGTGAGGTATTGAGGCGAGTGTGAGGGTATATGGAGTCCGACTCGACAGGAGCGGGAACTAATTCCCAAGGAAAATCGTGACGTTTAAATCCGTAAAAAAGTATAAAAATAAAAGTTAAAATATTTTCGCGTAACATATATGAGGTCGATGGCTTTCGTCTTATATATTCTTCGTTTTTCCCGCCAGGTGAGGTATTGTGGCCAGTGTGAGGGGATATGGAGGCCGACTCGCGCGGAGCGAGAACTAATTCCCAAGGAAAATCGTGACGTTTAAATCCGAAAAAAAGTATAAAAATAAAAGTTAAAATATTTTCGCGTAACATATATGAGGTCGATGGCTTTCGTCCTATATATTCTC
This sequence comes from Thermobia domestica, assembly GCF_964235325.1. Taxonomy (NCBI): domain Eukaryota; kingdom Metazoa; phylum Arthropoda; class Insecta; order Zygentoma; family Lepismatidae; genus Thermobia; species Thermobia domestica. The sequence goes on along the minus strand of NC_137469.1, from coordinate 174,163,168 downwards.
CGTTCTTCCCGCCAGGTGAGGTATTGGGGCCAGTGTGAGCAGATATGGAGGCCGACTCGCACGGAGCGGGAACTAATTCCCAAGTAAAATCGAGACTTTTAAATTCCTAAAAAGGTAAAAAAATAAAAGTTAAAATATCTTCGCTTAACATATATAAGGTCGATGGCTTTCGTCTTATATGGTCTTTGTTCTTCCCGCCAGGTGAGGTATTGGGGCGAGTGTGAGAAGATATGGAGGCCGACTCGCCCGTTGCAGGAACTAATTCCTAAGCAAAATCGTGACGTTTAGATCCCTAAAAAAGTATAAAAATAAAAGTTAAAATATTTTCGCGTAACATATGAGGTCGATGGCTTTCTTCTTATATGGTCTTTGCTCTTCCCGCAAGGTGAGGTATTGGGGCCAGTGTGATGGGATATGGAGGCCGACTCGCCCGGAGCGGGAACTAATTACCAAGTAAAATCCTGACGTTTATATCCGTAAAAAAGTATAAAAATAAAATTTAAAAAATTTTCGCGTAACATATATGAGGTCGATTGCTTTCGTCTTATATATTCTTCTTTTTTCCCGCCAGGTGAGGTATTGGGGCCAGTGTGAAGGGATATGGAGGCCGACTCGTCCGGAGCGGGAACTAATTACCAAGTAAAATCGTGACGTTTAAATCCGTAAAGAGTATAAAAATAAAATTTAAAAAATTTTCGCGTAACATATATGAGGTCGACGGCTTTCGTGTTATATGATCTTCGTTCTTACCGCCAGGTGAGATATTGAGGCGAGTGTGAGGGGATATGGAGGCCGACTCGCCCGGAGCGGGAACTAATTCAAAACTAAAATCGAGATGTTTAAATCCGTAAAAAAAAAAAAAAAATAAAAATAAAAATAAAACTTAAAATATTTTTGTGTAAAATATATGAGGGCGATGGCTTTCGTCTTATATATTCTTCGTTCTCCCCGCCAGGTGAGGTATTGGTGCGAGTGTGATGGAATATGGAGGCCGACTCGACCTTAGCGGGAACTAATTCCCAAGGAAAATCGTGACGTTTAAATTCGTAAAATAGTATAAAAATAAAAGTTAAAAAATTTTCGCTTAACATATATGAGGGCGATGGCCTTCGTCTTGTATGGTCCTTGTTCTTCCCGCCAGGTGAGGTATTGGGGCGAGTGTGAGAAGATATGGAGGCCGACTCGCCCGTTGAGGGAACTAATTCCCAAGTAAAATCGTGACGTTTCAATTCGTAAAAAAGTATAAAAATAAAAGTTAAAATATTTTCGCGTAACATATATGAGGTCGATGGCTTTCTTCTTATATGGTCTTTTTTCTTCTCGCCAGGTGAGGTATTGGGGGCAGTGTGAGGGGATATGGAGGCCGACTCGCCCGAAGAGAGAACAAATTCCCAAGAAAAATCGTGATGCTTAAACCCGTTAAAAGTATAAAAATAAAGGTTATAATATTTTCCCGTAACATATATAAGGTCGATGGCATTAGTTTTTTATCATCTACGTTCTTCCCGCCATGTGAGGTATTGGGGCGAGTGTGAGGGGATATGGAGGCTGACTCGCCCGGTGCGGGAACTAATTGCCAAGTAAAATCGTGATGTTCAAATCCGTAAAAAAGTATAAAAATAAAACCTAAGATATTTTTGTGGAAAATATATGAGGTCGATGGCTTTCGTCTTATATGGTCTTCGTTCTTCCCGCCAGGTGAGGTATTTGGGGCGAGTGTGAGGGGATTCGGAGGCCGAGTCGCCCGGAGCGGGAACTTATTCCCAAGTAAAATCGTGACGTTTAAATCCGTAAAAAATTATAAAAATAAAAGTTAAAATATTTTCGTGAAACATATATGAAACCGATAGCTTTCGTCTTATATCGTCTTCGTTCTTCCCGCCAGGTGAATATTGGGGCGATTGTGAGGGGATATGGAGGCCGACTCGCCGGGAGCGGAAACTAATTCGCAACTAAAATCGTGATGTTTAAATCCGTAAAAAAGTATAAAAATAAAAGTTAAAGTATTTTTGTGTAAAATATATGAGGCGATGGCTCTCGTCTTATATTTACTTCGTTCTTCCCGCCAGGTGAGGTACTGGGGCGAGTGTGATGGGATATGGAGGCCGACTCGCCCTTAGCGGAAACTAATTCCCAAGGAAAATCGTGACGTTTAAATCCGTAAAAAAAGTATAAAAATAAAAGTTAAAATATTTTCGCTTAACATATATGAGGGCGATGGCCTTCGTCCTGTATGGTCATCGTTCTTTTCGTCAGGTTTGGTATTGGGGCGAGTGTGAGGGGATATGGAAGACCACTCGCCGTGAGCGGGAACTAATTTCCAAGTAAATTCGTGACGTATAAATCCTTAAAAAAGTATAAAAATAAAAGATAAAATATTTTCGCATAATATATATAAGGTCGAAATCTTCGTCTTATATCGTCTTCGTTCTCCCCGCCAGGTGAGGTATTGAGGCTAGTGTGAGGGGATATGGAGGCCGACTCGCCCGGAGGGGAAACTAATTCCCAAGTAAATTCCTGACGTATAAATCCTAAAAAAGTATAAAAATAAAAGTTAAAATATTTTCGCTTAATATATATAAGGTCGAAATCTTCGTCTTATATCGTCTTCGTTCTTCCCGCCAGGTGAGGTATTGAGGCGAGTGTGAGGGGATATGGAGGCGGACTCGTCCGGAGCGGGAATTAATTCGCAAAGTAAAATCGTGACTTTTAAATTCCTAAAAAAGTATAAAAATAAAAGTTAAAATATCTTCGCGTAACATATATGAGGTCGATGGCTTTCGTCCTATATATTCTTCGTTCTTCCCGCCAGGTGAGGTATTGGGGCCAGTGTGAGCGGATATGGAGGCCGACTAGCACGGAGCGGGAACTAATTCCCAAGTAAAATCGTGACTTTTAAATTCCTAAAAAGGTATAAAAATAAAAGTTAAAATATCTTCGCTTAACATATATAAGGTCGATGGCTTTCGTCTTATATGGTCTTTGTTCTTCCCGCCAGGTGAGGTATTGGGGCGAGTGTGAGAAGATATGGAGGCCGACTCGCCCGGAGCGGGAACTAATTACCAAGTAAAATCGTGACGTTTAAATCCGTAAAAAAGTATAGAAATAAAATTTAAAAAATTTTCGCGTAACATATATGAGGTCGATTGCTTTCGTCTTATATATTCTTCTTTTTTCCCGCCAGGTGAGGTATTGGGGCCAGTGTGAGGGGATATGGAGGCCGACTCGTCCGGAGCGGGAACTAATTACCAAGTAAAATCGTACGTTTAAATCCGTAAAAAAGGAAAAATAAAAGTTAAAATATTTTCGCGTAACATATATGAGGTCGATGGCTTTCGTCTTATATGGTCTTTGTTCTTCCCGCCAGTTGAGGTATTGGGGCCAGTTTGAGGGGATCTGGAGGCCGACTCGCCCGGAGCGTGAACTAATTCCCAAGTAAAATCGTGACTTTTAAATCCGTAAAAAAGTATAAAAATAAAAGTTAAAATATCTTCGCTTAACATATATAACGTCGATGGCTTTCGTCTTATATGGTCTTTGTTCTTCCCGCCAGGTGAGGTATTGAGGCGAGTGTGAGAAGATATGGAGGCCGACTCGCCCGTTGCGGGAACTAATTACCAAGTAAAATCTTGACGTTTAAATTCGTAAAAAAGTATAAAAATAAAAGTTAAAATATTTTCGCGTAACATATATGAGGTCGATGGCTTTCTTCTTATATGGTCTTTTTTCTTCCGGCCAGGTGAGGTATTGGGGGCAGTGTGAGGGGATATGGAGGCCGACTCGCCCGGAGAGAGAACAAATTCCCAAGTAAAATCGTGATGCTTAAACCCGTTAAAAGTATAAAAATAAAGGTTATAATATTTTCCCGTAACATATATAAGGTCGATGGCATTAGTTTTTTATCATCTACGTTCTTCCCGCCATGTGAGGTATTGGGGCGAGTGTGAGGGGATATGGAGGCTAACTCGCACGGTGCGGGAACTAATTGCCAAGTAAAATCGTGATGTTCAAATCCGTAAAAAAGTATAAAAATAAAACCTAAAATATTTTTGTGCAAAATATATGAGGTCGACGGCTTTCGTCTTATATGGTCTTCGTTCTTCCCGCCAGGTGAGGTATTGGGGCGTGTGTGAGGTAATATGGAGGCCGAGTCGCCCGGAGCGGGAACTTATTCCCAAGTAAAATCGTGACGTTTAAATCCGTAAAAAAGTATAAAAATAAAAGTTAAAATATTTTCGTGTAACATATATGAAACCGATGGCTTTCGTCTTATATCGTCTTCCTTCTTCCCGCCAGGTGAATATTGGGGCGATTGTGAGGGGATATGGAGGCCGACTCGCCCTTAGCGAAAACTAATTCCCAAGGAAAATCGTGACGTTTAAATCCGTAAAAAAAGTATAAAAATAAAAGTTAAAATATTTTCGCTTAACATATATGAGGGCGATGGCCTTCGTCTTGTATGGTCTTCGTTCTTTTCGTCAGGTTGGGTATTGGGGCGAGTGTGAGGGGATATGGAAGACGACTCGCCCCGAGCGGGAACTAATTTCCAAGTAAATTCGTGACGTATAAATCCTTAAAAAAGTATAAAAATAAAAGATAAAATATTTTCGCATAATACATATAAGGTCGAAATCTTCGTCTTATATCGTCTTCGTTCTTCCCGCCAGGTGAGGTATTGAGGCGAGTGTGAGGGGATATGGAGGCGGACTCGTCCGGAGCGGGAATTAATTCGCAAGTAAAATCGTGACGTTTAAATCTGTAAAAATGTATAAAAACAACTAACTAACTAACTAACTAACTCTATGGCCTATGGAACCCGGAGGTTCAGTGCCGCGTTCACAAAAGCTTTCCACTGACTTCTATCCTTAGCTAATTTCATGCAGTTTCTATTTTGTATTCCTATCTCTGCTAGATCCATCTTAATATTGTCCTCCCATCTGCGCCTAGGTCTTCCTAATGGTCGTTTTCCTATGGGTCTACCAGTCAAGACTTTGAAAGCGTTTCTACTTTTTTCCATTCTAGCTACATGACCTGCCCACCTAAGCCTCCTAGACTTGGCGACCCTAACAATGTTGGGTAAACAGTATAAACTATGTAGTTCCTCGTTATGAAGCTTCCCCCATTCCCCATTCTCGTTTCTCTTGGGTCCGAATATTCCCCTCAGGATCCTGTTCTCAAATACTTTCAGTCTATGTTCTTCCCTCAAAGTAAGCGACCATGTTTCACAACCATACAAAACAACAGGCATGATTATCGTTTTATATATTTTAAGCTTCAAATTCCTCGATAGAATTCGCGACAAATGATTTTGAAACGAATAGTAACACGAATTCGCTGCTTTTAGTCGATATTTAATTTCTTCGTGAATATCATTTTCGTCTGTTAATATTGATCCTGTATAAAAATAAAAGTTAAATTATTTTCGGGTAACATATATGAGGTCGACGGCTTTCGTCTTATAAGGTCTTCGTTCTTCCCGCCAGGTGAGATATTGGGGCGAGTGTTACGGGATATGGAGGTCGACTCGCCCAGAGCAGAAACTAATTCCCAAGAAAATCGTGACGTTTAAATCCGTAAAAAAGTATAAACATAAAAGTTAAAATATTTTCGCGTAACATTTATGAGGTCGATGGCTTTCGTCTTATATGGTCTTTGTTCTTCCCGCCAGGTGAGGTATTGGAGCCAGTGTGAGGGGATATGGAGGGCGACTCGCCCGGACCTTGAACTAATTCCCAAGTAAAATCGTGATGTTTAAAACCGTTAAAAGTATAAAAATATAAGTTACAATATTTTCGCGTAACATCTGTAAGTTCGATGCCTTTAGTTTTTTATAATCTTCGTTCTTCCCGCCAGGTGAGTTATTGGGGCGATTTTGAGGGGATATGGAGGCCGACTCGCCCCGAGCGGGAGTTAATTCCCAAATAAAATCGTGACGTTTAAATCCGTGAAAAAGTATAAAAATAAAAGTTAAAAAATTTGACGTATCATATATGAGATCGATACTTTCGTTTTATATGGATTTTGTTCCTCCCGCCAGGTGAGGTATTGGGGCCAGTGTGAGGGGATATGGAGGCCGACTCGCCCGGAGCGGGAACAGATTCCCAAGTAAGATCGTGATGTTTAAGCCTGTTAAATGTATAAAAATAAAAGTTAAAATATTTTCGCGTAACATATTTGAGATCGATGGGTTTAATTTTTTATCATCTTCTCTCTTCCTGCCAGGTAAGGTATTGGGGCGAGTGTGAGGGGATATGGAGGCCGACTCGCCCCGAGCGGGAGTTAATTCCCAAGTAAAATCGTGATGTTTAAATCCGTAAAAATGTATAAAAATCAAAGTTAGAATATTTGTGTATAAATATATGAGAGCGATGTCTTCGTCTTATATATTCTTCGTTCTTTTCGCCAGGTGAGGTATTTGGGCGAGTGTGAGGGGATATGGAGGCGGACTCGCCCGGAGCGGGAACTAATTCCCAACTAAAATCGTGATGTTTAAATCCGTAAAAAAGTATAAAAATAAAACTTAAAATATTTTTGTGTAAAATATATGAGGGCGATGGCTTTCGTCTTATATATACTTCGTTGTTCCCGCCAGGTGAGGTTGTGACGACGTGGATCGTCACGAATATGTGGGTCACTTGTTATTATGGATTTATTAGGAAGTAGATGGCGCCATCTTTTATTTTTATGGAGACATATGACCTTATTCTCCCTTCGTCCTTTTCCGTCCTACCTTTTTTGTCTCAAAAACAGGTTTGTGTTATATTAAGAAAATATATTAGAAGATCTGGTACCAGCTGGTAAAGTAAAATGACGAGGTCCTCGTGATGTAAAATCCGGATTGTGATTGGTTGGTTTTGAACCCGGAATGGAAGCCATGAATCAACTGACGTAGATCGTCAGTTGGTCACTATTCGAGGTACGTAGTGTTTGATCTTTATAATTTGTTAAATTAAATTATTGTTTTTTTGTGAAAATGGTGAGAAATTTATCATTGGAAATTTCGTGAGTATGCAAAAATGTATTTGAAAAATGATAAATACTTATGGATTGTCATATTTAGTCACGAGCAAGTGTAAAATATTACTGACTGAAAAATTAGATAACTGAAAGACAAAAATTAGTGGTTGGTGTAGGCCATGTTGGAATGGCGAGTTTATTTTTATGTATGCTAGGCTGTTTTTTCATCAGAAACAGTAAGGTTGTTTATTATTATTATTACTATTAATATCCAATTGTTAATATTTTGTGTACTATTTGTTTTTTTATTTTTTTATTATTTATTTTCTTCTTTATTATAATAAATTGTTTATCCTTGTTTCAAAATTGAAATAGTAGGCTTGTCATTGATAAGTAACTTCCTTAAAACAACTGAGAAATTTTGCTTGCAATTTCATAAATTAAAGGTGAGAGTTATACATATACATATTCTGGGTGCGCTACGCGGCCTTTTAATACAGTACCGGCGAAAGCCCTCCTCGCTTTTTTTCAGGATTATTCCCCCGGTGGGCGGGTCTGTATTTTGAAGGATAGTGGTGTGCTGTTCTTTTTCATTCTTTTCAAGTACGGATTTTGGCCCGGGGTGGTCATTCTGAAAAAGAAGGGGGATTAAGGGTGTTTTTCGTTACAGAATAGTGACCAACTCGGTTAAAATATTTTCACTTATTAAATTTAAATTTAAATTCAGTTGTTTACTTTTCATGTTAATGGCATATAACCGGGCTGTGCATGTAATTACTTGCTCGTATATATTAATTGGGTACCTTGTAGGAAGTCTTTGTACGGCAGTTCAAGGAATTGGTTCCGGGGATCGAACCCATACTATCTGGTATATAAGTATAGAATCGTATCCAAAAATAAAAACTATCGCTGTAGGTGGTGATTCTAGTTTCTTTCTTGAAGAAGAGTTTATAGACGAAATTCCTGTGGATATTAATGAGTTTTTGAATATGACTATAGAAGAAAAGGAATCAAAAATATTTTCTATGAATGAAAGTGACGCTAAGAAACTGCTGTTGTCCATAACAGCTGGTAACAGCAAGAGTGCACCTGTTGGTTCGGGTGTTGTAGTAGGTCAAGGTAGAGGCACTGATAACACAACCACACAGCCGGGTGGAAGTGTGTGTGTGCAAACAGCTGGCAGTCAGCCAGGTCATTTACCTTTTAGTTCGGTGAACGATAAAGCTAGAACTGAACCTCTATCTGAATTGACACAAAATAGTTGTTTTAATAAGATGGAACAATCATCAACATTTTTGGTTTTACGTTCATTCATGGATTCATTAGAGAATTGTTATGGTACGGATCCCTTAAAATTGTATCAATTTATTCAAAAGATTGATGAATTTTGTAATATTGAGCGTTTTCCTTTTTCTGCGGTTTTGTATTCATTGCGTGGGAAAGTTACGGGTCCACTGCAGGAAATTCTGAACGAGCTGCCACATACATGTAAAAGCTGGGATTTTGCACGTGATTTTGTTTTTCATAATTTATTATCAGAATGTGCTATTCAGAGAATAATAGTAGAATACATGTATCGCCATCAAGAGAATAACGAGGATTTAAAAGCTTTTGTAAAGCGTGTAACAACTGTTGATAAACTTTTGAAGTTGCGTTGTGGGGACGAAAAGATGATTAGTTTTATTACCAGTGGCGTTCTTCCGAACATAAGGGAGCGGTTGTTTTACCATAGAAAACCTCAGACAATAGATGAACTTAATAAACTAGTTAGTGAATACAGGTATCATGAACTTTATATGAAGCAGTTTAGTTATAAAACGAGGTCCCAAGCAGGGTTGCCGGATGCTCCGGTAGGGAGTGACTTTAAGAATTCTCGTAGAACTATAAGATGTTACAAATGTCAGGGTCCACATCCAGTGAAGCTATGCCCAGAAAACAAAACTTCGAAAACATTTTCTTCTTTTTCAAATAAGACTAATAGGAACTTAAATCGTTTAAATAAAAAAGATGATGCGGCGTGTATAAAAGTTAAAGTATGTGGAATTGCAGTGAATAGTTGTTTAGATAGTGGGTGTGTGACTAATTTTTTTTAATTTGGAGCTCTTCAATAAAATTAAAAACTCTAGTGATGTGAAAGTAAATTATAAAGAGTGTTTTAAAGGAAAGACTATAAATAACGAATCTATGGTGTTGAGACCTTCAGTTTTGGTTCCGTTTACGGTGAATAATTACACCTTTAAATGCAAACTGTTTTTGTTTAAAGATTTGGAATTTCCCATTTTGATGGGACTAGACTGTTTTCGTCAGGAAGGAGTTTTAGTGGATTTCAATGAATCTAAGGTTGTTTTTAGCAAAGGAAATGTTACAACCCCTCTTGTTGACTTCCCCTCCCCCTCATCTTTCCAAACGAATTCTTCTGCGGCTTCTTGTCATTCCAGGGGTCCTGGCGACGGAGGGTCATCCGCTAGGCTATTTTTGGGAGATCTCTTTAGTCCCAATGGTACGCCCTGGAGCAAAAGAAAGAACAAACCTGGAGTAAATAGGCAATTGGTCTTCGCTCGCTCGAGTTTTCCTGAAACTACTGCTGATAGGGAGAGCGACATTGGAACTGCGTCTGGTGGTCCAAGGATGTTTGGTAATGGAGAGGACAATAACAGGTTTGACAAAAAGCATTCATTCCGGAAGAAACAACATAAAACAGTAAACGGTCTGAGAAACAATAAACATTCGGTTGCGGAACTAAAAGAGAATTCCAGCTTTAATTCTAATCGAAAAAGTGTCGCGGATGTAGGTGGCTCTGTTAGTTGTATGCCAACAGAGGGAGAAAAACAGTGTGTTAATAATGATGTAACGTCTTGTTATAGTAATGATGAATATAATTTTTCTGATGTATTGGGTCAGGAAGGGGATCCGTTACTATTAGCATTTAACAAATGTAAAAGTGATAAGTGGGAAATTAGTACAGATGAAAAGGCTAAGATTTTGAATGGTATCGATGAGGATATGGTGAAACAAGATCCTACCTTGGTTCAGTATGTAGAATATTTATTAGATAAATATGCGAATGTCATTACCCACCGAATTGGTACTATCAGTGACTTTGAATACACTATTCAATTAAAGTCTGATGAAGTAGTTCGGGAGCGCCAATATCCTTTTTCGAAAAGTCAGCAACAAGAGTTATCGAACTTAATTGAACAATTAATAGAAAATGGTGTGATACAACCTTCTAAGTCTGAATATAGATCTCCGTGCTTCCTAGTGCGTAATAAAGATGGGTCACCTCGACTAGTAGTTAACTACTCTAAACTGAATCGGCTCATTTGTGGGGACGGCTTGCCATGTCCTAATATAGAGGAATTCATTAGTTCGCTCGCTAAAGCTAAATATGTAAGCAAGATCGATGGAAAAAAAGCTTTTTTCCAGTTACAGTTGACTCCCGATAGCCGTAAGCTCACAGCATTCGCCGTGCAGGATAAATTATATGAATATTTGCGAATCCCCATGGGTATCTGTGTCGGAGTACAAGCACTTATGAGGGCCTTGGATGATATCCTGGGAGACCTACGTGGGTGCGGGGTTGAATACTATGCAGATGACATTGTGATCTTTGGTTCTACAATCCAAGAACATAATCGGTTAATAGAAGAAGTCTTATCGCGTTTTGCAAAAAGGGGCTTAACCATCTCACCAGATAAATGTTTACTTTTGAGAAGTAGTATTGAATTTTTGGGGTTTCTTATTAAAGATGGTGAGATATCTATGTTGCCAGATAGGTTACAAGCCATACAGGATCTCCGTCCGCCTGTAAATCGCCGGGGGTTGTGTAAAATGTAAGGATTTTTAAATTTCTATGCTAAATTCTGCGATAATTATGCAGGTATCGTAGAACCGATCAATCGATTAAGATCTCCGAAGGTGAAGTTTGAGTGGGGTCCGTTACAGGTTGCGAGTCTTGCACAAATAAAAGAGGCTTTTGCTGAAAAAAATATTTTGCGAATTCCAGACATGAGTAAGCGCTTTTACTTGCATACCGATGCAACTTTACGTTGCCAAGCGGCTATTTTGTCACAAAAGGATGAGCAGGGTTTATTGCGTCCTGTATGGTTCTACAGTAAAACTTTGAAACCAGCCGATTTTAATCGCACTATTTTTCAACTTGAACTTCTTGCTATATATAATGCGGTAATGAGATTTCGCCCGTTTTTGTGTTCGGAGTTTACTATTTTCACGGATAATAGTGCCTTGGTTAATATGCTGCGAAACCCTAAGAACTTAGGAAGATATGCCAACATTGTGCAGAACTTATTTGAGTTCAGATTTAAAATAGTGCATGTCTCATCTTATAAGAACTATCAGGTAGATTTTCTTTCAAGGATTTATGAGATTAATCCGAATGATATTGACGTTGATCCTTGTCCTTTTAATGACTCAGAGGGATATATGTATAGTCTGTGGAATTTACCGCTAGCACATGAGGATATTAAACAGTATCAGCAATCAGAGGCAGATACTAAGGATATTTATGAGATGGTAAAGAGCCATGGCGGGGAGCATCAACAATATAAGTTAATGAGAGATACTTTATACATAAAAACTAAGGCCAAGGTGTCGCCTTATAAAATACTCGTCCCACATATTTTGAGACCTCTACTACTAAGCTATTATCATACTTTATTGCCTAATGGCGGGCACCTAGGTTTGTTGAAGGTATACAAAAAGATTTGTAGATATTTTTCTTGGCCAAATATATTCAACGAATATCGGGACTTCGTTCGCTCGTGCCATGAGTGTCAATTAGTAAAGGCACGAAATACTCTTCCGCAAGGACAATTAATTTCGGAATATTGTAAGGAAGTTAACGCCCACTATTACGCAGATTTAGCGGGGCCGTTGCCTTCTAGTTTCGGGTATCAGTATGTCCTTCTGTGCTTAGATAATGCGAGTCGTTATCTACATTTAGTTCCCTTACGCAATGCTACTAGTAAGTTAGTAGTTAAGACGTTATATGATATTTTCTGTAAATATGGATTTATTAGAGCTATTTCCACGGATCGGAGCCGTTGTTTTTCATCGGCCTACTTCAGACAATTTTTGTTTGGTAATGGGATAAAGCACATACGCTGTTCTCCGTATTTTCCAGGAGGGAACGCAGTCGAAAAATATATGAGACTGGTTAAAACGAGCCTTCGGGCTTATCTGGATGGTAAGCAGCAGAAATGGATGCGTTTCCTGAATGAGCTCAAATTTTGTCTTAATGCTGCGGAACATGCGGAGCTTAAGTTTAGTCCATTTCGTCTGTTTTTTGGGAGAGAACCGGTGGATACGTTGATGGTAAAGTGGAGTATTACACCTGAGGATTTAGAGGGACCTAATAATGCCCAAATATGGGAGCAAGCTTTCGTTAATATGGATAAAGCATGGGAAGCAAGGCGTCGGTTGTATAATAAGCGGATGCTTCCAGTCACGTTTGCTGTCGGAGACAGGGTGTTGATTAAGTCTCAGTTAAAATCTTCCTTGAAAGATAACGTAACAAAGTCATTGATGCCACAGTGGTGGGGGCCAATGACAGTCGTATCTAAACCTACTGCCAATACACTTCAATGTAAGACTGAAGATGGTAAAATGGTTGTTACCCATACAAGTTTAGCAAAATTATATAGAGAACAAAGAAATGTTAATAACATCAGTGAAAATTGAAAAGCATAATGAGAATTGAGGGTACCGGTTTTGTGTGTATATTTTGTTGTTATTGTTCACCTTCATAATCAATCAATCATCTACTAACAATTTTTTCCATCATCATTTCATTTCATCTCCACTGTAAAATGTGTAAGGTACTCCTCAAATCTGATTAAGATGATTTAATTTATTTAATTAAAAATTGGTCAGTAATGAAAAATTTCTTTGGGTAAAATTTTTCATCTACGGAGGGGGATGTGTGACGACGTGCATCGTCACGAATATGTGGGTCACTTGTTATTATGGATTTATTAGGAAGTAGATGGCGCCATCTTTTATTTTTATGGAGACATACGACCTTATTCTCCCTTCGTCCTTTTCCATCCTACCTTTTTGGTCTCAAAAACAGGTTTGTGTTATATTAAGAAAATATATTAGAAGATCTGGTACCAGCTGGTAATGTAAAATGACGAGGTCCTCGTGATCTAAAATCCGGATTGTGATTGGTTGGTTTTGAACCCGGAGTGGAAGCCATGGATCAACTGACGTAGATCGTCAGTTGGTCACTATTCGAGGTACGTAGTGTTTGATCTTTATAATTTGTTAAATTAAATTATTGTTTTTTTGTGAAAAATGGTGAGAAATTTATCATTGGAAATTTCGTGAGTATGCAAAAATGTATTTGAAAAATGGTAAATACTTATGGATAGTCATATTTAGTCACGAGCAAGAGTAAAATATTGCTGATTGAAAAATTAGATAACTGAAAGACGAAAATTAGAGGTTGGTGTAGGCCATGTTGGAATGGCGATTTTATTTTTATGTATGCTAGGCTGTTTTTCCATCAGAAACAGTAAGGTTGTTTATTATTATTATTACTATTAATATCCAATTGTTAATATTTTGTGTACTATTTGTTTTTTTTATTTTTTTTATTATTTTTTTCTTTATTATAATAAATTGTTTATCCTTGTTTCAAAATTGAAATAGTAGGCTTGTCATTGATAAGTAACTTCCTTAAAACAACTGAGAAATTTTGCTCGCAATTTCATAAATTAAAGGTGAGAGTTATACATATACATATTCTGGGTGCGCTACGCGGCCTTTTAATACAGTACCGGCGAAAGCCCTCCTCGCTTTTTTTCAGGATTGTTCCCCCAGTGGGCGGGTCTGTATTTTGAAGGATAGAGGTGTGCTGTTCTTTTTCATTCTTTTCAAGTACGGATTTTGGCCTGGGGTGGTCATTCTGAAAAAGAAGGGGGATTAAGGGTGTTTTTCGTTACACGTTCTTCAAGCCAGGTGAGCTAATGGGGCGAGTGTGAGGAAATATGGAGGCCGACTCGTCCGGAGCGGGAACTTATTGACAATTGAAAGCGTGACGTTTAAATTCCTAAAAAATTATAAAAATAAAAGTTAAAATATTTTCGCGTAACATATGTAAAGTCGGTATCTTTCGTCTTATATAGTCTTCATTTTTCCCGCCAAATGAGGTATTGGGGCGAGTGTGAGGGGATATTGAGGTCGACTCGCAAAAAGCGGGAACTAATTCCCAAGTAAAATCCTGATGTTTAAATCAGTAAAAAAGTATAAAAATAAAAGTTAAAATATTTTCGCGTAACATATATGAGGTCGATGGCTTTCGTCTTATATGGTTTTCGATTTTACCGCCAGGTGAGGTATTAAGGCGACTGTAAGGGAAAATAAAGGCCGACTCGCCCGGAACGAAAAAAAATTCCCAAGTAAAATCGTGACGTTTAAATCCGTAAAAAAGTATAAAAATAAAAAATAAAAAATTTTCGTGTAACATATATGAAACAGATGGCTTTCGTCTTATATCGCCTTCGTTCTTCCCGCCAGGTGAGGTATTGAGGCGAGTGTGAGGGGATATGGAGGCGGACTCGCCGGGAGCGGGAACTAATTCCCAAGTAAAATCGTGATGTTCAAATCCGTAAAAAAGTATAAAAATAAAACCTAAAATATTTTTGTGCAAAATATATGAGGTCGACGGCTTTCGTCTTATATGGTCTTCGTTCTTCCCGCCAGGTGAGGTATTGGGGCGAGTGTGAGGGGATATGGAGGCCGAGTCGCCCGGGGCCGGAACTTATTCCCAAGTAAAATCGTGACGTTTAAATCCGTAAAAAAGTAAAAAAAATAAAAGTTAAAAAATTTTCGTGTAACATATATGAAACAGATGGCTTTCGTCTTATATCGCCTTCGTTCTTCCCGCCAGGTGAGGTATTGGGGCGAGTGTGAGGGGATATGGAGGCGGACTCGCCGGGAGCGGGAACTAATTCCCAACTAAAATCGTGATGTTTAAATCCGTAGAAAAGTATAAAAATAAAACTTAAAATATTTTTGTGTAAAATATATGAGGGCGATGGCATTCGTCTTATATTTACTTCGTTCTTCCCGCCAGGTGAGGTATTGTGGCGAGTGTGATGGGATATGGAGGCCAACTCGCCCTTAGCGGAAACTAATTCCCAAGGAAAATCGTGACGTTTAAATCCGTAAAAAAAGTATAAAAATAAGAGTTAAAATATTTTCGCTTAACACATATGAGGGCGATGGCCTTCGTCTTGTATGGTCTTCGTTCTTTTCGTCAGGTGGGGTATTGGGGCGAGCGTGATGGGATATGGAAGCCTACTCGCTCCGAGCGGAAACTTATTTTCAAGTAAATTCGTGACGTATAAATCCTTAAAAAAAGTATAAAAATAAAAGATAAAATATCTTAGCTTAATATATATAAGGTCGAAAGCTTTGTCTTATATCGTCTTCGTTTTTCCCGCCAGGTGAGGTATTGAGGCTTGTGTGAGGGGATATGGAGGCCGACTCGCTCGGAGCGGGAACTACTTCCCAAGTAAAATCGTGAGGTTTAAATACGTAAAAAGTATAAAGATAAAAGTTAAAATATTTTCGCGTAACATATGTAAGGTCGATGGCTTTAGTTTTTTATCATCTTCGTTTCTCCCGCCAGGTGAGGTATTGGGGCCACTGTGAGGGGATATGGAGGCCGATTCGCCCGGAGCGGGAGCTAATTCCCAAGTAAAATCGTGATGTTTAAATCCGTAAAAAACGTATAAAAATAAAACAGAATATTTTTGTGTAAAATATATGAGGGCGATGGCTTTCGTCTTATATATTCTTCGTTCCTCCCGCCCAATGAGGTATTGGAGCGATGTCTGAGGGGAAATGGAGAAGGACTCGCCCGGAGCGGGAACTAATTCCCAAGCAAAATCGTAACGTTTAAATCCGTAAAAAAGTATAAAAATAGAAGTTAAAATATTTTCGCGTAACATATATGAGGGCGATGGCCTTCGTCTTGTATGGTCTTCGTTCTTTTCGTCAGGTGGGGTATTGGGGCGAGTGTGAGGGCATATGCAAGCCGACTCGCCCGGAGCGGGAACTAATTCCCAAGTACAATCGTGACGTTTAAATCCGTAAAAAAGTATAAAAATAGAAGTTAAAATATTTTCGCGTAACATATATGAGGTCCATGGCTTTCGTCTTATATGGTCCTCGTTCTTCCCGCCAGGTACGGTATTGGGGCGAGTGTGAGGGGATATGGTGGCCGACTCGCCCGGAGCGGGAACTAATTCCCAAGTAAATTTGTGACGTATAAAACCGTAAAAAAGTATAAAGATAAGAGTTAAAATATTTTCGCTTAATATATATGAGGTGGAAGGCTTCGTCTTATATCGTCTTCGTTCTTCCCGACAGGAGAGGTATTGGGGCGAGTGTGAGGGGACATGGAGGCCAACTCGCCCCGAGCGGGAACTAATTCCCAACTAAAATCGTGATGTTGAAATCCGTAAAAAATATAAAAATAAAACTTAAAATATTTTGTGTAAAATGTATGAGGTCCATGGCTTTCGTCTTATATCGTCTTCGTTCTTCCCGCCAGGAGAGGTATTGGGGCGAGTGTGATGGGATATGGAGGCCGACTCGCCCTTAGCGGGAACTAATTTCCAAGGAAAATCGTGACCTTTAAATCCGTAAAAAAAAGTATAAAAATAAAAGATAAAATATTTTCGGGTAATATATATAAGGTCGATGGCTTTAGTTCTTTATCATCTTCGTTCTTCCTGCCAGGTGAGGTATTGGGGCGTGTGTGAGGGGATATGGAGGCCGACTCGCGCGGAGCGGGAAATAATTCCCAAGTAAAATCGTGACGTTTAAATCCGTAAAAAATTTTAAGAATAAAACTTAATATATTTTTGTGTAAAATATATGAGGGCGATGGCTTTCTTCTTATATATTCTTCGTTCTTCCCGCCAGGTGAGGTATTGGGGCGAGTATGATGGGATATGGAGGCCGACTCGCGGGGAGCGGAAACTAATTCCCAAGTAAAATCGTGACGTTTAAATCCGTAAAAAGGTATAAAAATAAAAGTTAAAATATTTTCGCGTAACATATATGAGGTCGACGCCTTTCGTCTTATATGGTCTTCGTACTTCATGCCAGGTGAGGTACTGGGGCGAGTATGAGCGGACGTGGAGGCCGACTCGCCCGGAGCGGGAACTAATTCCAAAATAAATTTGTGACGTATAAATCCGTAAATAGTATAAAAATAAAAGTTAAAATATTTTCGCTTAATATATATGAGGTCGAAGTCTTCGTCTTATATCGTCTTCGTTCTTCCCGCCAGGTGAAGTATTGGGGCGAGAGTGAGGGGATATGGAGGCCGTCTCGCCCGGAGCGGGAACTATTTCCCAAATAAAATCGTGAGGTTTAAATCCGTAAAAAGTATAAAAATAAAAGTTAAAATATTTTCGCGTAACATATGTAAGGTCGATGGCTTTAGTTTTTTATCATCTTCGTTTCTCCCGCCAGGTGAGGTATTGGGGCCAATGTGAGGGGAATGGAAGCCGATTCGCATGGAGCGAGAGCTAATTCCCAAGTAAAATCGTGATGTTTAAATCCGTAAAAAACGTATAAAAATAAAACAGAATATTTTTGTGTAAAATATATGAGGGCGATGGCTTTCGTCTTATATATTCTTCGTTCCTCCCGCCAAATGAGGTATTGGGGCGATGTGTGAGGGGAAATGGAGAAGGACTCGCCCGGAGCGGGAACTAATTCCCAAGCAAAATCGTGACGTTTAAATCCGTAAAAAAGTATAAAAATAGAAGTTAAAATATTTTCGCGTAACATATATGAGGGCGATGGCCTTCGTCTTGTATGGTCTTCGTTCTTTTCGTCAGGTGGGGTATTGGGGCGAGTGTGAGGGCATATGCAAGCCGACTCGCCCGGAGCGGGAACTAATTCCCAAGTACAATCGTGACGTTTAAATCCGTAAAAAAGTATAAAAATAGAAGTTAAAATATTTTCGCGTAACATATATGAGGTCCATGGCTTTCGTCTTATATGGTCCTCGTTCTTCCCGCCAGGTACGGTATTCGGGCGAGAGTGAGGGGATATGGTGGCCGACTCGCCCGGAGCGGGAACTAATTCCCAAGTAAATTTGTGACGTATAAAACCGTAAAAAATATAAAGATAAGAGTTAAAATATTTTCGCTTAATATATATGAGGTGGAAGGCTTCGTCTTATATCGTCTTCGTTCTTCCCGCCAGGAGAGGTATTGGGGCGAGTGTGAGGGGATATGGAGGCCAACTCGCCCCGAGCGGGAACTAATTCCCAACTAAAATCGTGATGTCTAAAACCGTAAAAAAGTATAAAAATAAAACTTAATATATTTTGTGTAAAATATATGAGGTCCATGGCTTTCGTCTTATATCGTCTTCGTTCTTCCCGCCAGGAGAGGTATTGGGGCGAGTGTGATGGGATATGGAAGCCGACTCGCCCTTAGCGGGAACTAATTTCGAAGGAAAATCGTGACCTTTAAATCCGTAAAAAAAAAGTATAAAAATAAAAGATAAAATATTTTCGCGTAATATATATAAGGTCGATGGCTTTAGTTTTTTATCATCTTCGTTCTTCCTGCCAGGTGAGGTATTGGGGCGTGTGTGAGGGGATATGGAGGCCGACTCGCGCGGAGCGGGAAATAATTCCCAAGTAAAATCGTGACGTTTAAATCCGTAAAAAATTTTAAGAATAAAACTTAATATATTTTTGTGTAAAATATATGAGGGCGATGGCTTTCTTCTTATATATTCTTCGTTCTTCCCGCCAGGTGAGGTATTGGGGCGAGTATGATGGGATATGGAGGCCGACTCGCGGGGAGCGGAAACTAATTCCCAAGTAAAATCGTGACGTTTAAATCCGTAAAAAGGTATAAAAATAAAAGTTAAAATATTTTCGCGTAACATATATGAGGTCGACGGCTTTCGTCTTATATGGTCTTCGTACTTCATGCCAGGTGAGGTATTGGGGCGAGTATGAGCGGACGTGGAGGCCGACTCGCCCGGAGCGGGAACTAATTCCAAAGTAAATTTGTGACGTATAAATCCGTAAATAGTATAAAAATAAAAGTTAAAATATTTTCGCTTAATATATATGAGGTCGAAGTCTTCGTCTTATATCGTCTTCGTTCTTCCCGCCAGGTGAAATATTGGGGCGAGAGTGAGGGGATATGGAGGCAGACTCGTCCGGAACGGAAACTAATTCCCAAGTAAAATCGTGAGGTTTAAATCCGTAAAAAAGTATAAAAATAAAAGTTAAAATATTTTCGCGTAACATTTATGAGGTCGATGGCTTTCGTCTTATATGGTCTTTGTTCTTCCCGCCAGGTGAGGTATTGGGGCCAGTTTGAGGTGATATGGAAAGCGGCTCGCCCGGAGCGGGAACTAATTACCAAGTGAAGTCGTGATGTTTAAACCCGTTAAAACTATAAAAAAAAGTTAAAATATTTTCGCGTAATATATATAAGGTCGATGGCTTTAGTTTTTTATCATCTTCGTTCTTCCCGCCAGGTGAGCTATTGGGGCGAGTGTGAGGGAATATGGAGGCCAACTCGCGCGGAGCAGGAACTAGTTCCCAAGTAAAATCGTGACGTTTAAATCAGTAAAAAAGTTTAAAAATAAAACTTAAAATATTTTTGTGTAAAATATATGAGGGCGATGGCTTTCGTCTTATATATTCTTCGTTCTTCCCTCCAGGTGAAGTATTGGGGCGAGAGTGAGGGGATATGGAGGCCGACTCGCCCGGAACGGAAACTAATTCCCAAGTAAAATCGTGACGTTTAAATCCGTAAAAATGTATAAAAATAAAATTTAATCTACTTTCGGGTAACATATATGAGGTCGACGGCTTTCGTCTTATATGGTCTTCGTTTCTTCCCGCCAGGTGAGGTTTGAGGCGAGTGTGAGGGGACTTGGAGGCCGACTCGCCTGGAGCGGGAACTAATTCCCAAGTAAAATCGTGACGTTTAAATCCGTAAAGAAGTATAAAAATAAAAGTTAAAATATTTTCGCGTAACATATATGAGGTCGATGGCTTTCGTCTTATATATTCGTTCTTCCCGCCAGGTGAGGTATTAGGGCCAGTGTGACGGGATATGGAGGCCAACTCGCCCGGAGCGGGAACTAATTCCCAAGTAAAATCTTGAAGTTTAAATCCGTAAAAAAATATAAAAATAAATTTTAAAATAATTTCGCGTAACATATATGAGGTCGATGGCTTTCGTCTTATATATTCTTCGTTCTTCCCGCCAGGTGAGGTATTGGGGCCAGTGTGAGGGGATATGGAGGCCGACTCGCCCGGAGCGGGAACTAATTCCCAAGTAAAATCGTGACTTTTTATCCGTAAAAAAGTATAAAAATAAGAGTTAAAATATCTACGGTTAACATTTATAAGGTCGATGGCTTTCGTCTTAAATGGTCTTTGTTCTTCCCGCCAGGTGAGGTATTGGGGCGAGTGTGAGAAGATATGGAGGCCGACTCGCCCGGAGTGGGAATTAATTCCCAAGTAAAATCGTGATGTTTAAACCCGTTACAAGTAAAAAATGAAAGTTAAATTATTTTCGCGTAACATATATAAGGTCGCTGGCTTTAGTTTTTTATCATCTTCGTTCTTCCCGCCAGGTGAGTTACTGGGGCGAGTGTGAACTGATATGGAGGCCGACTCGCGCGGAGCGGGAACTAATTCCGAAGTGAAATCGTGACGTTTAAATCCGTAAAAAAGTATAAAAATAAAACTTAAAATATTTTTGTGTAAAATATTTGAGGGCGATGGCTTTCGTCTTATATATTCTTCGTTCTTCCCGCCAGGTGAGGTATTGTGGCAAGTGTGATAGGATATGGAGGTCGACTCGCGCGGAGAGTAAACAAATTCCCAAGCAAAATCGTGACGTTTAAATCCGTAAAAATATATTAAAATAAAATTTAAATTATTTTCGCGTAACATATATGAGGTCGATGGGTTTCGTCATATGGTCTTCGTTCTTCCGCCAGGAGAGGTATTGGGGCCAGTGTGAAAGGACATAGAGGCCGACTCGCCCGGAGCGGTAACGAATTCCCAAGTAAAATCGTGATGTTTAAACCCGTTAAAGGTATAAAAATAAGACCAAAAATATTTTCGCCTAACATATATGAGGTCGATGGTTTCAGTTTTTAATCATCTTCGTCTTTCCCGCCAGGTGAGGTATTGGGGCGAGTGTGAGGGGGTATGGAGGCTGACTCGCCCGGAGCGGGAACTAATTCTCAAGTAAAATTGTGATGTTCAAATCCGTAAAAAACTATAAAAAATAAAATTAAAATATTTTTGTGAAAAATATATGAGGCCGATGGCTTTCGTCTTATATATTGTTAGTTCTCCCCGCCAGGTGAAGTATTGGGGCGATGTGTGAGGGGATATGGAGGCCGACTCGCCCGGAGCGAGAACTAATTCTCAACTAAAATCGTGATGTTAAAATCCGTAAAAAAGTATAAAAATAAAGCTTAAAATATTTTTGTGTAAAATATATGAGGGCGATGGCTTTCGTCTTATATATACTTCTTTCCTTTCGCCAGGTGAGGTATTGGGGCGAGTGTGATGGGATATGGAGGCCGACTCGCCCTTAGCGATAAATAATCCCCAAGTAAAATCGTGACGTTTAAATCCATAAAAAAGTATAACAATAAAAGTTGAAATATTTTCGCATAACATATATGAGGTCGATGGCTTTCTTCGTTTATGGTCTTTGTTCTTCCCGCCAGGTGAGGTATTGGGGCCAGTGTAAAAGGATATGGAGGCCGACTCGCCCGGAGCGGTAACAAATTCCCAAGTAAAATCGCGATGTTTAAACCCGTTAAGAGTATAAAAAAAAAACTGAAAATATTTTCGCGTAATATTATAAGGTCGATGGCTTTAGTTTTTTATCGTCTTCGTTCTTCCCACCAGGTGAGGTATTGGGGCGAGTGTGAGGGGATATGGAGGCCGACTCGCCCGGAGCGAAAACTAATTCCCAAGTAAAATCGTGACGTTTAAATCCGTAAAAATGTATAAAAATAAAATTTAATCTACTTTCGGGTAACGTATATGAGGTCGACGGGTTTCATCTTATATGATCTTCGTTCTTCCCGCCAGGTGAGGTTTGGGGCGAGAGTGAGGGGATATGGAGGCCGAATCGCCCGGAGCGGGAACTAATTCCCAAGTAAAATCGTGACGTTTAAATCCGTAAAAAAGTATAAAAATAAAAGTTAAAACATTTTCGCGTAACATATATGAGGTCGATGGCTTTCGTCTTATATATTCTTCGTTCTTCCCGCCAGGTGAGGTATTGGGGCGAGTGTGAGAAGACATGGAGGCCGACTCGGCCGGAGCGAGAATTAATTCCCAAGAAAAATCGTGAAGTTTAAACCCGTTAAAAGTATAAAAATAAAAGTTAAAATATTTTCGCATAACATATATAAGGTCGCTTTCTTCAGTTTTTTATCATCTTCGTTCTTCCCGCCAAATGAGGTATTTGGGCGAGTCTGAGGGGATATGGAGGCCGACTCGCCCGGAGCGGGAACTAATTCCCAAGTAAAATCGTGATGTTTAAATCCGTAAAAAAATTGTAAAAATAAAACACAATATTTTTGTGTAAAATATATGAGGGCGATGGCTTTCTTATATATTCTTCGTTCCTCTCGCCAATTAGGTATTGGGGCGATGTGTGAGAGGATATGGAGGCGGACTCGCCCGGAGCTGGAACTAATTCCCAAGCAAAATCGTGAGGTTTAAATCCGTAAAAAAGTATAAAAATAGAAGTTAAAATATTTTCGCGTAACATATATGAGGGCGATGGCCTTCGTCTTGTATGATCTTCGTTCTTTTCGTCAGGTGGGGTATTGGGGCGAGTGTCAGGGAATATGGAGGCCGACTCGCGCGGAGCGGGAACTAATTCCCAAGTAAAATCGTGACGTTTAAATCCGTAAAAAGGTATAAAAATAAAAGTCAAATTATTTTCGCGTAACATATATGAGGTCGACTTCTTTCGTCTTATATGGTCTTCGTTCTTCCCGGCAAGTGAGGTATCGGGGCGAGTGTGAGGGGATATGGAGGCCGACTCGCCCGGAGCGGGAACTAATGACCAAGTAAAATCGTGACGTTTAAATCCGTAAAAAAGTATAAAAATAAAAGTTAAAATATTTTCGCGTAACATTTATGAGGTCGATGTCTTTCGTCTTATAAGGTCTTTGTTCTTCTTGCCAGGTGACGTATGGGGGCCAGTTTGATAGGATATGGAGGGCGGCTCGCCCGGAGCGGGAACTAATTCCCAAGTAAAATCGTGATGTTTAAACCCGTTAAAACTATAAAAATAAAAGTTAAAATATTTTCGCGTAATATATATAAGGTCGATGGCTTTAGTTTTTTATCATCTTCGTTCTTCCCGCCAGGTGAGGTATTGGGGCGAGTGTGAGGAAATATGGAGGACGACTCGCGCGGAGCAGGAACTATTTCCCAAGTAAAATCGTGACGTCTAAATCCGTAAAAAAGTTTAAAAATAAAACTTAAAATATTTTTGTTTAAAATATATGAGGGCGATGGCTTTTGTTTTATATATTCTTCGTTCTTCCTGCCAGGTGAGGTATTGGGGCGAGTGTGATGGGATATGGAGGCCGACTCGCTCGGAACGGAAACTAATTCCCAAGTAAAATCGTGACGTTTAAATCCGTAAAAAGGTATAAAAATAAAAGGTAAATTATTTTCGCGTAACATATATGAGGTCGACGGCTTTCGTCTTATATGGTCTTCGTACCTTCTGCCAGGTGAGGTATTGGCGCGAGTATGAAAGGATGTGCAGGCCGACTCGCCCGGAGCGGGAACTAATTCCCAAGTAAAATCGTGACGTTTAAATCCGTAAAAAAGTGTAAAAATAAAAGTTAAAATATTTTCGCGTAACATATATGAGGTCAATGGCTTTCGTCTTATATGGTCTTCGTTCTTCCCGCCAGGTAAGGTATTGTTGCGAGTGTGAGGGGATATATTGGCCGACTCGCCCGGAGCGGGAACTAATTCCAAAGTGAATTTGTGACGTATAAATCCGTAAATAGTATAAAAAAAAGTTAAGATATTTTCGGATAATATATATGAGGTCGAAGGCTTCGTCTTATATCGTCTTCGTTCTTCCCGCCAGGTGAAGTATTGAGGCGAGTGTGAGGGGATATGGAGGCCGACTCGCCCGGAACGGAAACTAATTCCCAAGTAAAATCGTGACGTTTAAATCCGTAAAAATGTATAAAAATAAAATTTAATCTAATTTCGGGTAACATATATGAGGTCGACGCCTTTCGTCTTATATGGTCTTCGTTCTTCCCGCCAGGTGAGGTATTGGGGCCAGTGTGAGGGGATATGGAGGCCGACTCGCCCGGAGCGCGAACTAATTCCAAAGTAAAATCGTGACTTTTAAATCCGTAAAGAAGTATAAAAATAAAAGTTAAAATATTTTCGCGTAACATATATGAGGTCGATGGCTATCGTCTTATATATTCTCCGTTCTTCCCGCCAGTTGAGGTATTAGGGCCAGTGTGAGGGGATATGGAGGCCAACTCGCCCGGAGCAGGAACTAATTCCCAAGTAAAATCGTGACGTTTAAATCCGTAAAAAAGTATAAAAATAAAAGTTAAAATATTTTCGCGTAACACATATGAGGTTGATGGCTTTCGTCTTATATATTCTTCGTTCTTCCCGCCAGGTGAGGTATTGGGGCCAGTGTGAGGGGATATGGAGGCCGACTCGCCCGGAGCGCGAACTAATTCCCAAGTAAAATCGTGACTTTTAAATCCGTAAAAAATATAAAAATAAGAGTTTAAATATCTACGGTTAACATTTATAAGGTCGATGGCTTTCGTCTTAAATGGTCTTTGTTCTTCCCGCCAGGTGAGGTATTGGGGCGAGTGTGAGAAGATATGGAGGCCGACTCGCCCGGAGCTCGAATTAATTCCCAAGTAAAATCGTGATGTTTATACCCGTTAAAAGTATAAAAATAAAAGTTAAATTATGTTCGCGTAACATATATAAGGTCGCTGGCTTTAGTTTTTTATCATCTTCGTTCTTCCCGCCAGGTGAGTTACTGGGGCGAGTGTGAACTGATATGGAGGCCGACTCGCGCGGAGCGGGAACTAATTCCCCAGTGAAATCGTGACGTTTAAATCCGTAAAAAAGTATAAAAATAAAACTTAAAATATTTTTGTGTAAAATATATGAGGGCGATGGCTTTCGTCTTATATATTCTTCGTTCTTTCCGCCAGGTGAGGTATTGTGGCAAGTGTGATAGGATATGGAGGCCGACTTGCCCGGAGAGTAAACAAATTCCCAAGCAAAATCGTGACGTTTAAATCCGTAAAAATATATTAAAATAAAATTTAAATTATTTTCGCGTAACATATATGAGGTCGATGGGTTTCGTCATATGGTCTTCGTTCTTCCGCCAGGAGAGGTATTGGGGCCAGTGTGAAAGGATATAGAGGCCGACTCGCCCGGAGCGGTAACGAATTCCCAAGTAAAATCGTGATGTTTAAACCCGTTAAAGGTATAAAAATAAGACCAAAAATATTTTCTCCTAACATATATGAGGTCGATGGTTTCAGTTTTTAATCATCTTCGTCTTTCCCGCCAGGTGAGGTATTGGGGCGAGTGTGAGGGGATATAGAGGCTGACTCGCCCGGAGCGGGAACAAATTCTCAAGTAAAATCGTGATGCTCAAATCCGTAAAAAAGTATAAAAAATAAAATTAAAATATTTTTGTGAAAAATATATGAGGCCGATGGCTTTTCTCTTATATATTGTTCGTTCTTCCCGCCAGGTGAAGTATTGGGGCGATGTGTGGGGGGATATGGAGGCCGACTCGCCGGGAGCGGTAACAAATTCTTAAGTAAAATCGCGATTTTTAAACCCGTTAAGAGTATAAAAAAAACTGAAAATATTTTCGCGTAATATGTATAAGGTCGATGGCTTTAGTTTTTTATTGTCTTCGTTCTTCCCACCAGGTGAGGTATTGGGGCGAGTGTGAGGGGATATGGAGGTCGACTCGCCCGGAGCGAAAACTTATTCCCTAGTAAAATCGTGACGTTTAAATCCGTAAAAATGTATAAAAATAAAATTTAATCTACTTTCGGGTAACATATATGAGGTCGACGGGTTTCGTCTTATATGATCTTCGTTCTTCCCGCCAGGTGAGGTTTGGGGCGAGTGTGAGGGGATATGGAGGCCGAATCGCCCGGAGCGGGAACTAATTCCCAAGTAAAATCGTGACGTTTAAATCCGTAAGAAAGTATAAAAATAAAAGTTAAAATATTTTCGCGTAACATATATGAGGTCGATGGCTTTCGTCTTATATATTCTTCGTTCTTCCCGCCAGGTGAGGTATTGGGGCGAGTGTGAGAAGATATGGAGGCCGACTCGGCCGGAGCGAGAATTAATTCCCAAGTAAAATCGTGAAGTTTAAACCCGTTAAATTATAAAAATAAAAGTTAAAATATTTTCGCGTAACATATATAAGGTCGCTGTCTTCAGTTTTTTATCATCTTCGTTCTTCCCGCCAAATGAGGTATTTGGGCGAGTCTGAGGGGATATGGAGGCCGACTCGCCCGGAGCGGGAACTAATTCCCAAGTAAAATCGTGACGTTTAAATCCGTAAAAAAGTATAAAAATAAAAGTTAAAATTATTTTCCCGTAACATCTATGAGGTCGATGGCATTCGTCGTATATAGTATTTGTTCTTCTCGCCAGGTGAGGTATTGGGGCCAGTGTGAGGAGATATGGAGCCCGACACGCCCGGAGCGGGAGCTAATTCCCAAGTAAAATCGTGATGTTTAAATCCGTAAAAAAATTGTAAAAATAAAACACAATATTTTTGTGTAAAATATATGAGGGCGATGGCTTTCTTATATATTCTTCGTTCCTCTCGCCAATTAGGTATTGGGGCGATGTGTGAGAGGATATGGAGGCGGACTCGCCCGGAGCGGGAACTAATTCCCAAGCAAAATCGTGAGGTTTAAATCCGTAAAAAAGTATAAAAATAGAAGTTAAAATATTTTCGCGTAACATATATGAGGGCGATGGCCTTCGTCTTGTATGATCTTCGTTCTTTTCGTCAGGTGGGGTATTGGGGCGAGTGTCAGGGAATATGGAGGCCGACTCGCGCGGAGCGGGAACTAATTCCCAAGTAAAATCGTGATGTTTAAATCCGTAAAAAGGTATAAAAATAAAAGTCAAATTATTTTCGCGTAACATATATGAGGTCGACTTCTTTCGTCTTATATGGTCTTCGTTCTTCCCGGCAAGTGAGGTATCGGGGCGAGTGTGAGGGGATATGGAGGCCGACTCGCCCGGAGCGGGAAATAATGACCAAGTAAAATCGTGACGTTTGAATCCGTAAAAAAGTATAAAAATAAAAGTTAAAATATTTTCGCGTAACATTTATGAGCTCGATGTCTTTCTTCTTATATGGTCTTTGTTCTTCTCGCCAGGTGACGTATGGGGGCCAGTTTGAGGGGATATGGAGGGCGGCTCGCTCGGAGCGGGAACTAATTCCCAAGTAAAATCGTGATGTTTAAACCCGTTAAAACTATAAAAATAAAAGTTAAAATATTTTCGCGTAATATATATAAGGTCGATGGCTTTAGTTTTTTATCATCTTCGTTCTTCCCGCCAGGTGAGGTATTCGGGCGAGTGTGAGGAAATATGGAGGCCGACTCGCGCGGAGCAGAAACTAGTTCCCAAGTAAAATCGTGACGTTTAAATCCATAAAAAGTTTAAAAATAAAACTTAAAATATTTTTGTGTAAAATATATGAGGGCGATGGCTTTTGTCTTATATATTCTTCGTTCTTCCTGCCAGGTGAGGTATTGGGGCGAGTGTGATGGGATATGGAGGCCGACTCGCTCGGAACGGAAACTAATTCCCAAGTAAAATCGTGACGTTTAAATCCGTAAAAAGGTATAAAAATAAAAGGTAAATTATTTTCGCGTAACATATATGAGGTCGACGGCTTTCGTCTTATATGGTCTTCCTACCTTCTGCCAGGTGAGGAATTGGCGCGAGTATGAAAGGATGTGAAGGCCGACTCGCCCGGAGCGGGAACTAATTCCCAAGTAAAATCGTGACGTTTAAATCCGTAAAAAAGTATAAAAATAAGAGTTAAAATATTTTCGCGTAACATATATGAGGTCCATGGCTTTCGTCTTATATGGTCTTCGTTCTTCCCGCCAGGTAAGGTATTGTTGCGAGTGTGAGGGGATATATTGGCCGACTCGCCCGGAGCGGAAACTAATTCCAAAGTGAATTTGTGACGTATAAATCCGTAAATAGTATATAAAAAAGTTAAAATATTTTCGGTTAATATATATGAGGTCGAAGTCTTCGTCTTATATCGTCTTCGTTCTTCCCGCCAGGTGAAGTATTGGGGCGAGAGTGAGGGGATATGGAGGCAGACTCGCCCGGAACGGAAACTAATTCCCAAGTAAAATCGTGAGGTTTAAATCCGTAAAAAACTATAAAAATAAAAGTTAAAATATTTTCGCGTAACATTTATGAGGTCGATGGCTTTCCTCTTATATGGTCCTTGTTCTTCCCGCCAGGTGAGGTATTGGGGCCAGTTTGAGGGGATATGGAGGGCAGCTCGCCCGGAGCGGGAACTAATTACCAAGTGAAATCGTGATGTTTAAACCCGTTAAAACTATAAATAAAAAGTTAAAATATTTTCGCGTAATATATATAAGGTAGATGGCTTTAGTTTTTTATCATCTTCGTTCTTCCCGCCAGGTGAGGTATTGGGGCGAGTGTGAGGGGATATGGAGGCCGACTCGCCCGGAGCGGGAACTAATTCCCAAGTAAAATCGTGATGATTAAATCCGTAAAAAAATTGTAAAAATAAAACACAATATTTTTGTGTAAAATATATGAGGGCGATGGCTTTCTTATATATTCTTCGTTCCTCTCGCCAATTAGGTATTGGGGCGATGTGTGAGAGGATATGGAGGCGGACTCGCCCGGAGCTGGAACTAATTCCCAAGCAAAATCGTGAGGTTTAAATCCGTAAAAAAGTATAAAAATAAAAGTTAAAATATTTTCGCGTAACATTTATGAGGTCGATGTCTTTCGTCTTATAAGGTCTTTGTTCTTCTTGCCAGGTGACGTATGGGGGCCAGTTTGATAGGATATGGAGGGCGGCTCGCCCGGAGCGGGAACTAATTCCCAAGTAAAATCGTGATGTTTAAACCCGTTAAAACTATAAAAATAAAAGTTAAAATATTTTCGCGTAATATATATAAGGTCGATCGCTTTAGTTTTTTATCATCTTCGTTCTTCCCGCCAGGTGAGGTATTGGGGCGAGTGTGAGGAAATATGGAGGACGACTCGCGCGGAGCAGGAACTAGTTCCCAAGTAAAATCGTGACGTCTAAATCCGTAAAAAAGTTTAAAAATAAAACTTAAAATATTTTTGTTTAAAATATATGAGGGCGATGGCTTTTGTTTTATATATTCTTCGTTCTTCCTGCCAGGTGAGGTATTGGGGCGAGTGTGATGGGATATGGAGGCCGACTCGCTCGGAACGGAAACTAATTCCCAAGTAAAATCGTGACGTTTAAATCCGTAAAAAGGTATAAAAATAAAAGGTAAATTATTTTCGCGTAACATATATGAGGTCGACGGCTTTCGTCTTATATGGTCTTCGTACCTTCTGCCAGGTGAGGTATTGGCGCGAGTATGAAAGGATGTGCAGGCCCACTCGCCCGGAGCGGGAACTAATTCCCAAGTAAAATCGTGACGTTTAAATCCGTAAAAAAGTGTAAAAATAAAAGTTAAAATATTTTCGCGTAACATATATGAGGTCAATGGCTTTCGTCTTATATGGTCTTCGTTCTTCCCGCCAGGTAAGGTATTGTTGCGAGTGTGAGGGGATATATTGGCCGACTCGCCCGGAGCGGGAACTAATTCCAAAGTGAATTAGTGACGTATAAATCCGTAAATACTATAAAAAAAAGTTAAGATATTTTCGGATAATATATATGAGGTCGAAGGCTTCGTCTTATATCGTCTTCGTTCTTCCCGCCAGGTGAAGTATTGAGGCGAGTGTGAGGGGATATGGAGGCCGACTCGCCCGGAACGGAAACTAATTCCCAAGTAAAATCGTGACGTTTAAATCCGTAAAAATGTATAAAAATAAAATTTAATCTAATTTCGGGTAACATATATGAGGTCGACGCCTTTCGTCTTATATGGTCTTCGTTCTTCCCGCCAGGTGAGGTATTGGGGCCAGTGTGAGGGGATATGGAGGCCGACTCGCCCGGAGCGCGAACTAATTCCAAAGTAAAATCGTGACTTTTAAATCCGTAAAGAAGTATAAAAATAAAAGTTAAAATATTTTCGCGTAACATATATGAGGTCGATGGCTATCGTCTTATATATTCTCCGTTCTTCCCGCCAGTTGAGGTATTAGGGCCAGTGTGAGGGGATATGGAGGCCAACTCGCCCGGAGCAGGAACTAATTCCCAAGTAAAATCGTGACGTTTAAATCCGTAAAAAAGTATAAAAATAAAAGTTAAAATATTTTCGCGTAACACATATGAGGTTGATGGCTTTCGTCTTATATATTCTTCGTTCTTCCCGCCAGGTGAGGTATTGGGGCCAGTGTGAGGGGATATGGAGGCCGACTCGCCCGGAGCGCGAACTAATTCCCAAGTAAAATCGTGACTTTTAAATCCGTAAAAAATATAAAAATAAGAGTTTAAATATCTACGGTTAACATTTATAAGGTCGATGGCTTTCGTCTTAAATGGTCTTTGTTCTTCCCGCCAGGTGAGGTATTGGGGCGAGTGTGAGAAGATATGGAGGCCGACTCGCCCGGAGCTCGAATTAATTCCCAAGTA
This sequence comes from Thermobia domestica, assembly GCF_964235325.1. NCBI lineage: Eukaryota > Metazoa > Arthropoda > Insecta > Zygentoma > Lepismatidae > Thermobia > Thermobia domestica. The sequence goes on along the minus strand of NC_137469.1, from coordinate 174,132,296 downwards.
AAATCGTGATGTTTATACCCGTTAAAAGTATAAAAATAAAAGTTAAATTATGTTCGCGTAACATATATAAGGTCGCTGGCTTTAGTTTTTTATCATCTTCGTTCTTCCCGCCAGGTGAGTTACTGGGGCGAGTGTGAACTGATATGGAGGCCGACTCGCGCGGAGCGGGAACTAATTCCCCAGTGAAATCGTGACGTTTAAATCCGTAAAAAAGTATAAAAATAAAACTTAAAATATTTTTGTGTAAAATATATGAGGGCGATGGCTTTCGTCTTATATATTCTTCGTTCTTTCCGCCAGGTGAGGTATTGTGGCAAGTGTGATAGGATATGGAGGCCGACTTGCCCGGAGAGTAAACAAATTCCCAAGCAAAATCGTGACGTTTAAATCCGTAAAAATATATTAAAATAAAATTTAAATTATTTTCGCGTAACATATATGAGGTCGATGGGTTTCGTCATATGGTCTTCGTTCTTCCGCCAGGAGAGGTATTGGGGCCAGTGTGAAAGGATATAGAGGCCGACTCGCCCGGAGCGGTAACGAATTCCCAAGTAAAATCGTGATGTTTAAACCCGTTAAAGGTATAAAAATAAGACCAAAAATATTTTCTCCTAACATATATGAGGTCGATGGTTTCAGTTTTTAATCATCTTCGTCTTTCCCGCCAGGTGAGGTATTGGGGCGAGTGTGAGGGGATATAGAGGCTGACTCGCCCGGAGCGGGAACAAATTCTCAAGTAAAATCGTGATGCTCAAATCCGTAAAAAAGTATAAAAAATAAAATTAAAATATTTTTGTGAAAAATATATGAGGCCGATGGCTTTTCTCTTATATATTGTTCGTTCTTCCCGCCAGGTGAAGTATTGGGGCGATGTGTGGGGGGATATGGAGGCCGACTCGCCCGGAGCGGTAACAAATTCTTAAGTAAAATCGCGATTTTTAAACCCGTTAAGAGTATAAAAAAAACTGAAAATATTTTCGCGTAATATGTATAAGGTCGATGGCTTTAGTTTTTTATTGTCTTCGTTCTTCCCACCAGGTGAGGTATTGGGGCGAGTGTGAGGGGATATGGAGGTCGACTCGCCCGGAGCGAAAACTTATTCCCTAGTAAAATCGTGACGTTTAAATCCGTAAAAATGTATAAAAATAAAATTTAATCTACTTTCGGGTAACATATATGAGGTCGACGGGTTTCGTCTTATATGATCTTCGTTCTTCCCGCCAGGTGAGGTTTGGGGCGAGTGTGAGGGGATATGGAGGCCGAATCGCCCGGAGCGGGAACTAATTCCCAAGTAAAATCGTGACGTTTAAATCCGTAAGAAAGTATAAAAATAAAAGTTAAAATATTTTCGCGTAACATATATGAGGTCGATGGCTTTCGTCTTATATATTCTTCGTTCTTCCCGCCAGGTGAGGTATTGGGGCGAGTGTGAGAAGATATGGAGGCCGACTCGGCCGGAGCGAGAATTAATTCCCAAGTAAAATCGTGAAGTTTAAACCCGTTAAATTATAAAAATAAAAGTTAAAATATTTTCGCGTAACATATATAAGGTCGCTGTCTTCAGTTTTTTATCATCTTCGTTCTTCCCGCCAAATGAGGTATTTGGGCGAGTCTGAGGGGATATGGAGGCCGACTCGCCCGGAGCGGGAACTAATTCCCAAGTAAAATCGTGACGTTTAAATCCGTAAAAAAGTATAAAAATAAAAGTTAAAATTATTTTCCCGTAACATCTATGAGGTCGATGGCATTCGTCGTATATAGTATTTGTTCTTCTCGCCAGGTGAGGTATTGGGGCCAGTGTGAGGAGATATGGAGCCCGACACGCCCGGAGCGGGAGCTAATTCCCAAGTAAAATCGTGATGTTTAAATCCGTAAAAAAATTGTAAAAATAAAACACAATATTTTTGTGTAAAATATATGAGGGCGATGGCTTTCTTATATATTCTTCGTTCCTCTCGCCAATTAGGTATTGGGGCGATGTGTGAGAGGATATGGAGGCGGACTCGCCCGGAGCGGGAACTAATTCCCAAGCAAAATCGTGAGGTTTAAATCCGTAAAAAAGTATAAAAATAGAAGTTAAAATATTTTCGCGTAACATATATGAGGGCGATGGCCTTCGTCTTGTATGATCTTCGTTCTTTTCGTCAGGTGGGGTATTGGGGCGAGTGTCAGGGAATATGGAGGCCGACTCGCGCGGAGCGGGAACTAATTCCCAAGTAAAATCGTGATGTTTAAATCCGTAAAAAGGTATAAAAATAAAAGTCAAATTATTTTCGCGTAACATATATGAGGTCGACTTCTTTCGTCTTATATGGTCTTCGTTCTTCCCGGCAAGTGAGGTATCGGGGCGAGTGTGAGGGGATATGGAGGCCGACTCGCCCGGAGCGGGAAATAATGACCAAGTAAAATCGTGACGTTTGAATCCGTAAAAAAGTATAAAAATAAAAGTTAAAATATTTTCGCGTAACATTTATGAGCTCGATGTCTTTCTTCTTATATGGTCTTTGTTCTTCTCGCCAGGTGACGTATGGGGGCCAGTTTGAGGGGATATGGAGGGCGGCTCGCTCGGAGCGGGAACTAATTCCCAAGTAAAATCGTGATGTTTAAACCCGTTAAAACTATAAAAATAAAAGTTAAAATATTTTCGCGTAATATATATAAGGTCGATGGCTTTAGTTTTTTATCATCTTCGTTCTTCCCGCCAGGTGAGGTATTCGGGCGAGTGTGAGGAAATATGGAGGCCGACTCGCGCGGAGCAGAAACTAGTTCCCAAGTAAAATCGTGACGTTTAAATCCATAAAAAGTTTAAAAATAAAACTTAAAATATTTTTGTGTAAAATATATGAGGGCGATGGCTTTTGTCTTATATATTCTTCGTTCTTCCTGCCAGGTGAGGTATTGGGGCGAGTGTGATGGGATATGGAGGCCGACTCGCTCGGAACGGAAACTAATTCCCAAGTAAAATCGTGACGTTTAAATCCGTAAAAAGGTATAAAAATAAAAGGTAAATTATTTTCGCGTAACATATATGAGGTCGACGGCTTTCGTCTTATATGGTCTTCCTACCTTCTGCCAGGTGAGGAATTGGCGCGAGTATGAAAGGATGTGAAGGCCGACTCGCCCGGAGCGGGAACTAATTCCCAAGTAAAATCGTGACGTTTAAATCCGTAAAAAAGTATAAAAATAAGAGTTAAAATATTTTCGCGTAACATATATGAGGTCCATGGCTTTCGTCTTATATGGTCTTCGTTCTTCCCGCCAGGTAAGGTATTGTTGCGAGTGTGAGGGGATATATTGGCCGACTCGCCCGGAGCGGAAACTAATTCCAAAGTGAATTTGTGACGTATAAATCCGTAAATAGTATATAAAAAAGTTAAAATATTTTCGGTTAATATATATGAGGTCGAAGTCTTCGTCTTATATCGTCTTCGTTCTTCCCGCCAGGTGAAGTATTGGGGCGAGAGTGAGGGGATATGGAGGCAGACTCGCCCGGAACGGAAACTAATTCCCAAGTAAAATCGTGAGGTTTAAATCCGTAAAAAACTATAAAAATAAAAGTTAAAATATTTTCGCGTAACATTTATGAGGTCGATGGCTTTCGTCTTATATGGTCCTTGTTCTTCCCGCCAGGTGAGGTATTGGGGCCAGTTTGAGGGGATATGGAGGGCAGCTCGCCCGGAGCGGGAACTAATTACCAAGTGAAATCGTGATGTTTAAACCCGTTAAAACTATAAATAAAAAGTTAAAATATTTTCGCGTAATATATATAAGGTAGATGGCTTTAGTTTTTTATCATCTTCGTTCTTCCCGCCAGGTGAGGTATTGGGGCGAGTGTGAGGGGATATGGAGGCCGACTCGCCCGGAGCGGGAACTAATTCCCAAGTAAAATCGTGATGATTAAATCCGTAAAAAAATTGTAAAAATAAAACACAATATTTTTGTGTAAAATATATGAGGGCGATGGCTTTCTTATATATTCTTCGTTCCTCTCGCCAATTAGGTATTGGGGCGATGTGTGAGAGGATATGGAGGCGGACTCGCCCGGAGCTGGAACTAATTCCCAAGCAAAATCGTGAGGTTTAAATCCGTAAAAAAGTATAAAAATAAAAGTTAAAATATTTTCGCGTAACATTTATGAGGTCGATGTCTTTCGTCTTATAAGGTCTTTGTTCTTCTTGCCAGGTGACGTATGGGGGCCAGTTTGATAGGATATGGAGGGCGGCTCGCCCGGAGCGGGAACTAATTCCCAAGTAAAATCGTGATGTTTAAACCCGTTAAAACTATAAAAATAAAAGTTAAAATATTTTCGCGTAATATATATAAGGTCGATCGCTTTAGTTTTTTATCATCTTCGTTCTTCCCGCCAGGTGAGGTATTGGGGCGAGTGTGAGGAAATATGGAGGACGACTCGCGCGGAGCAGGAACTAGTTCCCAAGTAAAATCGTGACGTCTAAATCCGTAAAAAAGTTTAAAAATAAAACTTAAAATATTTTTGTTTAAAATATATGAGGGCGATGGCTTTTGTTTTATATATTCTTCGTTCTTCCTGCCAGGTGAGGTATTGGGGCGAGTGTGATGGGATATGGAGGCCGACTCGCTCGGAACGGAAACTAATTCCCAAGTAAAATCGTGACGTTTAAATCCGTAAAAAGGTATAAAAATAAAAGGTAAATTATTTTCGCGTAACATATATGAGGTCGACGGCTTTCGTCTTATATGGTCTTCGTACCTTCTGCCAGGTGAGGTATTGGCGCGAGTATGAAAGGATGTGCAGGCCGACTCGCCCGGAGCGGGAACTAATTCCCAAGTAAAATCGTGACGTTTAAATCCGTAAAAAAGTGTAAAAATAAAAGTTAAAATATTTTCGCGTAACATATATGAGGTCAATGGCTTTCGTCTTATATGGTCTTCGTTCTTCCCGCCAGGTAAGGTATTGTTGCGAGTGTGAGGGGATATATTGGCCGACTCGCCCGGAGCGGGAACTAATTCCAAAGTGAATTTGTGACGTATAAATCCGTAAATAGTATAAAAAAAAGTTAAGATATTTTCGGATAATATATATGAGGTCGAAGGCTTCGTCTTATATCGTCTTCGTTCTTCCCGCCAGGTGAAGTATTGAGGCGAGTGTGAGGGGATATGGAGGCCGACTCGCCCGGAACGGAAACTAATTCCCAAGTAAAATCGTGACGTTTAAATCCGTAAAAATGTATAAAAATAAAATTTAATCTAATTTCGGGTAACATATATGAGGTCGACGCCTTTCGTCTTATATGGTCTTCGTTCTTCCCGCCAGGTGAGGTATTGGGGCCAGTGTGAGGGGATATGGAGGCCGACTCGCCCGGAGCGCGAACTAATTCCAAAGTAAAATCGTGACTTTTAAATCCGTAAAGAAGTATAAAAATAAAAGTTAAAATATTTTCGCGTAACATATATGAGGTCGATGGCTATCGTCTTATATATTCTCCGTTCTTCCCGCCAGTTGAGGTATTAGGGCCAGTGTGAGGGGATATGGAGGCCAACTCGCCCGGAGCAGGAACTAATTCCCAAGTAAAATCGTGACGTTTAAATCCGTAAAAAAGTATAAAAATAAAAGTTAAAATATTTTCGCGTAACACATATGAGGTTGATGGCTTTCGTCTTATATATTCTTCGTTCTTCCCGCCAGGTGAGGTATTGGGGCCAGTGTGAGGGGATATGGAGGCCGACTCGCCCGGAGCGCGAACTAATTCCCAAGTAAAATCGTGACTTTTAAATCCGTAAAAAATATAAAAATAAGAGTTTAAATATCTACGGTTAACATTTATAAGGTCGATGGCTTTCGTCTTAAATGGTCTTTGTTCTTCCCGCCAGGTGAGGTATTGGGGCGAGTGTGAGAAGATATGGAGGCCGACTCGCCCGGAGCTCGAATTAATTCCCAAGTAAAATCGTGATGTTTATACCCGTTAAAAGTATAAAAATAAAAGTTAAATTATGTTCGCGTAACATATATAAGGTCGCTGGCTTTAGTTTTTTATCATCTTCGTTCTTCCCGCCAGGTGAGTTACTGGGGCGAGTGTGAACTGATATGGAGGCCGACTCGCGCGGAGCGGGAACTAATTCCCCAGTGAAATCGTGACGTTTAAATCCGTAAAAAAGTATAAAAATAAAACTTAAAATATTTTTGTGTAAAATATATGAGGGCGATGGCTTTCGTCTTATATATTCTTCGTTCTTTCCGCCAGGTGAGGTATTGTGGCAAGTGTGATAGGATATGGAGGCCGACTTGCCCGGAGAGTAAACAAATTCCCAAGCAAAATCGTGACGTTTAAATCCGTAAAAATATATTAAAATAAAATTTAAATTATTTTCGCGTAACATATATGAGGTCGATGGGTTTCGTCATATGGTCTTCGTTCTTCCGCCAGGAGAGGTATTGGGGCCAGTGTGAAAGGATATAGAGGCCGACTCGCCCGGAGCGGTAACGAATTCCCAAGTAAAATCGTGATGTTTAAACCCGTTAAAGGTATAAAAATAAGACCAAAAATATTTTCTCCTAACATATATGAGGTCGATGGTTTCAGTTTTTAATCATCTTCGTCTTTCCCGCCAGGTGAGGTATTGGGGCGAGTGTGAGGGGATATAGAGGCTGACTCGCCCGGAGCGGGAACAAATTCTCAAGTAAAATCGTGATGCTCAAATCCGTAAAAAAGTATAAAAAATAAAATTAAAATATTTTTGTGAAAAATATATGAGGCCGATGGCTTTTCTCTTATATATTGTTCGTTCTTCCCGCCAGGTGAAGTATTGGGGCGATGTGTGGGGGGATATGGAGGCCGACTCGCCCGGAGCGGTAACAAATTCTTAAGTAAAATCGCGATTTTTAAACCGTTAAGAGTATAAAAAAAACTGAAAATATTTTCGCGTAATATGTATAAGGTCGATGGCTTTAGTTTTTTATTGTCTTCGTTCTTCCCACCAGGTGAGGTATTGGGGCGAGTGTGAGGGGATATGGAGGTCGACTCGCCCGGAGCGAAAACTTATTCCCTAGTAAAATCGTGACGTTTAAATCCGTAAAAATGTATAAAAATAAAATTTAATCTACTTTCGGGTAACATATATGAGGTCGACGGGTTTCGTCTTATATGATCTTCGTTCTTCCCGCCAGGTGA